>NC_091841.1:21289537-21606566 GCF_037783145.1 Equus przewalskii
GTATTATGTTTGTAATTAGATAAAATAAAGATATTTTACATAAAAAGATAGCATGCCAGGATTCCAGCCCATCCCTTTGGTGTGCTATAAGCACCAAGACTTCATATTTAGATCTCCAAGGCTTAGCTGAAATGTCAACTTTGTTCTTCTCCTAGGCTCACAAAATCAATGATTGGTCACACTTTCTTTGCTTTTGCACTGTATGTAGCTTCTATTTCTATTTAATACTTATTTTATTCTTCCAAATATTGTAGTTTTTGTCTACATATCTGTCTCCTGACTTTGTAAAGAGCAGATATGATAAGATGCTGCATAATGTTTGATACATTTGTCAAATGAGTGAATGAAGTTATGTCATTTGATGGTTAGGACCATGGGCCTTCCCTCTCCATCAGCATCCCACAAAATGCTTTACCTATGGTAGGTGCTCGATAAGTGCATGATGAATGAAGTAGACATGGGGGCTGAATTCTGAGGGCAGGATGGCAAGGCTGTGTGTTAGCACACAATTCTTGGGGACTGGAAGTCACATGTGGTTCTGCCTACATCTGGACATAATGGAGTAATGGATGTAATAAGCTCCTACACCACTTAGAAATGATCCACATATCATTCTTGCATAAGTTGCTACTTCATGACTTAAGGAGAGGCAGGTGTTAAGAGTTCTTACCAGGGCTGCAAGACACCTGGGGCACATCTAGGTATGTCTTGCCTTTAAGGGAAGGGAGGATTTGGGCAATGGACATGGGGTTGTGGAATTTTCCCTGCTCAATCTCGTTAAGTATTGTATCCATGGTCTCCTTGCAGTTCCATTCCTTTTTAGGTTTCTCAGGTGTTACAGAGAGAGCCTGGGACAGAAAAAGAGAGAGATAGAGAGAAAGAGAGAGAGAATGGTTAAGCATAGCTGAGAGTTGGCTTTTATAAGCCTTATAATGGATAGACTTGTTCACTAATCTTTGTCATCACCCAGAGTCCAAAATCAAAGCTGCACGAAGTTTGGGATGACGTCTGTCTGGTTCATTGCTGCGTCTCCACCACCTAGCTCAGTGTCTGTCACATAGTAGTCACTCAACACATATCTGTGCAGCATTCAGATTCAGGGAACACTGTTAGGGCTTCTGTGTTTACTAAGAGTTCTTGGATGCAGAATGAGGGCGAGAGCTGGGCTAACTGAGCTCCAGGGAGAGGTTAGTCTAGGACAACCTGGCCATCTAAATGTGGTAGGCCTTTTGTTTTTGGTTGTCCTGCATGCCCTTTGGTGGATTCCTCACACACTTTGTGATCGTGGGAAGACTATCAGCCAGAGGCTCCACAACCCTGGCTACTGGAGTGGACTCATGGCCTGGGCTGGGCTAAACATAGAGTGCTATCCTCTTGGTGGCAGTGATTGGCAGGCACACGCACTAATCAGAGTTCTTCTCTGGTATACAGACATTGGGAGAGAGAGGTATTTTTTCTTCCTGCTGGGGTTATTCAGAGCTTACTTGTATGGTTATATGAGTAAGTAAGCTGCTAGTACTATCTTCCTCAGCCACTTTGAAGAAGCCATGAGAAAAACCAGGGCTGAGAGATGAAAAAAGAGTAGTCTCTAATATTATGATTTGAGCCCTTTATTCAGATTAATCCTGAAATCACCTACTCCAGCCCTGGACCCCCCAGTTTATGTGAAATAGTAAATCTCCATTTTTTTCTTAAGCAAAAGTTATTTGGGTTTCTGTTATTTGCAAAATCAGTCTTGATTAATACACCCCAAGCAATTCATTCTAATTTGCTGAGTTTTTTAAATCTCGTGGATAAAATAGAAATAATAATTCCTGCATACTTTTGGGGGGATCCTTTGAAGTTCAGATGGGATGATATGCGAAAGCGTTTAATAGTTTGTGATGGGTAAGCTGTCGTTACCACCTTCTTCCTTTAGGGTTGTGCTGATCACAGCCACCAGAGCACGTCAATGGGCTGGGATTGCTGATTTACCTGAAGCTTGGGATGGGAAATGGGAGAAGGGAGAGGGGAGTCAGAAATGGCTCTGTGACCTAGAGGCAGTACTTTGAGCAACTGAGCAGGTTTGACAGACATGACCATCACTGTTCAGCTTGGCAACCATGAACTGTGGCTCTTACCAGAGGCCCCTTTACAGGGCAGTTTGGTTTAAGGGGCATCAGGTAGGTACTCCCCAGCAACCATATCTTGTCCACATCCCACACTCACCTCCCGAATCCCAATATGGGAGATGTACCCCCTTGGGATAAAATATTACCACTGTCAACACTCTAGAGAGTAGTAACACATTCAGCCGTGAGAAGTCATTCATAACTTTGCGTGAAGAAGTTTATCAGATCCCTCTCCAAGTTAAGTTCCTATCAGAGGAAACTTGCAAGCATTGGCATATTGATGGAAGAAAGAGGAGAAATTCCAGAACAGAGGAAATGGCCCGCCAATGCCTTTGAGAACCTAGAAGACGGTGAGTGAAGGCAGAAAATGAAGATGAATGTCAACCCTCCTCTGCCGGGGGAGACCACAAACAATTATGGAACACCATGTTGTGCCTGTGATTTTTGTATACCTTTGCAACCTTGTTATGATGAGGAAAAGGAAATTCAGAGAAATTCAATATTTGCCTAAGATGGTAACAGATGCAGGATTCAAACCTAAGTTGTTACAGGTCCAGAGGCTTTCTTTTTCCACACCAGAACATTTTAGATTAGAAAAAGGTTATATGTTGGCCATCTGGTGTTTTCAGACTTCAAGCTGCCTGGGTAAACTCTGGATATGGGCCATAAGGAGGGCAGGGAGAGGTTATGCATCCTAACCGAAAAGAAATCCACGTGGCCTATGATATCTGGATATGGGTGAGGTCCTATCTCTTCATGGAAAAGCTTTAACTCCCAGGAACAGCTTATCAGAGTGTACCCTGCAGGTGATGAAATCCCAAACAGAATTCCCAAGTCAAATTAGCAAAAGCAAACACTCCTCTGTCTGGTGCTAAGGTGAACTGAGGTTATTTTCAAGGAGTCATAAATAAAACCCGTGACGTATTCCTTCCAGACTGCCTTTGTTCCTCCACAAAGCTGTCTAGATTTGAGCCCTGGGCATGCTCTTGTACGATTCAGCCACAGAAAAAACAGCGTTTGTTCTATGGCAGTATTTCATTGACCATGACATGACATGGAAACTTTGTTCTCATTCATTGCTCCAATGGCACATTGGAGTGGGGATTTTGTGTTTACTCTTAGGCTAAAATGAACTAATTTCTGGTCTGTTTATGCCTTTTGCCAATTTTTTTAATTTTAATTTTTTAAATTATTTTTTGTTGAGATACAATTGACATGTAACATTACATTAGTTTCAGGTGTACAACATAGTAATTCTATGTTTGTATATACTGTGAAATGATCACCACAGTAAGTCTAGTTAACATCCATCACCACACAGTTACATTTTTTCTTGTGATGAGAACTTTTAAGATTTACTCTCTTAGCAACTTTCAAATATACAGTACAGTATTATTAACGATAGTCACCATACTATACATTACATTGCTAATTTTTAAAGTGTGGAATATCACTGACAGTCTCCATATTCCCCCACCCCCAACCCAAGAAAGAATTTCTTTCTAACACTAGTCCAGAGCCATATTAGATTTAGGGCTGGCATTGCATAGGGCTGGCATTGTAACTCCATGGTTCTCCGTTTCCTGGGCTTTCTGAGTTGGAAAGGTCATGGTGTAGTTTTTCTCTTAATCTCATAGGGCATTTTGAGAATTTAGAGCACACGTTTCTTAGTTTGGACTAGAGGATTTGGCCACAGATGAATTTTTAATTTCTGATTCTAGTTGGTTATCTCTCCCCACTGTCATTGGTGCGTCTTCCATGGAAAGATGCTGCCCTAATCAACCCTCATCAATGGGGAGGTTGTATTTGGAGCTATGTCAAGCAGCATCTTACAGAAGCCAAGCCTGAGAATCACTGCTAAGGAAGCACAGGACTGAGTATAGGCTTGGCGATCAGATACCCCTGGCTCTGCCGTTTATCAGGTCTCTTTGTGAAGCTGAAATGAGATTGAAATTGTAACAGAGCTTGCCCAGGATTAAATGTCCAGTCAGCTTTAGATTATTTTCACAAATCGCTTTGAATACAAGCCCACCTTCTTTGGACCAAGATGAAGGGCTGAAAAGAGGACACTTGATTGACAAGATGGAATCAGAAAATTCACTATTTTCTTGAGAACCTACTTTAATATCTTATTTTTTATACATCAAACTTTCAACAGGCTATAATTATTATGAACAAACTGATCATTATTAATAATAAACCAATCAATTTCTTGGATTTATTTATTCCTTTTTTTTTTCCCCAAAGAGGGGAAAGGAGTTCATGTATATTTGTTTTTATACTTTACCTATGAGGTAGGGAGACATTAACACTTACCTGCATTTTACCAGTAGAGAAACTGAGGCACAGGCACCACAAGGAACCCACCTCAAGTTCCACCAGCTGGTCTTTCCGAGAGATATTAGCAGAAGCCTAGGCTCTTGATCCTACAGTCTAGGCTTATTGGCATGGACCCAATGAAGAGCATCAATGATGTGTTACCTGCATGGCAAGGCCAGTGCTGTAGATGCTTCCAATGATGCCATTGTCTTGGATTCTTATGCTGATATTCTCCACAATATCCTTCAGTACCTGACCAAACAGGACTCTGTAACCTTCCTCTGAACCTACAGGGATCTTATTGTACATACAGGTCAGAGCTAGTGTCGCCATTGCTCCCGTGTCTGTGAATAAAAGTGGATGCAGGGGAGGATAAGACAACCACCACCACCACAATATGAACAACTAACATTTATTATGTGCTTACTGTGTTCCAGGTACACTAACCCCTTTTCTCTTTGGGACAATCTGTGAAATGGGACCTATAATTATCTCCATTTAAAGGATGATAAAATGGAGGCTCAGAGGGGTTAAGTAACTGCCCAAGGCCACACAGCTAGTAAGTAGCAGCACCAGGACCTGAATGCAGATCTGTATGACTCCACAGCTCATGCTTTTAATTAATGTAGACTGGCAGTATATTCAATCCCACTTCTCTTGTCCCAGTGTTTAGCTTTCAAAATGTGACCAGTTCTTGAAGGCCTGGCCATTACCACCTCTCAGTGAAGCCTCCTCTGGTCATGCCAGCACAACAGCTGTAGTCTCTTTTCTGAACTCCTTTAGCATTTGTTTTTTGTACCTGTTTTGCTATCTCGATGCTTTCTTCTGTGTTTTGTGCTCTGTGAGCTCTTGGATGGTGGGAACTTTGCATCTCTCATAGCACCCAGCGCAGGAGCTTTTTCATTATTTGCATGTGAAAACATGTGAGGACTGAATGTGTAATCTCTGGCATGATAAGACCAGAACAAATAAAAGGCTTGCCAGATGGCATCTTTTCTTTCGTTGATCTTTCCCTCCCCACCTCAATCTCCATCTGAAAATAACCTCAGTAAGGCTGACAGTGTTGTTGGGACCAATGTTGGCAAAGAAGTACAAATTTCCTCAACTTGCAGAGATGCCCCAGCAATGCCTGAAGTCCCAGATGGGAAACAGAGGCCAGTATGTTGTTTACCTGCAGCGAGGGTACTTGGGTACATATCTACCTCGCTTGTTGGTCTAGTAGAGCCCGGAATGAGAGATTGCTGATAAGGCCCATATAAGTGGGGGAAAACCTGATAGAATGCTGTTATTGCTTAGAGAGTGGCAGAGGAGAAAAGACGACCATGAATGAGGGGCATAATAGTGGCTCTCACAAAGGGCATTATACAGAACAGTGACCATTATCCACAGAAGGGTAGACAGAAGAAGGACATGGTGTATCCACAGAAGGGTAGACAGAAGAAGGACATAGTTTCCATCTACAAGCAGCCATATGCTTGCAGAATTAAGGAATAAGATGGTTCCAGTGTATCCTTGAAGGGGAGCATCGTGGGTTTAGGGTCCAGAGAGTAGCTGTTTAATAGAAACAGGATATTTGGATGTTATAAGGAGGAACATTGAGAAGAATAGAGTGTGGAAGCATCAATAGTGATGAAAGAGAAAGTTCAGAGGACGTCTGAGTCTAGACATTGATTTAATAATTTAACAATTTGCCTGGGAATGACTCCACCTCCTGAATTGGGTGACATGTTTATTGCTGCCCATGGAGATTCTGGCACTACCAGACATTTCAAGTATCGTCCTGGTTTCCATGTTTTACTATCTTTCTTTCATTTATTCCTTACCTCACATGTCGAACAAATACTTGTTAAGTATGTCCCATCTGTAGACATTTTCGTGGTCCCCAGATCCTCCTCCATATAAAGCTCCCCCTTCTTTGTCCTCCCACTTTGTCCTCCACTTCTACCATTCGGTACCCTCGAATGCTCCCTACTCAGGACAGTGTTTGAAAGTGGTGAACTAACTACTCACCCATGTTGAAGGGAGAGGAATTGGCCAGCAGGGTCTTGGCAAAGCGGGCTGCTATTGGTAAGGTTGTCTCAGGGTTCTTCTGACACAGTGCCAAGATCGCCAGACTGGGTCCATAGAAGGTTGAAGCTTGGGTACTGGTGCCTTGGGAGGGGATAGAGGGCCCTCATAAGACTAACATTTACCATAATGAGGACATTTGTGAAAAAGGAAAAGCCCAACCTTTTTTCAATAGAAATTTCTAGAAAACTTATCCAAAAAAAGAAAGACATGATATTGGCGAAAGATATTGTCAACGTTTCTCAGAATAAGAATGGCATCTGGCATGAGAATAGAATAAAAGGGATGATGCTGTCTTCAGGTGATGGCATAAGTCTGTGTCCCCAGGATAGTTGTCTTTTCTAGTTCATTTGGATGGGAAGTGAATACCCATTTGTGGGATTATCACAGGGAACGTGAGTGGAGATGCATTGTGTCTTTTCTCTAACTGTCCACTCTCCCATCCTTTTCTTTCTAGCTTTGAAATTCTCAGGAAGGACTCTTTGCTTCACTCTCCCCTCCCTTTGGATGAGATCTTACTTGAAGGTACCCAGTTTTCCATTTGTCCCTGTAGAATTGATACTCTATTTCCAGGGTCTCGGCAGGAAGAGGTGAGGGCCATGATGGTGAGGGCAAGCTGACCAATGGTCGGGTCTGTTGAGTAAAGAAAAAAATCGTTAAACAAAGGCTTGCTCAGGGAGAGAGCACCAGGGGCCAGGGCTGAACTCTCTGCTTCTTTCCAGATCATTTTGATTTTTTTAATAATGTGATTTGATAGTTTTTTGATATTTCTTAAGGAAAGAAGTATGGAAAAATACTTAAGAAATGTTTAATCTAATGGCCTCTGTGTGACTTGATTATTCCATTAAGAGTTCCTGGGGGCTGACCTGGGGGGCGTAGCGGTTAAATTCGTATACTCAGCTTTGATGGCCCAGGGTTCACAGGTTCAGATCCCAGGTGTGGACCTACACACTGCTCATCAGGCCATGCTGTGGTGGCATTCCACATACAAAATAGAGGCAGATTGGCATAGATGTCAGCTCAGGGACAATCTCCCTCAAGCAAAAAGAGGAAGATTGGCAAGGGATATTAGCTCAGGGCCAATCTTCCTCACCAAAAAAAAAGAAAAGAAAAGAAAAGAAAAGAAAAAGAATCCCTGCTGTCTGTTTAGAAAAGCAGCAAGAATACCCATACAAATTCATATATGAAATAGTTCCAAAATAATTTTAACTTTATTGCTAACTTGAGCCTCAAGGCAACTCCTGCGAGATTTTATTATTATCATTGTGATTGTCACTATTAATGTTATTGTTATAAAATCGTCTGCATTTTGCAAATGAGGAAGTGAGGTTGAGTGGGATCAAGTGATCTGTTCAAGGTCACAGAGTTAATGAGTGGCAGAGCCAGAACTGGAAGCCCTCTCTTGTTACAGCTAGTGTAGAGAGCTCTTTCAGCTTTACTGCCCTCCTCTGTGAATGCCCTGGATAAACACATATTTCTTTCAATATGGATGATTTCGGTACAATCACAGGTAGCATTGGAGTGGGGGCATGTGGAGCTAGGGTCTGGGGGTGGAGATTCAGAGAGCATGTGGAGGGAGTCTGACTTCTTACCAGCTGCATCACTGGCCATGAGCTGGTAAGTCAGGAGCTTCTGCACCTCCAAGTTGTAGGCTCCAGCCAGGTTCATAGCAATCAGGACACTGGGGTTTGGGAAGGCTGAGCTGGTTACAGAATTCTCCATAAGCACTTGTAGACCATTAACCAAGGGCTGCTGTGCCGAGGGAACAGCTGAGAAGAGAAAAGCCATTCGCTAAACCCCTGTCCCCTCATTGCCTCTTTGCAGAAACATCTTTCCTGCATCTTCTAGGAGAAGATGGATTAGCATAAAGAGAAATGGAGAAAACATTGAGATTTTCTTTTGAGGCCAATTACTCCCTATATCTTCTCAAATAACCCTTATCTTTAAGAAAGAGATTTCTCACTTAATAACTTCAAGCAATATGCCTCACAGAGGTTTCATATTATTTCTAGCACATTCTTAGAAGTCATTGATTTCCTTGCGTCTATTTTTTTCTCACTCACGAAAAATATGAAAGTTTTGGGATAAGACCTATCCTCAGCAAGTACCCTACATTCCCACTAGTAGTGGTAACTTCAGAACAACCTCTGACTATCTCAACCGTCATTTCTGCAACAGCATGTCAATCTCTCAAGATGAAATGCATAGACTTGCCTCTCAAACAACTTATGCTGTTAAGTCAGGAATGATAAACCACACACACTCACACCCTGACTCGTCCATTTTGGAACTCCCCTGCAGTGATCGCTATTTTCAACCGCTTTCTCACCAGCAGACTTCCGTGTCTGAGGTTTTTGCCTATCTCCACGGGAACTACTCCCTTGGCCTCCTTGGAAAAAACACATACTCACAGCATGAGCTTCGGCTCTGGGTGCTGGACCCAGCCATAGCCCAGAGAAAGTTCACGAGGTAGAGGGCAGACCAGGCCATCCCACCCTCTCCTGTCCCGTCCTCGTCTTCTGTCCACAAATCCCGGGGTGTACAAGTGGAATATTTCTCTACTTTCTCTTTATGTATGCTTCACTTTGTAAAGCAGTCTGCCCTGCTCCTCCTTCTGCCAGCCTCTCTTCACCACCTGTGCTGACCTTGCTCTCCCTGATAGAACTTACTTCCATCTGCTTATCTAAGTTTACCTACTACAGACGTTCCAAGGTGTCTGAAGGTCACTTCTAGGCAGCACAGTCATATGAGAAACCCAGCACAGGCTGGGTATGCAGTGAAGACAAGGATGACAATGAGCCCTTTATCAAAATCCTGGATTGTTACACTGGGAGGTTGGCGAACATATGAGTACAAACAAGACCTCCTCCTGGGCCTTTTTACATCCGCAGAGATGACCTCCTGGCTTTTGATCAGAGACCACTTCATTGAGGTTTGGGCGATTCCTAAGGCACCACCTCCCTTTATGGTCCAAGGCACTTGCTTTGCAATATGCTTTTAGGTTCTCAGGCGAGGGTCTGCCAGATGGAGTCAGGCTTTCTGCAGTTAATTTAATTGACGTCACTGGATTCCAGCCTAAGCTCTTTGAAGGTGTTTGGCTTTAGGCAAGCAATGGATCACAGTTTCCCAGAAATGGTTTTGTTTGATTTTTCTTTCCTGATCTGCAGGTGAAAGTGATTTCAAATGCCGGGGCTTTCAGATATTATCTTTTAAAGTATGTAATTAGAAAACGAAGGATCAATGACCTATATTAACTATTAAGCATATATATATTTTTCAGAAATGTAGCTATATTATAAAGCAAAATGTATCTCCCTATAACAGAGAACTGGAAATAATACCTTGAGATTATGAAGGAGGGGGCTAATTTTTTCTAACTACTGGATGTTAAGCAGCTCCTTTTAGGGAGACATTCTTCAGTGGCTCCCATCTTTAGAATAAACTTCAAAGTCCTTTTAATGACCTACAAGGCCCTGTAAGATCTGACTTCTGGTTTCCTTTCCAACCTCACCTCCAACCACTTTCTCCCTTGCTCACTCTGCTCCAGCCACAGAGAACTTCTTGGTCCTTGAACCCAACAGTCACCTTTGCACTTGCTGTCCCCTCTGCCCAGAACACTCTTCCTCCAAATTTTCTCAAGGTGGCTCCCTCACTTCCTTCATGTCTCTGCTCAAAGGTCAGGTGTCAGAGAGGCCTTCCCAGACCATTGTATATAAGACAGCCTCACCCCCACCGACACCCACTGTGCCCCTTACCTGCTACAACTCCTCACTGCTCTGTCCCCAGCACTTGGGACACTATCTGGCTCACAGTAGGAATCAAACAAATACTTTTTGGATGAGTGAATTAATAAACAAATATAAGACATGAGTTATAGCACTTTTTTCCTTTCTCGGGGAGTGTTGGTGGTCTTGTGAGGTGAGGGCACAGGGTGCATATTGGGGTGTGCTAGACGTCTTCTAACATCACCCCATGTTCCTACCTCCTGGTATTCATGCTCTGGTGTAATCTCTTTCTCTAGATTGTATGTTGGCCTGGCTTCTAATGAATATAACACAGCAAGGGTGATGGGATGAGGTTACAGAAGACCAGCTTCTCTCTTGCTTGCACTTTTTCTCTGGCTCTTCTTGCTCCTTGCTCTGAGAAAGGCAGTGGCCATGTTCTTAGCTGCCTTGTGGAGAAGCCCATGTGGGGAAGAACTGTAAGCAGCCTCCAGCCAACAGCCAGGGAGGGGGAGTCCTGCCAACAACCACGTGAAGGGGCAGCTCCATTCCCCAGTCGTGTTTTGAGATGAAGGCAGCCCCAACCAACATCTTGATTGATGCCTTGTGAGAGACGCTGAGCCAGAGGACCCAGCTAAGCCATCCCTGGATTCCTGACCCACAGAAAGTGAGATGATAAAGGTTGTTGTTTTAAGCCATTAAGCTTTAGGGTAACTTGTTACACAATATGTAACTAATATATGGCATATGGTGGGAGGTGAGACCAGAAAGATAGTTTGGGTCTCCATGGTGGAGGGCCCTGCATGCTTTATAAAGGAGTAGTAGGCAGAATAATCGCCCCCCCCCCCCAAGATGTCCACCTAATTCTCGGACCTGTGAATATGTTAGGTTACATGGTAAAGGTAATAAAGTTGCACCATGGAATTAAGATTGCTAATAAATGGATTTTAAAATAGGAGGATTGTCCTGGATTAGCTCAGTGGGCCCAATGTAATCATAGAGGTCCTTACAAGTGGAAGAGGCGGGCGGTAGAGGTAGAGTCAGAGATGGAGATATGACAATGAAAGCAGAGGTCAGAATGATACAATTACTTGCTTTGAACATGGAGGGGGCCATGACCCTGGGAATGCAGGCATCTTCTAGAAGCTGGAAAAAGTGAGGAAATGGCTTCTCCCCCAGAACCTCTAGAAGGAACACAGTCCTTTCAACACCTTGATTTTAGCCCAGTGAGACCCATTTTGGACTTCTGACCTCCAGAACTGTATGATGAAAAATTTGTATTAAGCTAATAAATTTGTGATAATTTGTTACAGCAGCAATAAGGATCTAATACAGGATTAGGAACTCAGCATAGCACTGACCTTGGTCCAGAGCCTGCTCATGACCATCCTGAGATGATTCACACCTGGTGTGCCTGTTTTTTAAACATGCACTTCCTTATAAATTACCACTTACAGCCATGGTTGCTGCAAGACTGATTATGACACAATTGTTTCAATTAGTAAATAACTTGCAGAACAGGAACCACATAAGCCATACATTACTTAATTCATATATTTTGGCAATTCTTGGCTAACCATTGACTGGGCTTCTTTTTTTTTTTTCCTTTTTTTTCTTTTTTTCTTTCTGTGCCTAATTTTTTGCTTTCAAAGTGCCCAGACTCTCTCTGGACATTTGTGCTGATTATTCTTTGCTGTGGCAGCAGGTGAAAGTTTCTCCTCTCAAGTTCAGTCTTGGTTCTGGAATAGTCTCAAGCCTTAGGGGCTTCTCGTAAGGCAAGTGTGACCAGAGCTGTGTTTCACTGGCCAACGTTAGTGGAATGCTGAGGGACTGTTCCATTAGCCATCGTGTCTATGTCTGAGATGAAAGGCGTTTCTATCAGACAGCAAGGTTGCTACATTCTACTTAGAGACCACTGGCTGGGAGAAACTCAGCTGTCTCTGTTAAAAATGGAGGCTTGTAGCGGTATAGGGAGGTGTTAGAAAACATAGCGGCTTAAAGTGAGACCTGATATTTGATCCAATCAGAAGACTTTATTATAACTGCAAAGGAAATGACTTTTTAATTCTGTGACTGAGTGTTATTTGATGCCATGTCAGTATACCAGTTAGAATAATCTCCTAAATCACATTTGGGAAAATAGGTCTAATGCAAATTGAGTGCTTTACTGGTGTTAGCTGAATATTATTGAAGGTGAACTAGAATCATTAAGAGAGAGTCAGGGATCTCAAAGGGACCTATTCCAACTTTGTTAGATTGAGATTCCACTTCACTGCTGAATTTCAGGGTCAATGCTGTTCTGTTATTTTGATATATTTGTGTTCATGTTTTTTTGCTTGGGCTTCCTTATTTTTCCTTATGGACAAAACTGACCACGTGTACTGGTTTTCCCAGAACAGTCCTAGTTCTTAAGCTGTTTTTTTCAAATTTCATTATTAATAATGTTCACTTTCACTCTTGGTGTTGTGGTTGGACGCTAAACTTTATGGTCACACTCTTTATGATAAACAGTAGTGCCAATTCTAACAATCCATTGCGGTCTAGTTATGAGGGCATCAGTCACAGCCAGTTCATTAGGGCCAGGGGAGACTTGAACCTGAGAGTCAAGGATCGGTACCAGAAAGCAGCGTGGAGAAGATGGTTCAAACTCTGACCATGAAGCAGGGCTGCTGGTGGAGGGGAGGAAGCTAAGATTATCATGAAGAAAACACAGGAGGAATGACGGAGACGCTTCTAAAATAACTAATTCTGCCTGAAGCCATCTTCCTTGTGGGGGTTGCTTTAAATGGCTTACTTTATGCTTTATCTGAAGCATCTTTTGCCCTTCGGCATCTTAAAGGCACTTCCGATTTCTGACTGTATGTGCATGTGGCTCAGGCACTCAGTATAAAGTGTACCCAGCTCATGCTGCTTAGACACGATTCAACTTTTTTTTTTTTTAAAACAATATGAATTCTGCCCAAATAAACATCAGATATGAATTTTTTGCATGTATTTTGATGGTATGAGTATCAGGGTTATTTTTATGGGGAAATAAAAGGAAAATAAATGTAGGAGAAGAAAAATGGGACTCAAGCAAGATGGCTGGAGGAGATGATACCACTCCTGAAACTTTATGGACTGACTTTTTATGTATAAGCCTCACATTTCTCTCTCTTTCCAGAGCAATATTTTTCTTTCTACTCACTGTCTGCGTGAGGCCAACATGTCCACTTAGTTCCTCCCTTGCCTCTGGGTCTCAGAGAGCTCAGTCTCCCTAGAAACTTTCTACGTGGTCTCATTGGTTGCTGCTGCAACGTTAGACCTAGAACCTTGTCTCCATTTTCCCCAGTTGCCCAAGGTCACCCACGTGGTTATTGGGGGAACCTTGAGTAGAACTCAGCTTAGTAGACATGAGGTCTATGTCTTTTACTTCACTTCTTCCTGAGGTGGTCTTCTCGCTAATAATAATTCCCTTTTGTAATGAAATGATTAGAACATGCTCTTTTTGTATAGTTGTTGATATTTTATTGAACATGTAAAGAGAGAAGGGGAGGTTATTGATTCTCCTATTAGGATTGAGATAAATGAAAAGGAAGGCACGAGGCCAATTTTCAGATGGAATTTCCACTGCAAAAGGATT
This sequence comes from Equus przewalskii, assembly GCF_037783145.1. Classification (NCBI taxonomy): domain Eukaryota; kingdom Metazoa; phylum Chordata; class Mammalia; order Perissodactyla; family Equidae; genus Equus; species Equus przewalskii. The sequence continues at coordinate 21,303,379 of NC_091841.1, forward strand.
AGATACAGCTGAGGAAGCTTCGATTTTATTAGTATGTGCTCCAACGAACTTCCAGATTTTCTCCATCATGAACAACATAACTACCAACTCCTGGAAAGGAAGAACGAGAGGTGGGTCAAAGATCACCGAATCACCAAATACTAGATATCACTCTCCCAACTCCTTGGCACGTTCCCCACAAAAGCTCATACGCTCACATCTGAAAGCTTTGGGCATCTTCACTCTGTGGGGCTTTTTGGTGTACTCTCCCTTACCTTGGCTCAATGGTTTGCCCTCACTCAGAAGTTGCCAGTAGGTTCTGTCATTGTTGTTGGCCTTTAGGCCCTGAACAGAGGTGATGTAGGGGCCCCATGAGCTCTCCTCCACTGTGAAACTGTGGGGACAGTGAACAGGTTACAGAAACTTACAATTTTCAAAGGCAATCCTCTATGGGCATTTCTCAAACTTCAATGTACCTAAGAATCACTTGAACATATTACCAAAAAAATGCAGATTTCCTGGTCCTATCCTAGATACTTTGATTCCATAGGTCTGGGCTGGGACCAGGAATCTGCACATTTTATTAACACTCTGGGTGGTTCTGATGAGGCAGTCCACCGTCCACGCTAAATTAGAGAAACGATGCCCATGGTTTCTGCCCCCGCCTCCCTCCATAGCAGACACTTCTCAGTCAACAACTTCTAATCTTCTATCCCAAGATGGTTGAAGACTCTAAAGCAGTAGAAGAAAATGTTCACTTCGTGTCCTAGAGGCATCATAAGTTAGTAGCTTTCTCTTAGGAAAAAGGAATAGGAAAGAATAATTAATATTTCATGTGTTTATTAAAAGGTGACGTGGTCAATGTCTCTTTCACATTCTTTAGTAACATTACCTTCCTGGGAGCACTTGAGAGCAGTCTTTATAGTACATTTATATCACACACACACATACACACACACACACATTTTCACATATATGATTTTTTCTAACATCTTACATCGTAGGATTAGACACAATAAACAATTATCAATTAGGTTTAAGGAGCTAAATAAACCATATTTTTCGGAGGCAAAGTCAATTTTAATATTTGACTGCTCTAGGCCAGAGAACCTTAATCTAGGGTTCCATGGATCTCCTGAAAGGGTGTGGGGGGGATGCATGGAGAGGCTTCCAGGTATTTTTGAAACCTCTGATTTAAATGCCAAGTTTGTGTATATGTTCATTTTTCTGGGCTGAGCATCCCACTCATCTGATTTTCAAAGGGGTCAGTGATTCAAAAATAGTTAAGAACCACTGTTCTAGACACAAACTGTCAATACAAGAGAATCTATTTATTGAAATAGCTTTACTGACAGAAGAGAGATTCCTGGGACTTATTCACCCATTAAGTGAATATTAATTTAGTACCTACTATGTGCTAGAAGATGAACAGTCTCACCTCCTTTATTTAACCCCTGCCACGAGAAGTAGATGGATAGCAAAAGTCCTGATTAAGAAGTGTTTTAAATGTCCTTCGTATTCAGGTGCAGATATAGTCTTACTGAGTCATTCAGAGTCACACCAAATACCTTAACCTTAGGTTATACCCTGACATACCGAAATATAGTTTCATTTTTTTCCCGAGCTGCTTCCATCACATTTAGGAAGACAGAACCATTTAGCACGGCGACGTTGGTGGAATATGTTCTATTGATTTTCACAGAGTAATGGACTAAGATATTTGAGGGTGAGTTAGTATATCTCTCAGATGTAGGCTTAGGAGTGGGACTGTTGAAATCTGGCAGAGACAGAAAAGCAAAGAAGAATTATTATTCAGAATAATACAAATGATGTTACAGTTTGCACACCTATACACCCCCTATCCGAGGACTCCTTTCCTTTATGCAGAGGAGGATTTGCTACAAGGAGAAAGTATCATCCATCAAAGGGCAGATCTCTTATATGACTAAAGCAGAAATTAAAACCAGAGACTTACCGGCTTGTGAATGCTCCTGTCCAGCTCAACTCCCAGCCGTTTAAGCAATTCTGTTGCCCCATTTCCCATTTCTCACAGAGGCTCCTTTTTGGCTTTGGCACAGCATACAATAATGATTCCCTTTTTTTTTTTTTTTTTTGCCTTTTTATTTCTTAACATTTATTGAAAACATATTAAGTGCTAGGCACTGTACTAATCATTATCTGTGGATTATCTCATCCGGTCCTTACAAGAATCTAAGTTAGATACTGTAATCATTCACATTTCTTACATTAGGGAACTGATGTTTAGAGGCTAAACATTTTGTCCAAGGTCTGTAAACCTGTAAGTGGCTGAACCAGGAAATGAAGGAGATAGAAGGAATAGCTCCTTTCCTTATACCTTCTTGCAAAATCAGTTGTTGGAATAAATGAGTTGTGCTGCAATTTTCTTATAATACTGCCATATTCCTTCCACACTGATGTCTTATATCCCTGAGGGATCACTCATTGAGCATAATGGAAAGTCAAAGACACTATGCTTTGTTTAGGGTGGGAATTATGCTCAGAACATCTGTGTCCAGCAATCAGAAAACCTCCCATTGGAGATAGACATCATTTACTCAAGCCTACCTTGTTTATCAATGTTTGAACCAAGAACACCATCTACTACCCTGTTAAGAACAAATCCTCAGGGGGCCGGCTCCGTGGCCAAGTGGTTAAGTTCGCGCGCTCAGCTGCAGTGGCCCAGGGTTCGGATCCTGGGTGCAGACATGGCACTGCTCGTCAGGCCACGTTGAGGCGGCGTCCCACATCCCACAACTAGAAGGACCTGCAACTAAGATATACAACTATGTACTGGGGGGGGGGGGTGGTTGGGAAATAAAGCAGAAAAAAAAAAAAAAAAGGTTGGCAACAATTGTTAGCCCAGGTGACAATCCTTAAAAAAAAAAAAGAACAAATCCTCAGGTAGTTATAGTCTTTGATGACCTACGGAGGGCTGAGTTCTGTCTGGGAACTGATATGCTTTAGAGGTTTATATGGTCACTTTTGGTCCCTAAGACACCTAAATCTCACACGCTTTGGGCATTATGCTGAAAGGCAGAACAGTTTGCTCTTTAGTGTTATACCTGGATCACTGACACAGGGAGAATCTTTGTTAATATCCAAGTAGGTCTTTCCCACCAGGGCAGGTAAGATCTGGGCTGCAGCAATTGGAATACTGAATGCTCCTTGAGAAATTTCTTTGAACACTGTGTCCAGAGTTTGTTGGCAATTCCATTCATTTTTGTTGTAATATTCTGATGAGACAAAGAGAGCCTAATGAGAGAGAGAGAATGAATGAGAGAAACTTCAAATAAGGGGAAAGCCTACATCTAAGTAATTCAGTAAATACTTATTGAGCATTGACTACATATAAGGCACCTTAGACCACTAAGATACCTTTCCTTTCATCAAGAAATGTATAAACTAGTTTGGGTGGGCAAATTTCTTAATAACACAAACTATAACAGCTCCAATGAGAATAGACTTTCTCTACTGTATTCACTTGTGTCTACAATACTGGAACAACACTGTCATAGGGAAGGTACTCAAGAAATATCATTAACAGACAAACTATTATAAAAGGAGCCCCTAAGATGAATGCTATAAGAGAAGCATCTAGTGGCACGGACTTTCAAAAGAAGAAAAGCTCTAAACACTATGTGAGGCTGAGGAAAGGCTTGGTGGAGAAGGTGTACTTGATAATATGATGGCATTTCAGGAGGTGATATAAGGAGAGGAGCACTATACCTAGAGGGAACAGCATGACCAAAGGTGCTAAAGTAGGAATGGCCAGGGTATGGCCTGGCCATGATGAGAGTATCTGTATTTTAGCAAAATGCCCAGAGGATTTCTCCTGGCCTGGGAGGACTGGTGTCCAGGGAGCACTCAGGACAATGTGGAAGAGCAGGCTGGAAAGGAGGTTGGTTGACGGTTGAATTTCAGTGAGGTGTCTGACATTGTTTGCTTGACAATGGGGAGTCTAATGGGTTCTTGAACAGAAACTATCCAGGCAGCAGATGTAAACTGGATTGAAAGGGCAGAATTACGGGGTAGGAAAAGTTAGGAAGGTACTAGAGTGAGCCAGGCAAGGACTAAAATAGGCTGGACTTGAACATATTGCTCTGTAGTTTCCCAGGAAAGAACAATCTCCACTTTTCATCTTTTCTCAAAGATTCTTAAAGTTACCCAAGTAGTTAACAAGCATTTGCAGTATACTTAAAAAAATTAAACTTATTACACCTCTTAGAAACTGTCTTTCGGGTGAGAAGCTCCCAAGCCTGCTGTGAATTAATATCACCTGTAGGCTTTTAAACAAGACCAAGGCCTATGCTCCACCCGTAAATTTCTGTATTAACTGGCTAGTGTGGGGCCTAAACATTAGTGTTTTCTAAAATCTTCTCCAGATGATTAAATGTGCAGCCAGAATGGCAAATGACTGTTTTATAGTAGGTTCAAACTTAGCAAAGCTGACAACATGAACAGTTACAACAAGACAAACAACATTATGCTTGACCCCTGCTTGCATCACCAGCTTCATCTTGTAATTTTTCCCAAGGAGCCTATGCTGATGATGCCAAACACCTTGACTTTCCTAAAATATATAGTGTTCTTTTGTGCCTTTGGTCTGTGTCCTTGCTGTCCTTTCTCCCTTTGAAGGTCCTCTCACCCGGAGTCAGCCTGGCAAACCCCTGTTCCTACTAAAAAATCAGTAAAAATTTTTTTCTGTAGACCTTGACCTCTTCTTGTGTCTATTAGAGTTGAGTAAATCAGAGAGTAAATGCGTGAATAAAGTCCCAGGCTTCAAGGAACATACGCACGACAGTGCAGGTCCTGAGTGTGAGTTTTGAAACCACCTGTTTAGGTCTCATCTCCGTCTGCATCAATTTCTGGCTTTGTAATATTAGGCAAGTTACCAATACTCCATGACTTATGTTCTTATTCTAGGAAATGCAGGTAGCGACTCTTTCCTCATTGAGTAGTTGTGTGCATTAATGAGTTAATGTCAATACATACTAGCTGCTGTTATTGCCACTACCACTTATTACTTCCACAACAGTAATCTAATTTGGGAGGTAAGTTGAAAGCACAAAACAGTGCTATATGGTAAAGTGTGAAATTGCATGTGATAGAACAACAAGGTAGGTTGAAGCAGGCTCTAGAATTTCCTGAAGAAATTGTACTCAGGAAAAACTTCATAGAAGCATTGGATATGGCAAGGTAAAGATTGAAGGTGAGGAGAATACATTTCATGCAGGGGAGGGGAATCACATGAGTAAAATCACAGTTAGTCCAGCAAACAGAATGGACAATAAGATCTTAGGAGGCCAATAAGAAAGGATAAAGATACTGCTTTCTTCCGTGACTCCCTTCTCTGTCTCCTGTTTATCCTCTGACTTACCTGCATAGCTTCTCCTGTACTAAATTTGTTTCCAATGAGACCATTTTCTTTTTTCTCAGACAGAATCTTTTTTACTAGTGACTTTTTATGCTTTTTGATATGATTTAAATACTCTCCATCTGTTTCAATCTGCCCTTTCCTCTCCACACAGGTCAGAGCCAGGACAGCCATTGCACCAGTATCTGTCAAGAAAAAACATTAGTCATAGGGTGACCAACCATTCCAATTTGTCCTAGACTGAGTGGTTTCCTGGTATGTGGGAATTTCTGTGCTAAAAGAGGAACAGATCTGGGCAAGCTGGGATGGTTGGTCATCAGATATAGCAATCATCTCTCCAGCACTAACTGCTCAAATATTTCAAGATTCCTTTTTTAGGTTGAGTAGCCATGTACCTTGTACTCACTAACTCACATCGTGGTTGTAGAAACATATGGACTTGTAGGTGCACATACATGGACAATCTTCTACTTTTACTTCTTGGTTGTTTGATTTTCTCATTTTTTTCATCTTTCAGCCATGTTGTCAAAGGAATTGAGAAAACTCAGGATGATACACCAAACAAAATATGTCTTTGTTAGGTTTTAAGGTTTCTATTAGACTGATTAGAAAATAGCACTTAAGAGAATTTCCCTTAAGAACTTCCCTTGGAAGAAGGAAGGATAAGATCTATTTTTTTTCTGGCTCATTACTTGGTTCCCCTCGTGTTCCTAGACATGGTGCTTCCCATCTCTCACAGAAAAAGGAGTATGATAAATTTCACATTTTCCTTACTATCCAGAGATACTGAATGGTGATTTTCTTTGAGCTTCTTGAAGAAAGATGAGCTTGCGTATCTGGATTAATACTAGCTGTCTAGAAGGGACTTCTTTTTTGGATGTGTAAGCTGGCACACTGGAATATTTCTACTCCTTCTCCATTGTGAATACACACTTTGTTGATCAAAATATTGGGCCTTGTCACTGCAGAGGTTGTGTCGTTCAAGTAAAACCACACATACAAATGGTCTCAATAAATTAGAGAAAGAGGAAGGGTTAAGATAAGTGAATTCCACTGAATTTCCTTTCTCTAATATTTATATTTCCTAAAATGTCTTATATGAAGATTTCCATGATCCATCCTCATTTTAAGATGGGAAAATTAAAATCAAGTGTTAATATCCATTGAATATATAACTCAAAGAAGAGGTGAGGTAGGAACCAGGTCTTTCTACCATACTACACATCTAGGAAAAGGCTTAAATGCCACCCAATATCCATTCTTTTCAAAAAGAAAATTCTCTTCTGAGGAGACTAGGGTAAAGAGGATATAAAAAAAAGAAATCTAAGTATTTATTGGTAGAAAAACTGAAGGGGCAAGACCAACTGGTAACCGTGGCTTCTATACCAAAGGAATTGGGTTTAATGACTCACCTACTGAGAACTGACCACTAAAATAATAGTTTTTATTTTCAGGATTGAAGAGTTCAGCAACTTGGCGGATTGAGTAGTTTCCATTGAACAGACACAAGGCCAAAACATCCAGGCTCAGCTGGTAGTAGTTGGTCAGTGGAGTGCAATTGTGTGCTCCTGGCAGAGAGAAAATGAATACCTTACATATGGAAGTGGTACTGGAGTAATACATTTTCAACCTCTTCCTACTTACTTTATTCCTATTTCTTAACATTGAAAGAGAGGTAAGTAATAGAGGGAGATTACTCATAGAATCAGCAAACCTGAGAAATTTAAAGACTCTTAAGGGCCACCAAATTCAACTCAACACCTTTCATTTTATAACTGAGGAAACCCAGCACCAAAGAGGTTAAAATACTAGACCAATATTCAGATGGTTACAGAGTTAGCACTAGAACACAGACTTCCTACCTCTTGCACTTTCAATAGTAGTATGTTGAAACTATAAGTAGAATCCTGGGTTGGAGGCCATCTCAAAGGAAGATAGTATTGGAGAGACGTAGTGAATAATAGGGCAAATACTGGATGGGAGTTGAAATAACAACAATGTTACCTCACTAGAAGCCATCATGGTCAATCTATTTTTCTCAGTGATAAAGTACTTTGGCCATCTTAGTTCTTATACAGTCATGCATCACTTAATCACAGGGATGCTTTCTGAGAAATGTGTTGTTAGGTGATCTTGTCATTGTGAAAACATTATAGAGTGTACTTACACAAACCTAGATGGCGTAGCCTACTACACACCTAGGCTTTATGGTACTAATTTTATGGGACTGTCGTCGTATATGTGGTCGGTCATTGACTGAAACTTTGTAATGCAGTGCCTAACTGCATTATTATTGGATGCTTTAGTACTTATGACATGGTGTCTTGCATTGTTCAGCTATTTCTGGTGTTATTCATTATTTGTCTAATACGCAAGCTCCTGGAAGAATAGAGAACTGTGTCCTACATGTTTTTGTGTGTTTGTGTGTGTCCATTATCATTTGTAAAATAGTGCTTGACATAGGGTCAATGCTCAGTTGAACAAATTTGAAAAAATTTAAGATGCGTGTTGAAAGAAGGAAGAAGGGAAAGTGATCTGCAAAGACATAGCAGGATGAATGGAATGAAGAGGAGAAGGAAAGAGTGGAGGGAAACTTCATACAGTTTTGAATCAGTTGAGAAGACATGATTGGCCAGGGTCTCTGAACAGTTGGTTCTCACCCATATTTTCAACTTCTGCTTGGAATTTTGTTTCCAGCTGGCTGACCAGATTGTTATCATATATAAATCTTTCATCAGGGTTTTGACATTCTCCCAAAGCCAATATAATCAAGGCAACTTGTCCTGAAGTTAAATCTGAGCCTGAAAAGAAAAGTATTCGAGTTTAATAATGTACATGCTTATGACTCTTTTGGTCTCTGTCTTCTTTGTGACTTATATTGCCTGCCACTTCTTTCTTCTGTTCCACTCTATACTAATATTTTATTGTTCCCTTCTTTATCTCCAAAGCAGAGCCTTTTCTAGCAGTACTGTATAAATGCAAGCTAGATCTTAGTCTCTTTCCCATGAAATCATGGATCTTTTTGGAATCATGCAATCCTTATAAAAATGAAAAAAGAAGAAAATAAATAATAAAGCCTTGTGATTTTCTCTCTTTGTGGGTGCCATCTCATCAGGTTAGTAATAACTGACTTGTATGTTCTATGTCATAGAATATCAAAATTCTTGGGCTTCTCACAATTCTTCCAATAGTATTGTTAGTTAGGTAGGGGTGGCTGTATTTACCCCGTATATTAATTAGAAGTTGAGAGTCAGTATTGCCATGAAAGACTCAAGGTGGAGCCTGGACTCAAACCCACATCTCTATTGCCCTGTGGTTGCCTCTTTATTGTCAGCTTTCTTAGTTGTGGTCCACATCCCTGTCAGCTAGCTTATATAATATTAACAAATTAATAAATAAGACTCTATAATTTCTTTTGATTTTCTTTGGGACCTCTTGAAGGAAAACAGTTTTTAGGACCCAAAGAAGTAAGGCCTAGCTCTAGAGTAAGGGGCAGTGGATGGATGTTTTGAGGCACCTTTCTGTCACCCCAAGTTTTATGCAGCTGGAATAGATGTAACAAGGATACTTTAAACCCACAATTTTTAGGACTCACTGGAGATAATCTTTATAGATAGGAAAGTCTTTTCCTAAATCTTTCAGAGAACATGGGCACTCACTTCTGCTTTTCACATTCTCTTCGATTTGTTGGATCAGCCGTTGTTCTGTATCTTGTTTCTGGATCCCAACAAGTCTGAGGGACAACAGGACATTGGAAGCTTGGATTCCTCTGGTATATTTTGAACTGATCATTGTGCTTATCAGAGGTTGCAGACGGAAGTAGTTTTCTTTGCTTACCTCTGTTGCAGGGGAGGGAAGAGATAAGAAACACACACTCAGAAAATGTTAAGGTGAGGAACAGGGGTAATAGTAAAATATTTAGTAACAGACATGGCACAGAGATAGACCGATCCAGGTGTCACTGGCTATGTTTCTGGAACAACACAAAGGTGAGTCTGGAGCCCCTGCTATACCAGGTATAACTCCTTTACCACCCAGCATGGAAGTATTTCAATATTTTCACGACTGCTTCAACCTTACCATTGTGTACTGGCAGAATTTCAGTCCTGCCTAGAAGATCTAGTATCATTCCCTAATTTTGAATATGAAGCCTAGAGAGGGTGTCCTTAAAGAAATTTCAGTAATCCGAGACTTAACTGAGACTAGAATACACGTTTTCTGACTCCCAGTCCGTAGCCCTTTCTACTTCCTGGATCCAGTTCTTTCCTTCTTCATCTTCTTCTAACTCAATTGGGCTAATACTGAAGGAGAGAAGGCAAAATTCTATGTTACATTGGTGATTGACCCCAAAGCTGAATTGTATGATTGCCCAACTGGCCAGACATCAAGATCATTATTCAGCAGTATGCACCCTATGGAAAAGCCTCCAGTTTTAGTCTATAACATGTCCAAATCCCAGGGGAAAGGATCGAGGGAGTCACATTATTCTGTGGAAGTAAAAAGAGAATCCAGAGACCCCCCCCCCCCCAAGAACTGGAAGAGAATAAGAGTAGTTAGTTACCACTTAAAACATACTTTGTCCATAATCCCACGAAAATCCTACCCATCTCCAGATTATCTTATGGGTTAGTGGAATAGTGAGAAGAACATGAGCCCTGGGTTCAGCTTGACCTTGGCTGGATTCTGTGCTCCGTAACATATGACTGTGGGTAAGTTATGTAACCTTCCTGATCTTTGGTTTCCTCATTTGAAAATTGTGGATATTAGTACCTATTTCATAAATATTGCACAAGAAATCACTTACTAAAGTGTAAAATGCTGTACATATGATTACTTCTAGCTCAACTGGTGTTTCTATCACTATACTTAGAGAATCTAGGAAATGTGATTTACCTTGCCCACCTTTATTCACTTTAAGAGAGAAAGTCAAGAAAATCTGAATTGAGTGATTGTAGAAAGGTCATGGTTTTTTACAGGCACAATTGGACAATTGTGAGTTGTCCCTGAGATTTTTTGGAAGCATCCAGTTCAGCAGATTTTTTTGGCACCGAAACATACATTTTAGTTCCTGGTCAACAACTCAAATTAGCTTCCTTGACCACTAACAACAAAGTTAATTATTTTGTACAATGAACTGGACTTCAAATCCTCCATAGAGACCCCCTCTTATTAGGATCCAACAGAGGAAATAACATGCAGGAATAAAAATTAGAGTTGGCAGATTCTGTGTTTTAGCTTTATGAATACAAGTCTTTCTGCTGTGGTGTTGATCTCTTCTTGTAGGCTACGGAGTTCTAGGAAGATGTAGTCACAGATGGTACCACATAGTCATCTTTAGACTGGTTTGAAGCTTCATTCCAGGATAAAGACTTACAAAAGAGAAATCATGCACATGACAGCCACATCAGACTTCAAGAAATCACCTGCTTCAATACCCTTCCCCAATTATCTTCCACTTATGGATGAAGCTAAAAATATTCAGAAACATTGGATCATTCAGCTACTAAGGAATCAGACTAGACCTGAACTCAGTTTTTCTTTTCCATATTTAGTATTTTTCATAGAATCACACAATCTCTGGAGCCTACACCCAGAAGAGAGATGATGAAGCTTGTACCCATGTCCTGTGGGGAAAGTGGAAGGGAGGGAGATGTGTAGCTTGGAACATCTAAATGCGATAGTCACAAGACAGCAGTCTTCATTATTTGAAAGAGATTATCAGCATAATTTTTTTCTGTGTAGTTACAAGTGGTAACCCAGAATATCCTGGGTTGTTCTGGGTTGAACTTCAGAATAATGGATTGCATCTCAAAATCAAAAGATAACTTTCCATGATCTTGAAAAATTCCTGGGATCATGAATTCTCTATCACTGAAAAGGAACAAGAATAGACATTTACTTGGTAAGGTTGCTGTAGTAGAGAGGATTTGAGCATAGGAAGAACAGTTAGTCAAGTTAACATTGAATCTATGATCCCTCTTAAAACAACACCTTGTGGAACTTTCCTCACCATCTCCTGCCATCCTTTACATTACTAATAGAGTCTGACCACATATGGAACTGGAATAGGGTCTTTCCTTAGTTAACTCTACACAAAGTCCTCTGTCAGTAGCCTTCAGGAGACTATCACAGTACAGTAATTTTAGCTCAAAGCATACTCACCACAGATCTCACATAGTTGGCTTGGAATAAGAGAAAACAACAGAAGCCCCACTAGGGGCAGCTGGTGTGATTGTCTCATCTCTCCAACAATGTACTGGAATGGTGAGGGCTTGGCTGGCTTATGTATTAGGTGATGGACAGAGGGTAATAAGAGCTCCTCCTTTAACTGGCCTCAGCCTCTTTCACTCAAGCAAATATTGAGCAATATCAGGAGGTGTGGTCAAGTGTATTTGTCCACGTAATGTAATAAGCCCGGAAGAAGACTTGAAAAGTATGGTCAGGGAGAATGAGGAAATAATTTTTCTTAGCAGCATTATTCACAATAGCCAGGATATGAATTCAACCTAAGTGTCTGTCAACTGATGAATGGATAAACAAAATGTGGTATATACAACATGCTATTATTCAGCCACGAGAAAGAAGGAAATCCTGCCATTTGCAGTTACGTGGATGGACCTCGAGGGCATTATGCTAAATGAAATAAATCAGAAAGAGAAAGACAAATATGGTACGATATTACTTATATATGGCATCTAAAAAAGTCAAACTGACAGAAGGAGATGGTAGAATGTTGGTTTCTAAGGGCTAGGGGAAATGGGGAAATGTTGGTCACAGGGTATAAACTTTTAGCTATAAGATCAATAAATTCTGGGGATCTACTGTACACCATAATGCCTATAGTTAATAATAATATACTATATACTTGACATTTGCTAAGAGTAGATCCTAAGTGTTCTCTTCCCTGACACACAAAACAGTAATTATGTTGGGAGATGGATATGTTAATTAGCTTGATTGTAGTAATCATTTCATAATATATACATATATAAAATCACATTGTTCACCTCAGATATACACAATTTTTATTTGTCAATCATATCTCAATAAAGTTGAGAAAAAAGAATTTATCAGCTTAGCTGTGGACTTAATCATGACTTAATGACATACTATTTGCACTGTATCTCCCTACCTAGCACATTTTCTAGTCCACAGAAGGCATTCAGGAAATAACATTTTCAAAGTCTTTACAGAAAATCTTCTCTGTATAAGGTATCACAATAGAAGCTGGGGAATAACAAGATAAATAAAACAAAGACTCTAGGCCCAGTTTTCTTAAAAGTGACGCTCTTCTATCAACATTTTGTGTCAGCTAATTCTTTGTTCTGAGGGGCTATGCTGTGCATTGTAGGGAGTAAACATGCGTCCTTGGTCAGTAGCACTTCTCTCCCCAGTGATGACAATAAAAAATATCTCCAGACATTCCTACATGCTCCCTTGGGGGACAAAATTGCCATCCCTCAGTTGAGAACTGTTCTTCTAGTCTTCAGATAGTTTTAAGTTTTGTGTTGGGATAATGTCATACATATCTTACTTTTTCAACATGGTTTGGCCCCTGTGAGGTGTAGGAACCATGGTACTAGCCCTTTTTGACTGATCCTTACCCCACTCGTGTCCTCACTGCCATCCACAGTTACCTGACTTTGCAGGATTCATCTTTATAATCATTTTCTTGCATGTCCCCTCAATTCCTTAGTCTCTCTCTCTCCGATGCTTTATTGGCACAATGCTGGTTAAATATATCTCTCTGCCTGTTCTATGTCTGAACCCAGATAGCTTAATGAGGCTGAACAAAAACAACTAATTGTGCTGATTTGGCCTATCTTTAATTCATGCTCACTAATCTCTAGTGGACCCATAATGGTGTTGGGCAATTGTTGGTTCCCCAGGTGAAACTTGAAACTGGCTGTCATACACAGAGGGCGAGGAGAGACCAAGTCAGAGGATAAATTCCTCTTAAACACTATTATTGCTATCACAGCCAACTGCAGAAGCTAACTGACCTTCAAAAATCTTGCCTTCGACTGGCGCATCTTCCTAAGAAACAGTGAGTCACAAATTAAGTAGTGTGACACCACCACATGCCACAGATGACTAATATCTCATTTTCTGCTAACGATGAGGTAATACTAAAATAGCTGAGCATCCAATTCCAGAATTCTAACTTAACGCTCTATTTTCTAAGACCACTTTTACTTTGAACTGTGTCAGTCAGGGTCCCGTTAGGAAGGCAGAAAATGCACCACGTAGTTCAACATAGGGATTTAACATGGGGGCTTAGTTTCTGAGGTTTTAGAAGAGGTGGAAGAGTAAATGGGAGAAGATGAGGCAGCCCAGAGTTTAGCAACTGTGGGTAGCCACTACCCTCTGCCTGGTGGGGCGAATGGAGGTGATGGAAGCATGGAAGATAGGGATGTCTGACAGGATGTAGACACACCAGAGATGTCTTAAAGAGATTAAGGGGAAGAAATACCTTAGATCCTCCTCTTCACCCATCTTCCAATCTCCTGCCAGTAGCACAGCAACGTCCAGTCTGCTCCACCAGCGGCAGTTTCACAATCAAACACATGAGGCAAAATAGGCTTCACCCAGGATCAAGTTCACTTACCATAAGAAAGGATACAGGATGTGAAACTACTCAGCGTGCACAATATCAACATAGAGGAGGTGTTATGAGTCCCAGGCTCAGCTTCTGATGTTCCAGTCATTCTGCACTTGAGATGGCCACGACCATGAAAGATGAGGCTTGAATATACGTGGACATTCTTAGCTCAAGGGAACCATCAGTGCTGGGGCCTCCTCACCTTTTATACATGCCCAGTTACACAGACCCTCAGGTGTATGCGATTAGCCCTCATTCTCCAGGACAACAGCAACTAAGCAATACGTAGTCTTTATCTGGACTGTCATTTATGTTATCCCTGGTATATGTAATTTCAAAACAATTCCTTAAGTTAATATTGTTAGGACAGTTAACCAAGGATCAAATCCCCAGGCATCCCTGAAAGCAAGGTGATAGGCCATAGAAGCAGCTATAAATTCTTCCCACTCAGCCTCCCACTGATTACTCCTAACTGGAAGCCAGTTAGTAGAGGGGCCTGGGAAAAGAAGTTTCCAGCATCAGCCCTCTGGTTCAAAGCTGAGCAGAGGAAGGGCAGGAAATAGCTCTTACAGTAGTGAAATGGCTGGAAGACTCTCTTAAACTTTCCAGTTTTCTTCTCCCTCCGTCATTGTATCAAACTCCTCAGCTGACGTTACCGACAAGTTGGTTACAAATATAATGGACAGCTTTCAATTTGCACCCAACCTGACCACTTTCTAAAAACCAGTTTTTTTGAGATATAATTCACATCCTATACAATTCAGCCATATAAAGTAGTTTCACTGGTTTTTGGTTCAATGGTCTTTCGTATATTCACAGAGATGAACATTCACAGATATGTGCAACCATCACCACAATTGATTATAGAACATTTTCACCACTCCAAAAAAATCCTTTGCCCATTTTTTTCTTTTTGAGGAAGATTTGCCCTAAGCTAACATCTGTGCCAATCTTCTTCCTCTACTTTGCATGTGGGATGCTTCCACAGCATGGCTGTTGAGTGGAGTAGGTCCATACTTGGAATCCAAACCTGCAAACCCAGGCCACAGAAGTGGAGCATGCAGAACTTTAATCACTTGGCCATGGGGCTGGGGACACCCCTTTGCCCATTTTTAAATTGGGTCATTTGTCTTTTTTATTATTGAGTTGTAAGAGTTCTTTATATATTCTAGATATGAGTCCCTTATCACAAATATAATTTGCATATATCTTCTTCCATTCTGTGAGTTGTCTTTTCTACCTGACCTCTTAAAAGCACTGAATATGGTTGATTTTCCCCTCTACTTTGTTACATTTTTTCCTTGACTTCTGTGACAATAGCATCAACCTCCACCCCGATTGTCCTCCCAGTATTTTTGACTGCTCCTTCTTTATACTCACTACCAATATTTTTTTAAACTTTATATGTTGTATGTCCTCAGAGCTTTGTATTAAACTATTATTGTTTCTCGTGCTACATACTCTAGGTGTTCTCACATCCAGGTTGAAGCCTTCAAATATACTAATATTTCCCACGTTTTCATTTCTATCTTAGAGTCCCTTCTGAGTCCCAACTTATAGCCAAATGTTTTCTCTACATTTCTACTTGGGTGTCTCATAGGGGTCTCATAATGAACATATCCAAAATTGAAATAATTTTCTTCTATTGCTAACTTACTTCTTCCTTAGTGCTGCCATCTTTGCTATTTAATAACTGTGTGACTTTAGGCAAGTCCCTTAACTTCTCTGAGTCTCAGTTTCCTTATCAGTAAAATGTAGATAATAATACTTCCTATCTCCTAAGTTTTTGTGAGAATTTTATGAGTTACCATAAGGTGCTTAGAATAGTACCTAGTACATACTAAGCAGTACCTAATTGTTAACTCTTGTATCTCACCAATAACAATCAACTTAGTTTTATGTACCTGAAGTCTAGTTGTCAAGCCTGATGCTTCTGTCTCCCTCAGTCACTGATCTAATCAATCATCGGGGTCAAACATTCTACCTTTTGGTAGACGCCAGTCGGCTTCTCTCTGCCTTTACTGCCACTACTCTGGTCTAAATTACCACAATTTCTACACCCCCACAATAACTTCCAAATGTTTGTTTTAGTCACTTGTACCTCCTCCAAGTCCTTCTCCATCCAACTCCAAGGGCAGCATTTCTAAAACTTGGTTAATCCATAGACCTCATTTAAAGAAAAGGAATTCTCAAGGAACAGAGTTTGACATATACTACCCTAAGACTTTTAATCTATAAAAATGTCATTTTTGAATTTTCCTTGCAGAAGAGATATTTTATCATTGTGCTGTTAATGTTTTTAAAAAGATATTAAAATCCTCATAGAATGAAAATATGTCTGTGACTCTTGGGGCTCTGAATATTCAGTTTCACACCTACATTGATCTTCAGAACCATAATTCTGATTATTTGCTTCCTGGTTAAAATCTTGAAGGCTGCCATTACACTTTGAATAAAATTCCATATTTCAAATAAATCTCTAAGAACCTGTACCTTCTGATCTTTGCTCAGCTCTCCAGCATTATGTCGCTATCTTGCACGTTATGCTCTAGCCTCACTCTTTTCAGTTCTTCTACTGTGCCAACTTCCTTTCTGTCTCACGCTCATTTGCCCATGTGGATTTCCTCTCTTGAATGCTTGTTTTCCCTGTCCCCTCAAATGGCCTGCTCACCCTTCAGCTGGAACACTACTTCCTCACTGTACTCTCGCTGTACCTCCAGACCTGGTTGTGTCCCCCTGTTGTCTACTCCCTTCACACTCTTTACTTCCCTTTGT
This sequence comes from Equus przewalskii, assembly GCF_037783145.1. Classification (NCBI taxonomy): domain Eukaryota; kingdom Metazoa; phylum Chordata; class Mammalia; order Perissodactyla; family Equidae; genus Equus; species Equus przewalskii. The sequence continues at coordinate 21,320,130 of NC_091841.1, forward strand.
AGCACTTATGAGAGTTGCAATTAGTGACTTGCAGCATTCTTTCTTAACAGTGTTTGTTTAATCTGAGTCTCCCTGCCAGACTGTGAGTTCCTCAAAGGCAAGGGTGAGTCTTTCTTGTTCACTGTTGTATCTCCTACTGCACCATGCAGAATGCAGTAAGAGGTTTGAAATATTTGCTGAAAGGAACAGCCTGAGATCCCTAAGCCGAATGATAAATTAATAACACATGTTGGTAGATAATCTCATTGGAATAAATATTAGACGTTTATACAGAGCAAACTAGGGCCATGTGGGCAGGCAATTCTGGGGGTTTGAGCTCTTGGTGGCCTGTCCTCTTGGTCCAACACATCTTTTTCCTCCAGCGAAGGGCACAGTGGAGAAGGTCAGAGTGAGGCCCTAAAGCATGGGTCTCTGAGCACAGGTCCCTCCTTCCCAGATTTGAAGGTGATGCCACATGGCATGGTGGCAGACTGGTTTATCCCATCTCCTTTTTCCTGTTATGAAATGTGGCTGTCTAGAAGAAGCTAAAACTGGGAGAGAGGAGTGAAATGCTACATTGGGTGAAGGTCTTTTTTCCTCTTATGGAAAGGCTTTGTTCAGACTGCTGATTCTGGAACTTGGCCTGATGTCGTGCTAGTCAGACTGCTCTCTCTATTTTCTTGTTGGTCATTCCAGATCCTCAAAAGATCACGACTACCAGCACAAATAACATCAATGTTTTACAGTGTTTATATTACATAGATGCTGGAAATACAGGGAGACTGTATGAAGAGAAGGAGGATTTGGATTCATTTTTTTATTCCTCATTGAGTTATCAAAGATGATATTTATTGAGTAGTCCCTAGTAACATCTGATTTCTCATTTGAAATTATGATCTTATGCTTAAAATCAAAAGATGCAGAGGATTTATAATGTTGGTGGTTAAAAAAGGTTCTAGGGCCGGCCCACTGGTGCAGCAGTTAAGTTTGCACGTTCTGCTTTGGTGGCCCGGGGTTTGCTGGTTCAGATCCTGGGTGCAGACATGGCACCGCTTGTCAAGCCACGCTGTGGTAGGTGTCCCACATATAAAGTAGAGGAAGATGGGCATGGATGTTAGCTCAGGGCCAGTTTTCCTCAGCAAAAAAAAAAAAAAAACAAAAAAAACACACACACACAAAAAACGAGGAGGCTTGGCGGCAGATGTTAGCTCAGGGCTAATCTTCCTCAAAAAAAAAAAAAAGATAAAAGCTTCTAATGTAAAACAGATGAAAGTGAAATAAAAAAAACTGAAGGAGAGTTGGAGGTCTGCCTTCCTCCCTCCCTCATCAGCAGTCCTGAGGACATCTGCCCAAAGTTTCTCAAAATGTGAACCTCCACAAATCACCTGGGGCAATTGTTTAAAATGCAGATTCCTGGGCCCTGTCTCTCTGGGTTAGACTCTGGGAATTTGCATTTTTGACAAGACCCTGCAGTGATTCATTTGTACTCTAAAGCTTCCAGCCACAAGAGACCCCATTGGAATGGAGTGGGGTTAAGACATCAGTATTTTTGAATAGCACTCCAGATAATTTTGATAATTAATCTAAAGTTTGGGAGCCATTGAACTAGGTGGTCTCTAAAGTGATAGTAGCTGAGTGAGTCATTCTCAAAGTGTGGTCCTCGACCAGCAGCATCAGTATCACCTGGAACTTTTAGAAACACAAATTCTTGGGCTGCCTGCCAGCCGTGAATCAGAATCTGGGGCACAGCCCAGCAAGCTGTGTTTTAACAAGCCCTGCAGGTGATTCTTATGCTGCTGAATTTTGAAAACCCCTGGCTTAAAATATCTTCAAAAATATCCTTCCCCACAATTCAATACACATGCATTGACACTCCCTGGACATTTTGTTCTCCCAGGAACTTTGGAGGGGCTGGAGAAGTCACAGTTCTCAATGATTTGCTCGTGGTACTTTATCTGTGCCCCTGATTTTGGTACTGGAGTGAGCAGGAGAATGTCAAGATTCAGCAGGTAGACAGAAGTCTTTCTCTGAATAGATAAATAGTTTTTGTTTTGTTCTTTTTACTTTCCATATTTTCCAAATATTAAGCAATTTGGCTCAGCAAAAAACACCACACATATTCCTGGAAGATAAAAAGAGTCAGCAAAGAGTGATTTGTAAATACAGACAGCTGGATGTGGTATTGACTATAAAATTAAGTGGAGCAGGCCGGGCACTTCCTATTTCTTGTTTTTCAGAGGTCATTGATTGGCAGTTGACATCATGAAGGATTTTGTGAGGTTACAATCGTCTTTACTCTTGTGTGTGATTTTGGCTTTTTTTGAGCAAAAGACAGGTATGTGTTTTATTGTTTGACGGTGTGGTTTCTTGGAGGTTGGTGGGCCTCTTGTTGTATGCTATTTTGAGTAGAAGTGTTGCTTTCTCTCTTTCGCCCTCTGCCTCCCCTGAAAGCAAGTGATTTATCTAATTTATGTGTAGCTCTCCACTCCCTTCACTCTACCTGTGGAAAATGGTTTCTCTACTTCAAGTTTCAGCTTGTTCTTCCATGTCCCACCCTGATCTACTCATAATCCAGCCACCTGCCTCCCCCTAGGTGATCGTGTGTTTGTTCTAAATCAGGCTGTGGAAACAGCTCATCATTTTTTCTATTCTCACTTCTTATTTTTCCTGAGTCATCAAGTTATCTTGTAATATCTATTGTTTTATTTGCAACCCACTTACTTTGTCCATGTGTCCTACCTATGGCTTATATTAAAGTAGTCTTTTCTAACCTAGACTATATATCTTTTTCCTTATTAAAAAAGTCACTAGCTAGAAGTATTACCTAGAAAATAAACATTTTGTTATTTCTAGTATTTCTTTATCACGAAATTGTAGTGATGGATAGCTTTGTCTCTAGGACATGTCTTTGCCTATCTATCTAAAAACTTCCTTAGGATCTACTCCTGGTAGTAGAATTAATGAGGCACCAGAACTGTGGATAATGATTTGAGTTGACAGACGTATCAGACGTGAATATATTTACTCTAAGACTATCTTCTTTTTGCCTTATAAAAGGATACAGGGCAGGGTACATACCAGGCACAGATCTTCATTTCATTGGCAGACTCAGCAGGTGCCCAAGTATGTGGTTCCCTTTGTCCCTTCACTCACAAAAGATGTGTTTGTCTGCTATGGATGAGGGCCAGAAGCTACAGAGAAGCTGCAGCTTCAGTGTCCCACCGATCATTTACACTGGTCTAGTCATGCAGACTCAAGGCCAGCACACAGCTTGAGGCTCCTGCAGTCCAGGGGAAGTCCCACACGATAAGAGAAGGAGAGACAACATCCCACATTTAGCTTAACTCTGTAGTTTTTCAGGAAATGGTACTGGGAGGAGGAGATGGAGGCTGTCCCCAGGGCCTGCATGAGCCTGGCCTGGTGTTAATTTTTCACTCACAACCGTGACAACGTCATCTGAATGATCACATTGCATCTCTCAAGGGTGTTCCGGGGGTATTTTTTTTTTTTTTATAAAAGTCTATGCTCAAATTTTCTCTGAGTGTCCTCTAGGACAAATTTCTATCTGAATCTTTCTTTTCTCGGTTCTTCCAGCAGTGTCCGTAGGATGTACCTCTTCTATGTTCTGGGCTGTGGTGGAACCGACTCTACTCGGTCAAGGTCACTTTCTGCATTCTGATGAAGTGTCTCTGGGAATTGGCTGCCCTGTAACGAACATAACTTCTCAGGGGTATGAGTTTAATTACCTTGTCACCGAGTGTGGGATTCAGAAAGAGGTAAGAGCTGTGACTGTTTCGAAGAATAACCTAACCCCCAGATCTTACCTCGCAGTGGTGCTATGCTTAGAGTCAGTGCAAGACAGGGGCAGCCAAGGCCAAAGATGAGGAACCTGCTCATTTTTATGACACTAGAGTTTGGTACTTTTAGGGTAGAAAGACCAGTGGGACCCAGGAACTGGCCTTGCAGAGCTCATGGCCCATTGAGGGAATCTAATTTATATGTTATTTCCTGCAGGGGGTAGGCCTGAGCCTGGGTTCCAGGGGGTTGGCCTAGAGACTGAGGCAGGCTGGGAGCCATTCTGGAGGCTGAGTCCCTGGGGGCTGGCGTGGCACTGGTGAGGGCCTGGTACTGGGGTCCACTGTGAAGTCCTGTGTTTGCTCTCTTTTCTCCAATGGGAGGATGTCTCCTCCATGCTGGGTGGCCTGGACTTTGGAGAGCAGTAGTGGGGTAATGTGAAACTGTCTTTCCTACTCTTTTCAATGTGTCTTCTCATTTCTGTGCTCCACCCAAGGGCTATAATCCCTATCTGGAATCCTTAGCTCTAATGAAGGTATTTGCATGTGTGGATAGTTCATACTGATGTTTCTGTGGGTAGACAGTGTTGGGGACTCCTACACTGCATCTGCTGATGTCACTCTCCTATTTTATTCTTTTGTGATGCTATTATAAATGGAATTGTTTTCTTAATTTTATTTCCAGATTGTTCATTGTTAGTGTAGGGAAATCAATTGGTTTTTGTCTATGTATCTTATATCCCGCAACATTTATGAAGATGTTTATTAGTTCTAATAGATTTTTTGGTGTATTTCTTGTGATTGTACCAGGCCCACCATTTTTATTGAACACTTGCTCCTCAGATTGTTACAAGCCTTTGGTTATTTTCCAGAGTTTTGAAAAAATTTAATTGACAGTTTTTGCCAGTTTTCTTTGTTTGAGAAGTGGGTTTTTGGTGACCTTGACTCTATCATACTGGAAGTGACTATGGAATATATTTCTATTAATAACAGAAGTAAGGTGCATATAGTATCTATTTTCCACACTTCGTATACAACTTATAGACTCTTGACTAAAACAACATTGAATAGCAACACAGTGCACAAATAACCATGTTATAACCATGTTATTGGATGTTATATTTCTATTAACAGTCATTGGAAATAGTTTACTTACATGAGAATATTTATTGTATAAATTAACAGATTGAAAAATGGTAATCCAGTATGCTATTTTTGTAAGAATGAGTAATAGAAAAATATACACCTAAATGTGTTTACAGAAGTTATCCCTGTGTTAGGATTATGGAGATTTTTATTTTGCCACAACATAGAATTTTCATATGTCTCCACAACATGCATATATTCAGAAGACACAAACCTCTAATTATGGTTTTAAATTAAAAGTGCCTCTCTGTCTAATCTTTCCAGAGACCTGGGACCCAGCACTGTGGTAACGTTTGAAGGCAAAATCTTAGAATAAATTTATTAAGTAGAAGTTGTAGCCTTTGTTTCTAACCTGGCAATTCATGATTCCAATTTCATGATTTCAGTTGCCACAAATGCCAACTGGTTGCACTGATGATCAAGACCCTGACTTGGTATTTTCTTATTGGTCTCTGTGAAAACAGTCTCTTCAGGATCCATGCGGAGAGACTTTAGTATGATCTTACATCTTGATCTGTTTCTAGTTCAAATTTCTTTAAAACTCCTGTGTGAGATGCTATACTTCAATTCAAAAGGTCTTTTTGTCCCATTAGGTTTTCTCCTATGGAGTGATATTTTATTCAGCCCTCCATTATAACATAATAAACAAAGGAGTCACTGGAAAAATTCCTTTAACGTGTATTGTTTCCAGGTGAGTATAATGGGTCAGCTGGTTCACAGTTTACTTTCTAAGAACTACTTGTTAAAAGTAAAACATTTGGAAAGTGAAGCTCAGCTTGGTTTGAGTCTTGGAATGATGTCGCTTTGTGTGATTCCTCAGTCCAATGAAATACTTATCCATGTCATTCGGTCATTGCAGATGCTCTGCCCGGATCCTCTTGGACCACCCCTACCATTTCTGTGTGCCTCTTTCCTTGCTTCTCTGGACTTTGGCTTTTAATGACCCCAACTGGGCCTGGGAGTTTACAAAATTCCCCCAATCCTCACATCGAGTGGTGTGGGAATGTGAACACCTGGCTCTGTTGCCCGATCTAAGGACAAACTGTGAGGCAGGATTTAACTTTGGGGCTCTCTTGCAGGTTCTACTGAGGCTAGAACTTTGCTTGAAATAGCACTCTTTTGTCATCTCTGTCTTCCTCTTATGCATGCTCCATTCCCTTACTGGTAACACTTCTATAATAAATCACCTGCCTATAACTCTCCTTGTCAGGTTCTGCCTTTGGGGAACCCTACTAAGACATACTAAAATGGATTAATAAAGCTCAGAGGTTGATGTGCTCATGATCAGGTAGTTAAGAAACGGTAAGTCAAGACTTGAACACACCTTCTCACATAGCTGCCTCTCTGAAGATCAGGAGATGCTTGGAAAAACAGGAATTGGAGAGAAAGCATTGAGTATCTACTCTTTAAGATCAAACATTTTTTGAAAATTAAATTCTGACCTAAGTTGTATAATTCTTTATTCTATACAAGACCTAATGTTTTCTAATTTTTGTGACTTACATAAATCCTGTACGCTTGCGTGGGCATAATTTGATTGAAAAAACAGTTTAAAAAAAGAAAAAAGAAATGAGGGTGCTTGTTTAATACAGATACCCTGACCCTATGGCTTTTGGGAAAACTACCTAAACTTTTTTGTACCTTAAGGATCAGTAAAATAACACTTTTGTGTTGTTAGTGACATGGAGTCAATTCTAACTCCTGGAGACGCTGTGTACAGCAAGAGGGAACCCTGCCTGGTCTTTTGTACCATCTTCTCACCTTCCAGCGCTATATCAGATAATGCCCTGCTGCTGTTCATAAGATTTTCAAGGTCAATTTTTTTGAAAATGGTGGCCAGTTCCTTCTTCCTAGTAGTTTATGAATGGAAAATGTAAAAGATTCTAGGACTCCTACTTTATGCTTGTCTCTGGGAACTTCTTCATAAGGCCATCAGAGCTAACTCTATCTTGGGGAATAGATTCCCCAATGGTAGAATGTTGAGAGGGGAAGGGGGGAACCATTAATAGTGTTATTCCTGAAAAAAAAATTAAGTAGTGGGAAGAGTGGAAGTGGTGGTAACACTGCTCCTGTTAAAGTCAGGTGGACAGCAACGGGTGAAGCCAAAACAAGACTGAATGGGTTATTTTAAAATTTAACCTGATATGCACATTTTCTCTTCTTTAAAACTTTTAGCTCGCCATTTTTAGATGACACTCCAGGCACTACCAACAGCAATCTCACAAAGTCCCAGGATGGTCTTCCCTCTGACAATTCTTGTCCTTCCTGGACCTTAAGCAACACTTGCCTGTTTGGATTGCCTTGGATCCCATACTTCCAAGACTCCTCGGTGAGGATCCTTAGAAGAGACAGAACATGATGATGTGGATATAAGGAAGGCTAAAGCTTAAGTCTCTGCTAATAAGTTTGTTTGTTTGTTTGTTTGTTTCTGGTTTAAGTAATGTCTAGCTATGTGATGAGTCTTACACTAATTACAATTGTGTTTGGAAAAAAAATGCGACTTCCGCATATCTATGTATGTTCTGGTCTTATTGACAAGTCTTCCTCACCACAATCATCATGTCAGAGTAATTAAGTCTCCAGTTGGGTTTAAACATAATCTGGGTTGATAATCAAATCATTCACTTTAATTATCGGTCACTTAGATAAAAGTTGCCAAGTGTCTAGATCTGCTCAACATCTTCCTCCAATCCCTGGCACTTAGATGCTCAAAATTCATTGGTCAAAGTGTTAATCAATGTGTTTTCTGTGCCACGTTTGTCAGTAGCTGCACTGCAGCTGTTTGCTAACGATCTGTCTTTTTCTTCTGCAGACGAAGCCATCCTACCAGTCACTTCTACCTAAAATGCCTCATTCTTTAGTCCATGAGAGTGCAAACGTGGCTACATTCTAGGTGTTCTAGGTGATTCTGTGATAATCTTGACAACTCGGTTGCTGAAGCATTCTTAAATTTAATTTTTAAACCAATCGCTATAGATTTTGGAACTTTCCTGTGCCACCTCCTGAGACGCCACCTAGAAGTTAGGGTTGAGACAGTGCCTAATGTGTCGTGTTTTTAGGAAGTGTTTCTTTTAAGCGATGTGGCAATATAGCCCTTGCACATTCTCTTATGATAAGACATTTGTATATAATTTTTATGTGGAGATAATTTTACAAATAAAATCTGCTGTGTCTTTGTGGCTATACTTCTTGATGTCTGAGGAATAACCTCAGAATAGGGCCTAAGCTGAGAGGTTGGTGTGGAAGTATCGTTGTCACCCACCCCACTGTTAGTAGCTGTTCAAGAAACCGCTTACAGAGGTACTGCTGGTTACGCCTGGTAATGCGTTGGAATTCTTTTAGTTTAACTTCTTATGGTGAGTGGAGATGAGGTTGGAAAAAAGAGTTGATAAAGGACTTTCAGAAAGGTAAGCGAGTGATTCACGCCTGCCACTTAATTAAGCACACCTTCACGCCAGGAACCTTGCTCAATATTAGCTACTGTATTAGTCTCTTTTAAAACCAATCTTGGACTTGGAATCCTTGTCTCAGAGCCTGATTCTGTTCAGATTACATGCCACTCACTAGCTTTGTGAATCGGCAGATTATTTAACTCCTCCATGTATCACTTGATCATCTGTAAGATGGGAATAAAATATCTACCTCCTAGGACTGTTTTAGTGACTAAATGAGTTAATTTATAAAAAACTTTTAGAACAACACTTTATTTATTTATTTATTTTGAGGAAGATTAGCCCTGAGCTAACTACTGCCAATCCTCCTCTCTTTTCTGAGGAAGACTGGCCCTGAGCTAACATCCATGCCCATCTTCCTCTACTTTATACTTGGGGAGCCTACTACACCACAGCTTTTGCCAAGTGGTGCCGTGTCCACACCTGGGATCTGAACCAGTGAACCCTGGGCTGCTGCGAAGCGTAACGTGTGAATTTAACTGCTGCGCCACTGGGCCAGCCCCTAGAACAACATGTTTAAATGTTAACTTTTATGTAGCAGATACAAAGAATAAGCCATAGTTCTGTCTGTCAATTTAATATTGGAGATGAGTTGCAGAATGCTATATCCAGTATGACATCATTTGTAAAGTCTTAAAAATATGCAGTGTGCCAAATTTTCAAAACTAATGCTGGCTACATGTATGTATTTAGTAAAAGCATAAAACCACACAAGGGGATGGTGGTTACTCTTTCAGGCGAAGGAAGAAGGAGAATTGAATTAAGTAAGGACACGTGGAAGAGGGGGTGGGTCTCCACTGTGATATTTTGGGTCTAAAATACATCTGAAACAAATATATACAATGTTAAAATATGTTAAAGCTGAGTGGTGGGCATATGAATGTGATACCCTATAATCTACCAGTTGTTTGAAATATTCTTTTCTTCTAAATTATGCCTTGGATATAGAGCCTGAGTAACATTGATTTGTATTAGTCTACACCTTTACAAAGTGTTCTTTACCAAGTTCATCTTCTGAATAAGAGAACAAAGCCGAAGAAGTCAAATTGCTGTGTTCTCTTTGCTAGCTGGAGGCAAGCCAGAACTGAATGGTACTTTTTATACTCTAATCTCCCACAGACGTTATTGTATTGGCAGATGCAGGCAGTACTGTTCTATTGTTTAGCAGTTTTCTGAATTGTGCACGTCATATTTTAAATTCGGTAGAAACACAGTGATCCCTTACTGTTGGTAGCTCCTGATTTAAGAAAAACTTAGTAGCCATGGTGGAAATGAACACCATTGGGTCAACAAGGAGACAGAGAGGAAAGCTGACTATATTGCAGGCCTATAGCTTTTGGGGGCGGCTGTTGTAGAACATTTCTGTACCTTTCTCCAAGATCAAGTGGATGAGGTTAGTCTTTGTTCTTGCATTCTAGGAACGAAACCTTGAGAGATCCCTTAGGACCACCCTTCTTTGTATCAGTTACTACTCCATGGTCAGTAACAGCAAAATTCTTTAACATGCTCATGGGGATCTTCTTGAGAGCTTTGTAATAGAACCTTTTAGGGGCCAAGTCTTGTCTATGTGATCCTGTCCCCTATTTAATACTAGGAAAACTTAGTGAATAGAGAGTCTGGATGTGTGTCATTTGAAAGTGACTGACAGTGCCTGCTGCTGTCAGAATCTGAAAGGGAGACTGGAAAAACCTAATTTGTGGACTCTCAGCTCCAATAATGCAGGGCAGAGAAAGGCAGGTGTGGATCTGAGGCAACATGTAGAACAGACGTTTGAGCTTCCTGGGCCAGCAGAGCTGCTACTGTCTATTTTAGTAATGGGTTCTGGCAAGGATTTCTATATTAGGGCTAAAGTTGTTATTCTTTGCTTAATCTTTCTCCTTCCTTCCCTCCCTCTCTGCCTTCCCCACCTTCTCTCCTTTCTAGCATTCATTTCAAATGAATCCTTGTTACTTTCATAGAAAATATTTCTTCTTGCCATTTTCATCATCCTTTAAATATCAACATTATATTCAGACTCTCTCTACTCCCACCAAAACAACAACAACAAAAAAACCCCCACTAGTTCCAGAATGGAAACCAGGGGCTAAGAAATTCAGAAAATAGTGAACTAATCAGTAGTTTTTATTTCAGCAATGGAGATATGCCAGGATTTTGCATTAATTAGGGCTAAAGGTAGTTGTAATTTGTGTATGCTCTGTCTTTCATATCTAGCATTCATTTGGAGTGAATCCATTACTTTCATACAAAAAATATTTCTTCTTCCAATTCCATCATCTTTTAAAGGTCAAAAGCCCACTAACACCAGAATGGGAACCAGCGGCAGACAGTGGTGACCCTGATTCAGTGTCCCAAAGCCAGGACGCTTTTCTTTCTTGAAAGGATCCAAACTACTAAAGAGAGCAAAAGCATTCCCTTGAAATTTTTTCCCCCAAATGATCCTATCTGTTGGGAAGTTATCTCTAACTTATACGTTTGCTTACATAGCTTTTATTTTTTGGAAGATAAGATTATAAAAGGACACAACTTTAAGAAATGAGCAGGTTAGGTAGGTAACATAAGTAAGTGAATAGGGACTGATGGAATGAGCTTGCTTGGAGAGCCTAAACCATTTTTTGAGGGTGTAGTCCATACTTAGCCAAAACCCAAATGTTGTAGATCTTCGGAGTTTCAAAACAATGCAGAAGTCCTCAAGTTTAATATGATGTTTCCTGCTTTTTTAACAATGGCTACTAGTTAAAACATTTCAAAAAGCAGTAGAATCCAGACTAAGTCAAGTTAATCTCAATGAGTCACCAAGAGTTGATCTTTGATAATGGAATGAATGGAGAAAAATGTCTGGCATATGGTGGTTGCTCAATACATGTTACTTCTCTTTTTCACAGTAGTTCTATACTTTGCTGACTGCAGCACAGCCATTTGAGTTGCTAGCCCCTGTACTTACTTTCCCCTACACTCAACTCCACACTGAGAATGTTGGCTTCATTGTCTACCAGGAAGGTTCCCTTTCTCTAAGAAGCTCTATGAGTCTATGACCTTGCTTAAAAGAACATACAACAGCATATCCTTTGCCAACCATTCATGCTGTATCTTCCCATTTTTAGGACACTTTATTCTTTTAAGAGATTGGCATGTGTGGAAATGGAATTTAGTTTGCTTACTTCCCCTGACCCATTGCTCAAGGTACACGTATAAGTAGCTCCAGATACTCCAATGGGGTCCACCTTTGGAAACTTCCAGAAGATTGGGAGCCCCCCGCATCATTCTGACTTGAAGCTTGCTCATATAGGGCATAGCATCATTTTCAATGAGTAGGAAAAAAAAAATCATGGGACAGGCTCCAGAGTCATTTAAGTATCAAATTCCTCCCATCACTGGGTGATAGTTTAGTCACAAGAAGCCATCAGCTTATGATATTGAGATAACGCCTGCCATAGATTTAAAAGGATGGGGCAGAATAATTTTTTGTGGTGATAGGCTTATATCTGGGAATGTCAAAAGAACTGGCTTTAGATAAAAAATAGTAAGAGAAATCAATAAATTGTCCTATTAAAAATTATAAAAATTACTAAAATTAATATACTTAATATACACACATTTTGTCTTAGTCTATTAAGGCTGCTATAACAAAATACTGTAGACTGGGGTGGCTTCTAAACAACAGAAGTTACACAGTTCTGGAGGCTGAGAAGTCCAAGATCAAGGCATAGGCAGATTTGGTGTTTGGTGAGGGCCCAATTCTTGGTTCATATATTGCCCAGACATATTTTTGCTATGTCCTTACATAGCAGAAGGGGCAAGGAAGTTTTCTTGAGCCTCTTTTATAAGGGCACTAATCCCATGTCCTTAGGGATCTGCCCTCATGACCTAATCACCTCCCGAAGACCTCACTTCCAAATACCATCATATTGAGGATGAGGTTTCAACACAGGAATTTTAGGGGACACAAGCATTCAATCTGTGATACATACTAAAAATAAATTACACTGTATGCATGGCATTTACTGTATATAGTATGCTACATAAATAATTATAGACATAAATACATGTGGTTATGATGAGTTTGGTAAAGTTTTGGTCACAATAGCAAGCAACTATAAATTTAGAAAACAAATATAAAAAATATGCAGCACATTTTAACAGTGAATCTTAAAAATCTGTGGAATATAACAAGTCTTGACTAAAGAAGGATGACACATTGCTACTGGATAAGAAACTATGTAAATAAGCAAATTTTCCTTTAATAAATCTGAAAATTTCATGCAATTCCAAATAAAATATCAATAGAATTTTTGGAGGGACAGCTTACAAAATGATTATAAATTTGATCCAAAAAATAAACACAGTGGAAGTTCCAGGAAATTTTTAGAAAGTAAAAGAGAGAGGAGATTTTTCTAGAAGATATTAAATAACTTGTAAAACTAGAGGACTCCCACACTTTGACCACAATGTAGGAAGACACACTCAAAGAGGTAAAAAGAGAGAAGTCAGCAGTAGACCAAGTATGTAACTAAATGGTGTATAATTAATGGTCAATTATCAGTAGGATGCAGAGGGATTATTTAACAAATGATATTAATATAATTGGGTTGGCATTTAGAAAAATTTAGATCCCACTTCACTTATTTTTTTAAAAGTTTCCAAATGGATCAAAGATTAAAGTGTCAAGAATTGTCATACATATATTAGAAGAAAATATTGGTGAGTACTTTTAGAATCTTGGGTTGAATAAGCATTATAAAACACTAGAGACTATAAAGGAAAAGACTAATAAATTAGAGTGCATAAAAATTGCTGCTGTACTGGAAAAACATAAATTGAATTAAAATGATAATGAAAAAATATAAAGATAATTTGCAACTTACTTGGTTATGGTTAATTAGCCTGAAAATGGATTAGAAAATAATATAGACAGAAAATTGAGCAAAGGACTTGAACAGGCAATTCCAGTAGAGGTATAAATGGCTAACAGCTTATGAAAGAATATTTCCCTTGATCAATAATAACACAAATGTAAGACCAAAGCTAACAGTTTGGGCCTTTTGTATTGTGAGGTCAAAAGTTTTATAATACCTGTTGTTCAGGGTCTAAGAAAACAGATAACATCACTCACCCTAAGGCAAGTAGTAAATTATACCATCTTTGACAATGTGCATTTAAAAATAGGTGTGCATATCCTTTGCTCCAAAAGCTCCTCATCTTGGATCTTGAGCTACAGAAGTGCTTGAATATGTGTGCAACAATATATATCTTAGGATATTAATTATGATTTGTGATAATTAAAATTTGGAAGTGGTTGAAATATTCATGAAAGGTCATTTGTTAATCATATAATATCTATTCATGTATTTCCATGCAACTGTTGGAAGAATGTTCTGGGTACTTGGCTACTGGCTCAGATTAATGTCAACAATATATTAACTGAAAATGGCGGATTAGTACATATCATATTTTTGTGAAGTCATCTATGTATATAAAGGACCATATATCAACTGATAATAGTGATTATCTCTGGAGGTAGAGGAGATTATAGAATTTCTAATTTAAAAATTTTGTTCTTTGATATTTTTATATAAGTGGTAGACATTACTTTTGTAAAGAGTTTTTTAAAGAGGAAATTATTTTCCATTTTTTATAAGCATGTAAAAGGCAACTGTCCAACAGGGGTTTTCTACTGCTGCTGATCTTAATGTCAGTTAAAAAATTCAGTTCCAAGACGTGCTACTCCAAACCTATCTCCCCAATTCAATACCAAAATCAGTGTCTTATGTTTGGATGATCCTAAGTAGAGATCCTTAAATTACTTCTAAGTGGCAAGGGGGGTAGATGAACACCTTCATGGGATGTGTAGAAGAGGAGATAGTCAGAATTTATTTGTGGCAAGTATGACATTTATTTAGTCTTTTTATCTAAATTTTATCTAAAATTTTAAAGCTAAATTTTGTATTCTATTCCATAATAGACTTTCACTTTTAAAAATGTAGAACATTTTTTTTGTTTTTGCTTTTGTTGAGTAAGACTGGCCCTGAGCTAACATCTGTTGCCAATCCTACTCTTTTTTTTTTTTTGCTCAAGGAAGATTATCCCTGAGCTAACATCTTTACTGATCTTCCTCCACTTCATGCGTGGGTTGCCGCCACAGCATGGCTGACGAGCAGTACATGTCCATGCCCGGGATCTGAACCTGGGCTGCCAAAGCAGAGTGTGCTGAACTCAATCACTATACCACAGGGCAAGCCCCAGAAACGTTTTGTTTTAGTCCTTTCTCCTACAAATCTTCCAGCTACATTTGTTCCATTGTATCTTCATGTAAACTCCCACCTTCAACCCTCTAGCATACTCTCAGACATCTATAAATCTCAGTCTGAGAAGAAAAGCTTATTTGAAAAAAATAGATATTTATACAGTACTCCACTAAACTACAGTATTTAGATAATTGACATTTTGAAAAGAAGAAAAGTATAACATCAAAATGTGAATTCATTCTTTGTCTTGCCTTCTACCTCTTTCTCTTCCTTTATTGGGCACTTGTTTTGTATGCCATAAACTGAGTACGTAAAGATGAGTAGCCAGGAAACTTGGCCCTGAAGTGCTCACAGACTAGGGGATAGATCGCTTTAGAAAAATAATTTATTGAACCCATAATAGAGCTGCATGCAATGATAATAGCTATTGAGAAGAGAATAGTCACAGGGACAAAATTAGATTCAAAAACCAGAAAAATCCATTCATTTCATTATAAAAAATTAATAATTACTGAAAATCTATGAGTACCCAAGATAAATGAAAATATATCTACTTAATCCATGAACTCTAGGAATTGAAGATTTGGGCAAGAATAAGAGGCAAATGAGATAAATTGATAGTTTTTTTTTCTAATGAGTTTTGGGTTTCTTATTTGAAAATATCTTCTCTCAATTAATTTCTGAGGTTAATTAACTAAGAATTTACGTCGGAGGGTGGAATTCCACGAAGGTTACTTCTACATCATGCTAGTGTGGTCCTCTAGTTCTGAATTTCCTCGGACTTGCCCTTCTGGGTGGATAAAAGCCTTCAGGTCTATTGTAGATGCTTCTCTCAGTGTCCCAGGGGGAGGGAGATGCATGTTAACCAAACCTTTCCAAGGACTCGCCTTAAATCTGAAATAGTGACTTCAAGTTCATAATGAAAGAACTCCATCTATTAAGACAAAGCTCTGTGGCATCCCTAAACTGATCCCATAAAGGCCCCTATAAGTCAGTTGACCTGTGTATGACATCCACTCAGGAACTTCAGAGGTCCTCGAGAAGAATCAGGTCCATGAACACTTACGGCTGTTTAATTGTTTGGGACACACATATACTTTTTAGTACCAGAGTGGTCATAAAAACATTCCTTTCAGGAGGCTAAGTGACAGTGCTTTGGAAGTTTTCTTTTGGTGTGCTGCAGTGGTGGATAAGTGCTTACACCTTAGCAGGGGTGGGAGCCTAAAATCCCCTGAGGCTTCCACAACCTTCACCCACGTCTGTTTCCTGAAGGGTTCTTGCTGTGAGCATTAGCAAGACAAAGGCCCCGGTGTGGTTAGGAGGGCTGCTTCCCCTTGAATTTTACTCTTCTGGGCTATTGTCAAATAGGCAAGAAATCTTGGGTTGATGGTGGTTTGATTGAAGGCAAGTGGTGGGGTTTCCAGTCTGGTGGTTTTGACAGGATTATTTGCTGCTAACAACAAAGGCCAATAGGAAACTGTACTGTTTGATCCATTTCCCCCTCTCCCTAGCCCCTGGTAACCACCATTCTACTTTCTCCTGTGAGTTTAATTATTTTGGATTCTCCATATAAGTGGGATCATGTTTGTTCTGTGTCTAGCTTATTCCACTTAACAGAATGTCCTTCAGGTTCATCCATATAGTTGCAAATGATAGGATTTCCTTATTTTTTAAGGCTGAATAGTATCCCATTGTATGTATATAACACATTTTCTTTATCCGTTCATTCATTGATAGACATTTAGGTTGCCACCTTATCTTGGCTATTGTGGATAATGCTTCAATGACATGAGAATGTCTCTTTGAAAACTGATTTCAATTCCTTTGGATATGTACCCAGAAGTGGGATTGCTAGATCATACAGTAGTTCTATTTTAATCTTTTGAGGAATCTCCATATTGTTTTCCATAGTGGCTTCCAATTTACATTCCCACGAACAGTCTACAAGGGTTCCCTTTTCTCCACAGCCTCCCCAATACTTGCTATCTTTTATTTTTTTGATAATGGCCATCCTAACAGGTGTGAGGTGATAACTCATTGTGGTTTTGATTTGCATTTCCCTCATGATTAGTGATGTTGAGCACTTTTTCATATGTGTGTTGGCTATTTGTATGTTTTCTTTTAAGAAATATATATTCAAGATATTTGCCCAGGAGTTTTGTTTTTTTGCTATTGAGTTCCTTATAATTTGGATATGAGCCCTTTATCAGATGTATGGTTTGCAAATATTTTATCTGATTCTGTAGGTTGCCTTTTCACTTCGTTGATTATTTCCTTTGCCGTGCAGAAGCTTTTTAATTTGATGTAGTTCTGCTTGTTGATTTTTGCTTTTGTTGCTTTCGCTTTTGGTGTCATATCCAAGAAATCATTGCCAAGGCAAATGTCAAGAAGATCTTTTCCTATGTTTTCGTCTAAGGATTTTACAGTTTCAGGTCTTAAATTTAAGTCTTTAATCCATTTGAGTTGATTTTTGTGTATGGTGAAGTTAGGGGTCCAATTTCATTCTTTTGCGTGTAGATATCCACTTTTCCCAACACCATATAAGTCCTAGAGATCTACTGTACACCATAACGCCTATAGTTAACAATCTGTACTGTATACTTAAAATTTTGCCAAGAGGATAGATCTTATATTAAGTGTTATCATCAAAAAAATAAATAAGAGGGTGGGAGGAAAAAATATGTATAAAGCTATAAGTGAGCATAAGTGAAGTCATCTTGTAACGCTGAATGACCCCAGCCCCACCTCTGTGTGACTACTTGCTGCTCTGCATGGACTCTAAATAATTCATGTGCTGTCCTGATTTATGGCCTCTTCTTACATTTATACTCCCCCACAGCTTGATAAATTAAAACTGTTCTATGAGTTTCTCTCCAGGAACAGGCTGACCACAGGTGAGAAACACATGTACAAGATATTCATCATCATTGACAGAAGAAAAGAACGATGAAAGACCCTGAAGTCTGTCATGCCTGAAGCCTGACCTTCCTAATCCCTCTCCTTACTGCCTATTTTCCCCATATAACTGCCTCAAGATTCTGTAATCCTTGAAGACAGGTTTTTTGAGACATTAATCACCCATCTTCTGATCTGCTTGCTAATTGAATTAAAGCTTCCTTTCTCGATCCCTAACTCATTGTGATTAATTGGCTCAGATCATGGGGAGAAGAGTGAGCCCATTGCTCAATATCAAATTTCTGGTGACCCGCATGGGAGGAGCCTCTGCCTGTGGCTAGTTGACTTGGAGGAGGCTGTTTTGGGATTTTTCCCAGCAGCTACTGGGTGGCTTTTTCTTTTTGTTCTTCCACCTGGGGAATTCCCCTTATGGCTTCCTCACTTGCTGACTGCCTCTAACACTTCAGTGATGGGGAAACGAAGGACTGGATCGTGAGCTGCCCAGCTTGTGCCTGCAGCTGGGTGAGTCATCCTTGAGCGCATTCCCGGATACTACATTCCTTTCTCCTTGTGTGAGGGCTTTGGTCAAGACAAGGTCCATCTGATTTAAGTGTCTTTATTTAGGGATAAAGGAAAGTACAGACTGCCTACCATATTATCTGGAACAATAGTCTCTGGTTTTTCTGTGGTGTGCAAGCCTCTGTGTTCTGTTCTCTTGATTGTGCGTGTCATTCCACTAGTCTTCATGCCAGTTTTTCTCCGTGTCAGAACCCTACAGCATACTTCCAGTGCTTGTTACATCATCTCTGGGGACCTGAAGTCTGCAGCCTGACAAATAAAAATGGCAAGCAATAGGGTATATTGGAGTATATGAGGAAGCCATTTGGTGTAAACCTAATTCAGCCTGACTTTGTTTTTCCAAAAGGTCCTGACATGTTCGTTGAGCATCCATTGTATATCTGCTTTAAGCATTTGCTGTGTCCCAAAGACAAGAAGAAATGGCCTTAAGATAAAGATGCAACTTCCCCCACATTCGCATTTCCTTAAGGATAAGCATCTCTCCCTAGGCTAGGAACTGATTGCTGTGCTCACCTGTGACCACACAGCTCAAGACAACAGACCTACTACCTGCTGTGTCCATCAATGGTTGTGCGAACAGAGCAGTCTCATGACTATTGTAAAAGGGACATTTCAATCATATGTGAAACATGCTCTTTGAGGTTATATAACCACTCTGTACATCCCACTTTTTTGAAGCCCTTCCTTCCCTGGGGAAGGAAGGCCCCTGGCTCTGTGGTCCTCACATTTGGCTCAGAATAAACTCATCCCAGTTTTCATAGATTGGTTATGGGTTATTTTTGTCCACAAACCTTTTCTGTCAAGTTGATGTGGATTAAGGCTGCCCCAGCTAGAGAAGCCCAAGGTGACCTGGCCTACGTGCCAAACTATACGACCCAGTGGACTTTTTTTATGGTATGAATTAGGACTGCCCCAGGGAGAGAAGCCCGGGGCATCCTCACCTGCATGCCGATCTATATGGCCAGATTCGTATCTAAAGTTATATGACCGCACAATAACCAGACCCTATCTGCACTGAAATCATTTAATGACTTTTTACATCATCTTTTCTTTTTTTCCAGTAAAAATAAGTCACGTACCCATGCCTTATAAAATTAGCCCTAACCCTCAACTCGGGGCAGCAGCAGGAGCTCTGACTGCCTGTGGGTCTTGTCCCCACACATCAGCTCTGCCTGCCCATGGGTCCTGTCCCCATGCAGAGGCAGCAGCAGGAGCTCTGACTGCCTGTGGGTCTTGTCCCCACACATCAGCTCTGCCTGCCCATGGGTCCTGTCCCCATGCAGAGGCAGCAGCAGGAGCTCTGACTGCCCGTGGGTCTTGTCCCCACACACCAGCTCTGCCTGCCCATGGGTCCTGTCCCCATGCCAGCGGGGGCAGCAGCAGCGGCAGCAGCAGGAGCTCTGACTGCCTGTGGGTCTTGTCCCCACACATCAGCTCTGCCTGCCCATGGGTCCTGTCCCCATGCAGAGGCAGCAGCAGGAGCTCTGACTGCCCGTGGGTCTTGTCCCCACACACCAGCTCTGCCTGCCCATGGGTCCTGTCCCCATGCCAGCGGGGGCAGCAGCAGCGGCAGCAGCAGGAGCTCTGACTGCCTGTGGGTCTTGTCCCCACACACTAGCTCTGCCTGCCCATGGGACCTGTCCCCATGCCAGCGGGGGCAGCAGCAGGAGCTCTGACTGCCCGTGGGTCTTGTCCCCACACACCAGCTCTGCCTGCCCATGGGTCCTGTCCCCATGCCAGCGGGGGCAGCAGCAGCAGCAGCAGCAGAAGCTCTGCCTGCCCATGGGTCCTGTCCCCATGCTATTCCACACTATTCTCTAAATAAAAGAGCACTACTGCCAGATCTTGAGAGTCTAAGAAATCTTTCTTTCGACTCCTCGGCTCACCGATCCCGCATCAAAGTGTCAAGCCAGAATTGTATGCCTCAATGGGGGTGCTGCTGTTCCTCATCTTAATAATCCTTGGGAGGAAGCTGTGAGAGCATGGCCTGACCATCTTTTCCCCCTCTTTGTCTTGTCCAGCACTTTTTTTGCTATCATTCTGTGGAAGTCAGGTTTGGGCTTAAAGTAAGCTGTACTTGGATTTCCTGAAAAATAGAAGATTTAAAACCTTTTTGCCAGGCACCTGGCCCCCTACACTGGCGTTGGGAAATCAGACCTTTACCCCACCTTAAGCCATTACCTCTTGCCTCTTTGGCTGATTTAGCTCTGGTGTGAGAACTGTGTGCTTGGGTGGAGTGGGATTTAGGCGAGTCCCATAGTTATCAGGATGCCCAGAGTCAAGCCCTGCACCCTTCTCTGGATCCCTTAATTCTTAGACACAAACTTTATCCCCATGGGCATGGTGCCACTCCATCTGTTCCAAGAAAAAGCCTGCTATGGTGCATGCTGGCCAGTTGGGCTGAATTTAGTTATGAGCCCATGACAAAGAAAAGTATGATCTTTTACTGTAATGCAGACTGGCCCCAGCATACACGGGGCTCAGAAGAAAAGTGGCCCCCAGACGAGTCACTCAATTATGATACCACCTTGCAGCTAGAATTGTTCTGCGAGAAGGAAGGAAAGGAAGATGAAATCCCCTATGTCCAAGCCTTTATGCTGCTATGTCTAGATCAGGGAAAGGGGGACAATGGACCAAGGAGTCCCCCAGCTCCTTCTCCTCCTCCCCCTTTTCCAGGCCCACCGCTTGCCCAAGGGGAAATGACTGAGGGATTGCCAGGTCTGAGGGACTCTCTCCTTCTCAAACCCAGCAAGGGACATGATTGACAAAATTAGTCTGTAGTTTACCTTAAGGTTTACTCTTGTACATTCTATGGGTTTGGAAAAATGTATTATGACGTGTATCTACCATATTGCTTTAAAAATCCTCTGTGCTCAGCCTATGCATCCTTTCCCCTTCTCTGACTCATGGTAAAAGCTGTAGTCCTAATGATGGCCCATGAGGCCCTATGCAGGCTGGCTTTATTATCTTCTGGGGACAAGGACCAGGGAATGGCAGCTCCAGCTACAACCATGCTTCCCCACCCTCTAATTTAGCTATCTGACCTCCTTGCCCTTCGTTGAATGGACCAGGCATGCTCCTGCCTTAGGATCTTTGCACCTTGATGTTCCTTCTGCCTGAAATTCTCACTGCCCTCTATTCTTCCATGGCTGGCCCACGTGATGACTTCAGGTCTCTGCTTAAATGTCACTTTCTTAGTGAGGCCTCCCTTGATTGAGAAAATTATTTAAAATTCTATCCCATGTACTACACTAAAATTTCATAGCGTTTATCATCATCTAATATGAGGTATGCTTTTTTTGTTTATTTTTTATTGTCTGTATCCCTTCATTATAGTATTGGCTCCATGAGATTTCCCCCCTCCTCCTTCTGTATTTTCAATGCCTGGAACAGAACCTGGCATGTAACCTATTTCATCCATTCTAACATGTGCATTTTTTTCACATAATAAGGCTCATCCAAATTTTACAGGCTTTATAATTGGTGACATTACAATTGGCCAGTGGACAGGCATGCTGTAGCTGTGATCACTTATGTGTGGAGAACTCAGTCTGAAACTTTCTATTGATGCCTCCTGGTAAGATCAAAGAGGGCCAGCATGAAAACTTGAGAATCAGGGGTCACCAATTGGCAGGCGATTCTGGAGATACAAATGGAGCACTCTTTTAAGAGCTATTGCATTATCAATACTTATGATGGCTCAAAGGATGATAGCTTTGTGGGAGAACAGGGACATTGGTGACTCTGAGCCAACAATGAATTTCAAAGTGTCATTCTCCCTATGAAAATATTTTAGGATTACTTTAACCTATTAATTTTGTTTACATTTGCTTTTGTATCCAGCATGAGTATGATATGATTAAAAATGTCCATAAGAGCTCTTTTTTAATTTGTATAAAATGATTCTAAGACTAAGAGATGAAATGTATCAGAGTAATTAGTGTCTTCTTTAATCTTAGTGGTCCATAAAATAATTGTGTATCTAAAATTGATGGTGTCTTGGGGCCAGCCCAGTGGTGTAGTGATTAAGTTCACCTGCTCTGCTTTGGCAGCCTGGGGTTCATGGGTTTGGATCCCAGGCACGGACCTACACACTGCTCATCAGGCCATGCTGTAGATGTGTCCCACGTACAAAATAGAGGAACATTGGCATAGATGTTAGCTCAGGGACAATCTTCCTCACCAATAAATAAATAAATAAACAAATAAATAAAATAAAATTGACAGTATCTTAGAATCAATGAAAAACGGCAGCATAAGCTCAAATAATGGTTAAATGAATGAATCAAAGTTCACTCCCAACTTCTTTTTCCTCCAAAGACCCTCATGGCTCCTTCTAAACCTATCAAACACTGCCACCTACAGGGAAGGAAGCTCATGACATGTGGGGGTGAGTGTGTGTGTGTGTGTGCGTGTGTATTTGGGGAGGGGTCAGGAGAAGGTGCTAGTCTATGCTGGGGGTAGAATGAAGAAAATGCCTTGAGGCATTTTCATTCTAGTTTGAGAGGCTGTCATCTCTTTCAGCAAAACTCTTCCTCTCCAAGAACCAACTCACTAAACCAAGAACATCTTATTTTTTCCTTTCTTGAAAGCGATATTGTATGTTTTCTCTTCTTTGAACAAGGGAAACACACTGGTGATTTTTCTCTTGTCAAACGCTTCCCTTTCCCACATTTTAATGAACAATCTTTGAGCACCTGCTGTGTGCTGGACTCAGCTTTAGGTCTCAGGATACGTGTAGTTAGCAGGAAACACAAGGCCACCTCCCTTCATGGAGCTGACTTTCTGGAGTAGAAGACAGATAAATACATAAATACAGACAATAAATATGTAAACAAATAACTGGTAATTTTGCATTTTTAAAAATTTATTTTATTGAGGTCACATTGGTTTATAATATTAATTTCAGATGTACCTCCTTATATTTTGACTTCTGTATAGACTGCATTGTGTTCTCCACCAAAAGTCTAGTTTCCAGCTGACACCATACACGTGTGCCTCTTTACCCATTTTGCCCTCCCTCTACTTGCTTCCCCTTTGGTAGCCACCAATCTGTTCTCCTTATTTGTGTTTGTTTATCTTCCACATGCAAATGAAATCATATGGTATTTATCTTTCTCTGACTTATTTTGCACAGCACAATACTCTCAAGGTCCATCCATGTTGTCGCAAACGGCACAATTTCATTTTTCTTATGGCTGAGTAGTATTCCATTATGCATGTATATATACCACATCTTTATCCATTCATCCATTGATGGGCACTTGGGTTGCAGCAAGTGCTTAAAAGTGATAGTGGTGAGTGAGAGGGGAAGCTGGGTGGAGAAGGGAAGGGCTTAGAAGTGGGATGCCTGGGATGGCCTCTCACAGCAGGTGATGTCCAAGTTGAGACCTGCAGGATGAGAGTATGCCAGCCACAGGTGCTTCAGGAAAAGAGCATTCCCAGCTAAGTGAACACAAAATACCGAAGCTCTGATGTGGAGGAGAGCTTGGCAGTATCCAAGGAACAGAAAGGAAGTAAATGTGACCAGCAAAAAGTTGACAGATGTGAGATCTATTTGAAAAGCACAATGACCAGGAGTTGTTGATGGACTAAAAATGGGAGCTGAGGGGAGTAAAGGAAATAGAGGGATCAAAGATAATGTCTAGGATTTGAGGTCTGGTAGTTGGGTGGCTTATGATACCATTTACTGAGGAATAGTTTGCAAGCCAAGATGAATTTTCCATAAGTGGTGATGTCAAGTAGGTAAATAGATACACGAGCCTGGACCTGGCAGGGGTCCAAGCTAGAGTCAAATGAGTGCTCAGGTTGGACCAAGCCAATAGTCCTGGTTTTAGTCTCCGTTTTGATGCTAGAGTATGTTATTTTGGGTATCACTTCATCATTTCAACAAACACGTATTAAGCATCCACTGTATAGACTTTTCAGCTATGGATACAGAAAAAGGACAAGGAATCTTTTTTCCAGGGTACAGTTCTTTGGTGGAAGGGAGAGCGTTTAATGGATACAAAGGAGTAAGAATATGAAGAGTAAGAATTGTGTGCAAATGGTTAGGGGTCACTCTGCTGGATGGAGGGATATCTCTTCATTCTTGTCAACTGGCTGCTGAGTTTCTCTGAGTCCTTTGGTTTGGGGGGAGGGGGAGGAGAATTGTAATTAATATGATTCTTTCATATTTTTCTTTTTCAGCAGTGGCGGTAGAATACGACTTCTTTAACCTTCAGGTCTCAGTCGTGAAAGAGGGGACCGAAAATCAAAAATGTGTACATGCCAATGAATTTTATTTGGGTCCAGTGACCCATGAGCTGGCAGACTGATTTGAGCTTTTTGTTTTGTTTTGTTTTGTTTTGTTTTTACCTTGTTAGGGCTTGTGGGATTGAGATTCAGGTAAGAGTAGGGTGCACTTCTCACCTTTTGCGTCCTTCATTGTCCCCTCAGCCTTCAAGCAGAGATCACACTCTTTTCTTGCCTCCAGTCAATGCCTGAGCAAGACTGAAGCAAGGGTCTAGTCATTGCTGTCCAATGGCGGACTCCTCCAAAGGGCAATTGTTGCTCTGGCGTCCCTTGTTGGGTGGCACAGACATTGTCACGTCTGAATATTTGTCTGACGACTCCCTCTGCTCAATCCTTTCTCTCTTTTCCTTTCATAGGAGTTACCCTTCAATAAAAAATCTACACTTCTGACTCCATCTTGCAACTGCTCCTGGGAGAACCTGACTAACCCAACAGTGATGCTTTTGACACCAGACTCTTTCTCTGGTAGAAGAGAGGCAGCGTTCACAGAAGTGATAGGCATGGGCTTTGCAACCACATTGCCAGGTTCACAGTCTGGCTCTCCTACCCAAGAGCTGTATGACCTTGGGCAAAAAACCTGTTCTGTGTTTCAGTTTCCTAATCTGTAAAGAGATATACTAGTAGGGCTCGATCTCGTGGATTTGTGATGAGGATCAAATGCATTACTACTAACAAAGTACTTAAAACAGATCCTAACATGGTAAGATCCTTGTGTTACAGTACTGTTATTATTAATATCACTCAAGGAAAGAACATCCTGTAGAGTCCTCTTCTAATGTGGTGATCAAAGTTTCTTGTTTTAAGATTTTAACCCAATAAACTATGGATAAGTCGCCCAAATGAGGCCTTCCCATGCAGATTTCTTAAACACCAATGAGAGTAGGCATTAACCTAAAGCTTGGAGATCTTAGACCTTCTCAAGACCATTAGTGACAACAGCAGGTCTCTTTAATTGTTAGTGTGCACATGAATCGCCCAGAGACCTGGTGCCTTGCAGAGTCTAATCTATAATTCTGCGGTGGGAGGAGAGTCAGCACTTCTAATGAGCATCCAGATGATGCTAGTCAAGAAGCAGAGTACACAGAGCCAAAAAGAATCTGAAGCCAGGGATTCTAAACAGGGTAAAATACTCAGTGAGCTCTTCATCCCTCACCCATGGTTGTAAGCCAGCAAAATGCATCCTGAGAACAACTTCTGCTCTCATTTCCCGTGTGATCTGAATATGTCAGTGTCTTTTTTGTTTCTTTCCTATCTCCTTTGGCAATCTTGAGCATGGGATTCAGTATAAAATTAGAGCAATCTGACTTGGCTGCTTAAATTTATCAGGTTTTAGGTGACCCTAAAGTCTAGTAGTATTAAATGTGCAGACCTCCTCCCACTTCCCTTAGTGTTGATACTATTATCATATTTTAGGCAAATAAGGATGGTAAATATTGCAGAATAGAGTCAGGAATCAAGTTCTGTTTGCATCGAGGTTTGGCTCTTCTCTGGCCATACTACCTGATGTTTCAGGTTTAGTTGACTTGTCTGGAAGTAAAAGATGAAACTGAAGGCTGTACTTACATAGAGGAAAGACAGTTCACAGGTATGTCAGTTCAGTTGTTTAAGGTGATTGAGAAATACTTGATTTTAGTTTCATGTTGCAGAATATTACCTGGGAGAATCTGAGGACAAAGGTGTTTGATTAGGAGTCAAGCTATCTGAAATGCGCACATCCACTCTAGGGTAAAAGAGATGAGACTTCTGCTTCCAGCGAGAAGATGAGAGAGATGGTTTGAAATCTGGCATGGTACCTGGAATTTATTATCTGATCTGAAATGATAGCTTTATTCTCTTTTCAATAAAATATATCATCGTTTGAAAAACTTTGAATAATGGTAGCGAGAGCATGTGAATTTGGGTTGAAATCCTGATGCTGCTCCTATTTACTGTGTAATCCTAGGAAAATTGTCTGGCCTACCTGAGCGTTGGTTTCTTCAACACTGAAAAGCAGTAAGTTAATATTGTATTGCGGAAATGGATACTAACAACATTTAGAAAGTTAATGCATTGTAAACACAATACGTAGAGCAATTATAAGAGTGAAGGTTAGAACAAAGGGATTCAGAGAAGTTTCATTAGAAGGATACTGAATGCTTTTCTAAGAATATTTATCATAATATGGTCTTCATGAAGCTCTTGGTGCCTGAGTTCTTGAGATGATTCAACGAATGCAATCTAAGCACTTCTAACTATGAACAATGATGTTTTAAATCAAGGATGGCCAAGCTACAGCTCGTGGGCAAATCTGTTTGTAAATAAAGTTTTACAAACTGTTTTTGTAAATAAATTATTATTGGAACTCATGCTCATTTATTTGTGTGTTGTCTAGGCTGCTTTCCAGCTACAACTACAGAGGTGAGTCATCGCAACAGTGCCTAAAATATCTGCTTTCCGGCCTTTTATAGAAAAAGTTTGCCAAGTCCTATTTTTTGTTTGTTTGTTTGTTAGTTCTCTATTTATTTATTTTAAATGCAGTAACATTGGATTATAACATTATATAGGTTTACCATATAATATTTATGTATACCATAATATATTCCCAATTCTGTGCAGATTACATCATGTTCACCACCCAAAAACTAATTATAGTCCATCCCCTCACATGTGAGCCTAATCACCCCTTTTGCCCCCCCCCCCCATGGTAACCGCCAATCCATTCTCTGTTGCCAAGTCCTATTTTAAATGACGTTCCCTTTTATTTAGAAATACTTACAGCTTCTTTTAGAAAGTTTGGAAACTCGACAAGAATAATATGGAACTCTCCTCATTTTATAACCCAGAGACTGTCACAGTTAATCTATGGCTATATCGCTTTTGTCTTCTTTTTTGTTAACACAATCTTTAACATAGTTGAAACTACCCATATCTTATCTAGACACGACACAATTCCATTTCTTTTAACATTATATTCAGGATTTAGAAATATTGTTTTATTTTAGCAAAATCTGACATTTGATGCCCAGTTTTTATCTGAAAAAAACAGCTGTATGAGCTTGTGTGGAAAAAACATACCAAATTTATTGATGAGGTCCTACCAGGTCCCACCAGGGTATAAGATGAAGTGATATAGGATATAGGGCTGGCAAGGAGAGAAATGTGTTTGCTCTGTAAAGCTTCCAGGGGTTTGGCAGTGCACATACAGATTCTCTACTTGCATCTGGTTGAGAAGCTAACTAAATACCATAAATTATAGTAATTAAATGGACTAGGGAATAACTTGCTTGGTTTTACTATGTAGTAAAAAAGCTTTTTTTCCCTACAAACTCTCAACTCACAGACTCATTCCCCCACTTGTTTGGTTTGGTATCCCATAGGGTTGCAATATAGTAGCCACTAGTCACATGTGGCTATTTGAATTTAAATTTAATTAGAATAAAGTAAAATTTTCCTTAGTCACACAAATCACATTTCAAGCGCTCAGAAGCCACGCTTGGCTAGTGCTACCATATTTGAGAGAGCAGATCTAGAACATTTCCATCACTGAGAGAAAGTTTTGTTGGACAGAGGCTGGTACACGTTAGAAATTGGAGCTATCGAGCAACAAGTGAGAAACTTCAGCGTCTCCTTGACTTTCTGTGCCCTGAATGCAACTGGTAAGGAAGTCAACTTAGCTTTCTAACAAGGAGAAACTCAATAGCCTCTGTTTTGTGGAGCTAATAAAGAACAAGAAATGGGCAGATGATTCGATAAAATAGCCATTCTTCTTACTGTTGTTTTGGTCCCACGTTGAGGAACATTGTAGAAAAGCCCATGACTCTCCTAGCTCCTTGGTGACAGGGCATTCCTCTCCCAGAAACACTTCATCAGGGTGCATATGCAGTTTGTCAAATATAATTGCTTGAATCTTGACCTGGATCCAAGGGGGCCACATTGTGCACACACTTTTAAGAGAAGATGTCAGTACTGCTGTTTCAAGGAAGAGCTCAGAGTTTCAGCATTTCCAGTTAAGATAATGAAGACAGTTCCCTCCGCTAAAGCAAACTGAATATGAGAGACACACAAGGATACAAAACGTCTGTACACAAGGTGTTCAACTAGAGAAGACAGAGAGAGTTTGCTTAGGGGGTTCCCAAAGGTCACCACACATTCAGTAATTCATTGGAATCACTGTTGGGACTGGAGGCTGGAGCATAATAATGGTTAGAGGTTACTCCAGCAAAAGTATATGTGACAGGGTAAGCAATGGAAAAAGAACTAGTAGGCAGATTCTGGAGAGTCTGGAGAAGCTTCCATCCAGAAGCTTCAAATGCTCTCCCCTCCCTGCTCAGGAGGGGTCATACCAAGCATGCTTCTTTCTCCAGCAGCAAGATGCAGTAACACGTGTGTGATGTTTCTCCCCAGGGAAGTATGTCTGAGGTCTGGGGTTTTTACTGGAGGCTTGTAGGCACCCTATGCCCACCAAAATTCCAGACTTCTGGAAGGAAAGTGGGTGTTTACCATAAGTTGCATTGTTTGTACAAAGTGAGCAGGCTGGCACAGCAGACACAACCTTATCACCTAGGGAAGGTCGTAAAAGACTAATTCCTAGACACCAGTCAACAGGTAGCCCTGCATGCAGACTTGTGGAATAAAAACAATAAACAAACAATTACACAAGCATGACATGTAATGATAAAAGCTATTTACAAAAACCAGCTAATGGAACTGAAAATTGATGAGGGGCTATTTTCAGAGAAGAACAAGGTGATAATAAGTAGAAATCTGAATAAATAGAGAGAGGGAGCCATCACAAATATCAGTGGGATATTGTACAAATGCGATGGGATGGGAAGATGTCATAAGCAGAGTTTGAATGACTCCTAATGGCCCACTCTCTTGTGTAACTCCCCTGTTAGCGTGCCTGGAACCTGTGGATATGATGATAAGTTATTTCTGTGATTATGTTACTTTACATGGCAAAGGGGATTTTTTCAGTTGACTCTGAATTAATCAAAAGGGAGACCATCTAAGAGGGGCTAATCTTATCACACAGGCCCTTTAAAAGCAGAGAGTTTTCTCTAGCTGGTGGCAGAAGTCATCAGAGAGGTTTGGGAGTGTGAGAAGGACCAGTCCCTTTGCTGGTTTGAAGACAGAGGAGACCTTGTGAGAGGAACTGTGCATAGCCTTCAGGAGCTGAGAAGCCACTGGCTGAGAGCCAGCGAGGACACAGGGACCTCAGGCCTATAACCCCAAGGAACTGAATTTGCCCAACATCCTGAATCAGCTTGGAAGCGGATTCTTTCCTGGAGCCTGCAGATAAGAGCCCAGCCTGGCTGACATCTTGATTTTGGCTTCCTGGAACCCAGGTGCGCCTACTTGGACTTCTGACATACAGAACGGTGAGTAGTATTGCTTTAGGCTGCCCTATTCATGGTGATTTGTTATGCAGCAATTGAAAACTAATACAGAAAGTGTTTGAGCGCTTGAGGGAATTAGAAGGTCATGGTTGCTGGAACCCAGTGAGGTGGCAAAGAATAGTAGGGAATACAATGCAACAGTAAATAAGAATACATTAGATTTCATTTAGAAACATAGATTTAGCTCAAACACAGAAAGGTGAATAAAAGATGCAAGAACAAAACTAAGATTTATATCACCAAACTATAAACAGACATTAAAATATATTTTTCACTTTTGTACATCTATGTGAAAAAATACTTGGAAAGTAGTATAGAAGGATGTACCTTAAATACTTTTAAGGGTGACTATTTGGGAGCAGTGAATGGGAGTAGAGGTGTTGAATTAAGGAGGAAATAATAAGATAAGAGGGTCTTTACACAGATGAATGATGCTAGTTGGCCATGCTAAAGAGTGTGGTCAACTGAGTTCTGGCTCCTGAGATTCACAATTACAAAACATCGTAGAACAAAAAAATAGATGAGGAAAAAAACCTCAATTTCAATTATAATTATAGCTAACATTTATTAAGAATTTACTATGTGCCAGATACTTTTCTAAACATATATTTGTATTAAAATATTTAGTGCTCCCAACAAGCTTTTGGGATAGGTACTATCATAGTCCCACTTTACAGATGAAGACACAGACATGCAGGCAGTTTAGGGAGCCTGCATAAGGTTACACAGGTATCGAGTCCATAGAAGTGAAAATCCAATCCGTCTGTCTCCAAAATCCATGTTCTCATCACTATGCTAAGGTAGGTCATGGAATCTCATTTCCACCCATGGAATTCATTTAGGACAGTGACCTTCACACTGTAATATTTACTACTGAGAGTACACAATGACTTTTCAGGGGGAGTTCATACATTGATCATTTTAATGCACTTAACTTCTTGAGTCTCAGCTTCCATGCATACTCATTCTAAACACTGACCTGCCAGAGAATAAACGTGAATTCCCAATGTCCTTTTATTTTACAAAACATAGGCATACCTCTTACCCACCCCAAGTGACACTTTTTGATGTCATGGGGAATAAAAATTAGACTGCCAAATAAGGTAATAAATTGAAATAATCAAGACCAGGGGTCAGCAAGCTTTTTCTGGAAAGACCCAGATAGTAAATATTTTAGGCTTGGTGGTTTCTTTTGCAGCTTCTCCACTCTCCTGTGATAGTGCAAAAACAGCCATAAGTAAATGAATGGGCATGGCTGTGTTTCGATAAAATTTTACTCATGGGCTGTAGCTTGCCAACCTCCGATTTCTGTCTTTCCTTATCTTATGCATATCTCTATTAGGGATGAAGCTTGGCTTCACAATGGAGAAATCAGGCCAAGATGGCAATCTCTGAATTCAGAAGTCAAAAAAGTATTGGTTTCCAATGCCGATTATTTTTATTTAATGTTTTGATTGCAAAACATTTAAAAAAGTGTTTTAGAGAATTAAAAAATTTTCAAGACACATTATATAAAACCCATAGATCAAAGTTGGATGCAATTATATTTTCCGATTGTTGTGCTGATAGTTAAAACCTATTTTATCAAATCATATCATGAATAATTCAAAATATAGTCAAGACTTATTTTGTCTTACAAAATATTTACTATCTTATCTCTCCTACTTTGACAGAGACTGGTCAAATGCTTATTAATCTCATTAGTTCTTGTTGGGTATACTAGAAAACTGCATTTCCCAGTCTTTCTTGCAGTTTTCTTGGGGTCATGTGACAAACCTGGGTATGTATTACGGGCTGATTTGTGCCACCCCCAAATTCATATAATCAAGTCCTAACCCCCTGTATCTCAGAACGTGATTGTATTTGAAGATAGGGTCTTTAAAGAGGTAATTAATGAATTAATGTAAAATGAGGTTGTGTGGATGGTCCCTACTCCAATATGATTGGTGTCTGTAAAGAAAAGGAGATTAGGACACAGACATCCACAGAGAAAAGATGGCCATCTGCAATCCAAAGAGAAGGGCCTAGAGAAGAAACCAAGCCTGCTGACACCTCGATGTCAGAATTCTGAGATTCTCCTAGACAGGCCAATAGAGCTGTGAACTATCCTTCAAGAAAAGCGAAGAATGACCCCAAAGTTGGTTTGGAGCTTGGCAGGTCTGACACTGCCACCAGAGGCCCAGTGTGCCCAGAGCCAATAGGCGAGAGCTGCTGTCCCAGTGGGTCCAGGGGACAGAGCATAGAGCCAAAGGGGATTATTCTCCATCCTTAAAATTGAATGTAATTTTCCCTGCTAGGTTTCAGACACGCTTGGGAACCTGTGACCCCTTTCTTCTTTCCAATTTCTCCCTTTTGGGATGAGAATATCTATCCTATGCCTGTCCCACTGTTGTATTTTGGAAGGAAATAACTTATTGTCTGATTTCACGGTTCACAGCTGGAGAGGAATTTTGCCCAAGGATGAATCATACCTCAAGTCTCACTTATACCTGATTTAGAGGAGATTTTGGATTTAGAGTTGATGTTGGAATGGGTTAATATTTTGGGGGTTGTTGGGAGGGGTCAATGAACTTTTCATGTGTGAAGGATATTCAAATTTTGGGGGGCCAGAGGGTGAAATGTTATGGCCTGAATTGAGTCCCCCAACAAATCATATATTGAAGGCTTAACCCCAGTACCTCAGAATGTGCCTGTAGTTGGAGATAGAGTCTTTAAAGAGAGATGATTAAGGTCAGATGAGGCTGTTAGGATGGGTGCTAATCCTTTATGACTGGTATGTGTTTAAGAGGAGGAGAAAAGGACACAGACACACACAGAGAGAAGAACATATGTGAAGACACAGGGAGAAGATGGCCGTCTACAAGCCAAGGAGAGAGGCCTCAGAAAACACACCTTATCTCAGACTTCCAGCCTCTAGAATTGTGAGAAAATAAGTCTCTGTTGTTTAAGCAACTCAGTCTAGGATACTTTGTTATGGAAACCCTAGCAAAATAATACTGTATGAGACTAATATTTGTTCACCTCTGGGATAGTTGACTCTGTTATTATGTTCTCTGTTCAAAAAATCTAGTTTTATTCTGGTCCATAAAATTTAGTAGTGAAAATATTTGGAGGAACCTGGAGGGTGGATATGCTTGCGCTATTTACATTTCAGCTAACAAGTCATTTCTGGAAACAGTTACAAGTATTACCCAAGAAGAGGCAGACTCCAGATTCAGGACAAGATCCGTTGAGAGAACCCTGAAAAGATTTCAGTTTAATTTTGGATTTGGTGGTGGTGTTGGACCGGTAGTCAAAGCACCCTCATTTTGACGCAGCTATTACCACCTGCGTTGATAGTCTAGGACTAAACTCTTCTCGACATTGGCCAACAGGAGCCCTGTCAGTGAAATGAGAACATTCATTTCCAGGTATCTTCCCTTCTCTCTTTGGAACTAAATATTCTGGGCTAAAGTAGGAAATTTTTCACCCACAATACTAACTTCATTTGTTTCAAGTAGTTCTTCAGTTTATTCTAACTAGTTGCAAATAGATTAGCTGGATTTCTAGGCCATGTTATTCAGCATAACTGGGATTAAATTTTGACTACAGGCACTAAACAAGTAGTGAAAACACTAGCTTGCATATAGCAAGCTTTACATATGCTGAGGTACCCCAGCACAGTACATGAAGAAATAATAGATAACCCATTAAGAGAAAATGCATTTTATTGTAATTCCTTATGAATTTAAAAACAGAGGCAAACCCTTCTAAAGAAGATATCATAAAACAGCAAAGGGTCATTCCAATAAAAATCAAATCATCTAAAACCTTTAAAAATATAGGATAACAAATGGGATCCTCAGACGGTATTCCAGGTTCTCATGTGCAATCTTCCTACAGTCACAGCTGTGGGGATCTGTATCAGCTTTGGAATTCTTGGGTGGAGAAAGACGAGCCGTGTGATTTTAAGTAGCAAAATTGCACATTAAGATGGTTGCTCTGCAAAGAAGAATCAGAAACTGCTACTGTGTAGTTTTCTACTTTTTGCCTCAAAAGGGCCTAGTGTTCCTAAATCACGTGGAGGAATGAAGAGGGTAGGCAGAAAAAGAGGTAATATTTGGGCTCATGTCCTAAGAAAATTAACATAGAAGTTATATATGTATAGGAATATGAATATTTTTGCTTCTCTTAACAATGAAATATATGTAATATATATCTGATTTCATATAGCATCTGTAACACATCCCAAATTTTAAAAAGTGATTACCATTCCTCCAGTATACACCTCTTTCCCTTTAGGGAGAGCTACATCCAAAGTTTTTAATACCTATATATGTATATATTCAGAATTTTCCTTCTCGGCTATCTAGGAAAGAAAATCCATATAATTTAGGAAATGTACTCTCTGGCAGACATCATTTAATCCTTTCTGGACAGAGTCTAAGATATTTCTGAGTGCACATTCTCATGGATTATCTACCTTATCAAAGTCCATGTTCTATAGCTTTGGTATCAATTTTAAAACATTTCTATTTAATATTTTATTGATGTTGATTTTGGTAAAAGTGTTTCACCTATTGCCTCCATGGCTCCCAAGGGACAACCTGAGTCCTGTGGTTAATGCCAGTTAATATGCCAACTAATGCTGGACAGACAAGGAGCTGTCAAGAAGATAACATCTCTAGGAAGAAAGGAAAGTATTAACCAGCCTTTCCCTGAGTCAGAAGCACAGGCGTTTATAAAGTTTCTTTGTAAAAATCCTGTTGTTTGCTCTTCTAAAACATCCTTGGGCAGCATTAATCTCTGTAATTTAAGTAACCTCACCTTACTTTCTGGTTGTTTGTCTCTCCCACATATAAATTTGCAATTCCTGATCTTTTGGGGGGGCCACTTTGTTGATTTGTATCATTTCCTGTGATTATTTTTTTAGGAGCTGGATGGCTACAGAAAGGGAAAAGAAGAGAAACAGAGGAATGGGATTAAGATCTATGTAAATCCTGGTGATTGAGATTCAGAACCTGAAGTTAAACCCTTAATCCTAGTTTTCCCTGCTTTCACACCAGTATCCTTTTCCACCAATGGGAGAAACATTAGGAAGTGTTGTCATCCTGTCCTCAGTTTAGAAAATGAGTTATTCACTTAATAATCGAACTGAGTAAGCTTTATGTAAAAGAAAACCCTCCCAAATATATCACCAGATTTGCTATTAGTTGAGCAGAAGTCGTTAACTTAAAATTTGATAATCTTAGACCATCTATGAAAGGTAGAGTCTAAATGAGCCAATGAGGGTCCTATCCCATGGATCAAGAAGAAAGTTAAAATATTTAACTACTTAAAACTGGTATTCTAGTAAGCTGCTTTTCTCTCACTAGCCTATAAACTCAGTGTTCAGCCTACTCTCCTCCCCTTGTTGATTTAATCAGGACCGCCTAATATTCCCAGTTTATCTTGGCTAAGAGATAAGAAATAGAATTTGTAAACTGGACACTAAATGTAATTAAAACAAAGTGATTTCTCAGTCTAACAGCTTCTAGGTATATGGCAAAGTTAGGCCGAGTAGTCTTACACACAGCTTTATACCACGCTGAAGAGAATTAACTGATGTATTGATGGCACCAGCCGCTATGTACGGCATGCGTTTGAGGGGCCAAGCACTGTTCTAATCACTTTATGTGCATTATCTCATTTAATCTTCACCAAAAAGCTATGAAACAGGTACCATTAGCTCCACTTTAGAGATGAGGAGACTGAGGAATTCTAGACTCACCGGGGGACAGCACAGGCCACAGGTATTGAAGCTTCAAGATCTGAGAACTTTGACTTAAAGGTAATTTGAGATATAAAAAGGAGACGATCCTCTGGGAGGACCTGAGGAGACAAAGAGAATGTGTAAGTTGACTTAAAGATTTTGTTAGGAATTAGGAGTTCAGTCAACATCTCTGAAAAATGGGCATGCGCACACTAAAATTTATCACCTCAGTGGGAAAGAGGGCCATTTTCTAAGTGGTCAGAAGACTGAACATCTGGTGTAGGGTATGGTTCATAGGAGATGAGAGTACCTGCCACTTCAGTTTGAATCATGTTTCTTCAAAGCTATTATTTATTATTATCAAGAAAGCATTTATAATCTCTTCTCTTGAGAAATTTCCTTTAGGTTCTAGGAGACTCTAAGATACTGAGCATGACCTTTGAATATTAGATGAATAAGAGATACATCTAATTATAAAGAATACGTTAAATAAATTTGTGTTCTTCAGAAATAACTTTTTTTTAGGAAATGTGAAAAAAATAGTATGGGCAACGTGAAGATTTAGTCTCATTATCTAGAGACAGCCACAGTGAATATTTGAGCATTTTTCTTCGTTTATTCTCAGTATTCATTGAACATAATTGAAACTCCCCTATTAGCTTATCTGGCCCTGCTACTAATTCTCATCAACATCCTAAGATTTTTATAGGAACATGAACATAATATTACAATTTGTTTCTTAGTTTTTGAATGGAGAAAAAGTGAAAGGAAATGACACTTCCCTCAGGGTTTCTCGCAGGTGGTTAGGTGGAATGAGATTGGTTATGTGTGAAGGCAAGGCATTGAAGTGACCTGTGAGGCTGTCACACACTCTCTGTATCCCTCCTCAGACTGATGCCCTTATTCTGTGCATCCTCACCATCAAACTGGGGGTGGAGGGTGGGCGGGGGTGCGCACCAGAATCTCTTGTGGGAGCTGAGATGTCAGCAGGTGGGTCAGGCAGTCATTTGAAGATGTCATTTGAAAATGTCAGCTGTGTCAACCACTCAAATTCTCCCTCCACTTGCCTACAGCCTGGAAGAACTGGCTGCTTCTTAAGACTATAAAAATTTGGAGGGATATGAAGTTGCTTGGTCAGCTTTTATACTGCAGAACAGTGATGAGCAAATTTCTGTAAAGGGCCAGATAATAAATCCTTTTGCCTTTGTGGGCTCTGTGGCCTCTGTGCCAGCAACTCAGCTCTGGCCTTAGAGTGTGAACATAGCGCTAGACAAAAATCAAATAAAGGAGTGACGGAGCATGGTTGTGTTCCAAATAAACTGAATTTATGGACACTGAAATTTGGGTTTTGTATGCTTTTTACCTATCACAAAACATTTTTCTTCTTTTGTTTTCTTAATCCTTTAAACATTTAAAAAATTTTCTTAGCTCA
Organism: Equus przewalskii; assembly: GCF_037783145.1. Lineage (NCBI taxonomy): Eukaryota > Metazoa > Chordata > Mammalia > Perissodactyla > Equidae > Equus > Equus przewalskii. Next base: position 21,357,052 of record NC_091841.1, read on the forward strand.
TAGATGACATAAAAGTAGATGGTGGGCCAGATCAGACCAACAGGCAGTAATTTGTAGACCCCTGATATAAAGAAGAAAAAAAAGCATGTTCTCTAAAATGAAGACAAGTTGCATATCTTGTTTAGTTTTACCTTCTCTAGAGGGAGGTACAACTGGCAGGTGGAAACTCTTCATTCTTACCTTCCTTCACTGCCCATGGCCTGGATGCAACATTTGGAATAATCAGTTTAGCTTATTACTAGGGAAAAAATTAAAAAAACCATGGCATGCAATGTGTGAGCTTGAAAGTCTCTAAGAAGATTTAGTGAACTAGGCGAACACCTAATTACCTCAATCCTGATGTTGCAATCAGTGGGATGGTATTGAAACTCATAAAATCCTGGATACACTGAGGTTACAGGACACTGATCTCCCAGAAACACTTCATCGGGGGCCACAGGCAGATCATTACCAAATGCAGTTGACTTAACTCTGGCCAAGAACCAAGAAGGTCTGCACCGTACGTACACTATTGAGAGGTAGAAAAGAAAAAATATCAGCTAATTCTTCCAGTGGTACCAGGGAAGGTCAGGGACACTCAGAGCCAATTACCAATAAAAGGCGACTGCCCCTGGAAGAGGAAAACATATTTTAGAGGTGATCTTTATAGTCTTACCTTCTCCCTTAAAACACTCACATGCCCTCCCACCTCCAGGAAGAATCCAGGTGAATCCTATATTGGATGAGAATTAACCCAAACAAGATTGCAGATGCCCCATTTCACAGTTCTAAGTGGAAGACCATCTCCGCTTAGAACTGTGGCAGTTATATTTGTAACTATGGGCAATAGTCCGCCTACCCTCATTCCCAATCTTAACTCCCAGAAAGCAAAATCTTTGTTCTAATCTTGGTATCTGTTTAATTTTGGTATTTTCTGAAGCAATAAAGTTGCTTGACCAAAAGGAAACTAACAAAGCTGGGATAGAAATCTAGTGATCATAGCTTAACCCAGTACAGTTTTTCAATACTTTTTTTTTCTTTTACTACTAATTGTGACCTGGTAATTATATTCTTTAAAATTTTGTCCTCTTTGCATGAGAACGTATGCTCCATGAGAATGGAGTTGTGGTTTGTTTTGTTCACTGCTGTGTTACTTAGAGCCAAAATAAGCGCACAATAAATGGTCAATATATATTTGTTGAATGAGTTCATGAACAATACTGTGTATTGCTGAGGAAGAGGGAAGCATGTACAGATTGTCCCTGATATCTGGGCTATGTGTTAGGTGAACTAAAATAGATGTAAAACTTGGACTTGTGATGAAGAGGGGGCTCCAAGGATGAAGTATCCTAGATGTTGCTGATAGAGGATTGGAAAGAACTGGTGGCTTCAAGAGCTATTATACTCCATTAGCCGAAAGATAATTGAAGCTATAATACTTTTCATTGAAGCATTAAGGTTTGCAAGAAGTCAAGAAGTAGGGTGGTAAAATGTAAGATCTGGCAGTTAAATCCCAGAGTAATTTGGGACTGCTGGTCATTTAGAAGACATTGGAAAATCTGAGAAGGAATTAAGGAGGCAGGCATAGAATACTGGAAGGGTAACCTATGGTGGGATTGATTAGCTTTTAGAAGTAAACTGTTCACAGGTCTAAAGCCATCTTCAGCTGCTGGAAATTTCCATCCACTAGAGAATCTTGATACTGCAATCATGAAAGTAGCTTCAAATAAAACCATTGACCTGTCCATTCTCCCTTTTTGGCTCATGGATGGTGGGTAGACTAGGTATTCTCCCTTTACACAGAGAGGAAGAGGGTGACAGGCATTAAGTCACTTGTTGTTCAGGCAACGGGATTAAGAAGTGCAAAGACTGTGGTTGGTGACTTCCAAAAACAGAAAGAAGGCCAGTGTGGTCAGAATGTAACGAACCACAGCGAGCATAGTGTAGGGTAAATAGGATCTGATTTACAATTTCAAAAGCTCATTCTGGTGAGCAGGAGGAGAGTGGGTTGTTGGGGTGGGAGTGGAATCAGGGAGATGGGTTACAAGGATATTCAAACAGACCAGGACTAGCTGTTGCAGGCTTGGACTTGAGTTCTTGTAGAAGAGATGGAGAGAACCAGGGGAATTCTAGAAACCTTTGGATGCGTGTGGGTGTGGGCCTGGGGAAGAAAAAATGATGATTCTAAAGGAAACTGAATGGATGGTGCTATTAACTGAGATAAAGAAAACCAGTGAGAGGCAGGTTTGAGATGAAAAAAAATGCATGTATTTAATTTTCGAGATAATAATTTCAAGATACATATTGGACGTCCAAGTTAATATGTTGAATGGTGAGTTACATAGAAGAGTTCAAAGGAGATAATATATAAGATCTCAGAATTTAGAATATAGAAGATATTAAAGTGAACTCATATGTGGTATGGAAGAATTGAAGAATCTTGCCAAATCTTCTGAGAGTTCATTTTGTCCACTATGAATATGTACATAAAGTGACTTCACATTGAATCTCAATTTTGGTTAGAATCAAGAACTTATAAAATCTGGCTTTTTACTAAAATTCTGTTGTGGAGTCATCTTTAGTGCTTGTTAAAAGCAAATTTCTTGGCCAAATTCTCAGAATTCCAATTCGTTAGGTGTGGAGTGGGACCCAGATGTCTACATTTTTAATGTGTATCCCAGGTCTTCCCTATATAAGAAATCTTCAAAAAAACACTGAGGGATACGGGACTTGCATTTGCTAGAATTCTGAGTTAGTCTGTCCAGGTGTGAGAGATCATCTACATTTTCTTTATAAACAGCACTAAGAATATCCATCCAGAGGTCCTTATGTGTGTATTTCAAATAACTGGATTCTGGAGGTAGAACAGACTCTTATCTTAAAAACGTATTGGGACATAACTGTCTTTGCCTCATTGTCAGAGTATGTTACAAATAATTCCAATCACTTGGCATCTTGCTTTATCAAATTGAAAAAATAAAAGTCCCTCTGAAATAGCTGAGAATCTAGAGACACACATTTGCCATATGTATATATACGTACTGTACATATGTATATATATATATATATATATATATATACATGTGCATATATATACTGTGAATGTGCTTCTCTTTTCAAGATTTGTTCCCAAGCATTATTCTCTACAGCTGAAACCAAAACAACCATCTCAGATATACGGAAACTTCTTCTATCCAATCAACCAACCCCACTTTCCTTACAGGGTGATAAGCCATCCTCGGAGGGGAAAGGGACGTTGTGGGCAAAGGAAGCAACCAGGGGTGAAGCCAAGTGGGGAAACAAGCATTCCAACCTCAGCCATCCAAAGCAGACTCTTTAGTATAGACCCTTAGCTATTGGCAATGCAGCGGTAGATCGAAATGTTCAGATTTGGAAAGTGAAAGAAGCAGCCTCATTATTGATCATCAATTACCCACCATCTCTCCTAGTATTCTGTAAATACCTGGCTGTTCTCCAGAGCAAGTCCAAATGAGAGTAAAAAGGAGGCGCAGCCCTCCTAACGCCAGAAAGACCTTCATCCGGCCAGAGCCCAAGGCAACATCCATTCAGGGCACAGGAAGTTGTGAGAGGACCAACTGCCTTGTGTTATAATAACTGAAGCCTGCCAGGTGTCGGCAATAACCCATTACTTTGGGCAGCTTGAGGAGAGCCTTTACTGATTATAAGATAACCTAAAATTTAGCATTTTATGTTACAGGTGCTAAAGATTAATAAGGTGAGTAGAGTGAAATGTATTATTTGAGTGTTTCCATGGAAACTGTCTTCCCCGGGGTGGAGGGGGGGGGTGTCAGGATATATTTGTGAATCCATTGCTTTCAAGTGCGTGTTCACTAAATTTCAGGGAGCGGGTCATTGGGAGGTAATTGAAAAGCACAGATAGGCTCAACAGCATTGCTGATAACTCTGAAACTAAACAGGAGTTTTTGCAGGTTTTATCTTTTCTCTTAACATTTCTATTTTTGACTATATATATTTCTAGGTGGGGGGTGGTGGTACTGAAGTGAGCAGCTTCAAGGAACGTTACATTTCCTATACATCCCCAAAGCAAAGCTCTGAGAAGAGTTGGGATCTGGACGACCAGTTTTTCCTGCTCTTAATATCGCCACTAGGCAACCTTGTCAAAGGCTAATTCTTAGTTAATGCAATATTGGGAAATACTTAGTGCTAAAGTGGAATTCCTTTATTTTGTCACTTGGAAATCTTAAGTTTTAAAAAAAATTCAGAGCTTCCTAAGAAAAAACATTTTTTTTGAGTGAATATCATCGTTTGATTCACGTGTAGCATATTTTTTCAATATCAAATCGTTTGCTAGAGATCAAGGACTGTAGAGTGATTTTCAAACTTTAGCATGCATTATAGCCACCTTAAGGATGACAACTTAGGTCATCTGATTCACCTGAATCAGAAACACCAGTTTCTGATTGACGAGTCTGAAGTGGATCCTAAGAGTCTGTAACACTGTTAAACTCCCAGGTGAAGCTGATACTGTTGGCCCTGGTGCATACTTTGAAAACCAGGATTGTTTGGTTAAAATTAGGAAGTAGAGGTCTCTCTCTCTGTAGACGAACATCAATTTTGTCATCATTTTATAAGATGTATATAATTATTAATTTTCCAGTCTGTGCTGAAAATGAAGGGATGCATAAATCCTATCTGTATGTTCAGGATTTCCCCCCCTTTTTATAGCACAACTGATTGCCTTAACTAATTTGACCCTCCAGGGTAGAGGCCTGATCTATTTACCTTTGCCTTTGTGGTGTGTAAAAAAAAAAAAATACGAAAAGAAACAAGAATTAAAAAAGGAAAACTATGAATTCATACTTGTTTCTTTTTTTTTAATTTTTTTCGAGGAAGATTAGCCCTGAGCCAACATCTGCCAATCCTCCTCTTTTTGCTGAGGAAGACTGGCCCTGAGCTAACATCCGTGCCCATCTTCCTCCACTTTATATGTGGGACGCCTACCACAGCATGGCTTGCCAAGCAGTGCCATGTCCGCACCCGGGATCTGAACTGGCAAACCCCGGGCAGCCAAAGCGCAACACGTGCACCTAACTGCTGTGCCACCAGGCCAGCCCCCATACTTTTTTCTGTTTTAGACTTTTCTGTACTTTGCAGGTATATTTTGTGGTCTGTGAGATGATTATGGATTATACCCGTATGAAAATGTAAAGTTTTGTTACTTTTTATTTTAATATGTGTAGGAAACATTAATGCCACACTAAACCCTTATTTGTGTGGATAATATTGCCTAGGACAAAGCTAAAAAAGGAAGTGCCATACAATGCACTGTCTCGGACTTCATGAAAACAGGTTCTATGCTCAGACATGCACATATCATGTTTAACCATTTATAACCTAAAACAGCTGATGTTTATAAACAAATTAAGTTGTAAAAGCAATTGGTGATTTATATCTTCTATCTACCTGATCAAACCTCTCGGAGGGTGGCCTGTGTTAAAGATGAAGATGTGGATGATGAGGTTATTAGCTCACATTTATAAATCCTGTCATTTTAAATCACATAATATTTGATCCTACTTTAAAAAATAATTTGTGAACCTACCTCCTCCTCTTGATTCCTATCATTATAGTTCAGGCCCTCATCATCTCTTGTTGGACTGTTCCAATGCAGCTGATAACTTTCTCAGAGTCCTGTCAATTGATAAGAAGGCCAAATACGGAACACAGGACCGCTCCTTTAGTTCTTTTATTTTTGGGCCGTATTGTATTTGGTCCGGGAGGAGTTGATACCTCCCTATTGATGACCACTGCTGAAAGGACACTGATCATCTTTCTATTCCTGAACAGGACAAACTCTTCCTTCTGTCTTGAATGTTCTACAAACGGACATTTGCACTGATGGATCCCATCTTTCATGTCTTGGTTTATGTCACCTCCCCAACATGACTTGCATTGAGCACCCTATGCAAAATGGCTACCTTTTCCATATCACGGTTTTTTGTTTGTTTGTTTGTTTGTTTTTTGCTGAATCACTTTAGCTAAATGGATAACGTAACCTGGAGTTGTGTATTTTACAATTCTGACTCTGCCACTAGGAGGGAGCATCTATGAAGGTAGCGATTTGTTCACTGCTGTATTCTCATCTCTGCTGGCTGATAACTCACATTTCTGTCATGACTAGGAATGGGAAGCATCAAATGGAAACAGACTGGGTAATAGGAGAACATGGATTTTGCTTTTGGGAAGGGAGGAGGGAGCATCTTTTCCAAGAACCTAGTCCTTAAGGAGGTTTTTTTTTTCTTTCTTGAATTAGAATTAGGGTAATCTAATTAGGGTAATTAGAACCAGCAAGCTTCTATGGAAGATATTAACAAAAAAATGTCAGTTAAAAGAAAGTTAACTTTACTCATTTTGCTTTAGGAGGGAGAGAGTTCCAAGACCACAAGATTCAGAATTTTGGTAAAGAAAGGATCTGGGAATGCCCTGATTTCACTTATTTTCAGCACGAGGACATTCCACAAAAGCCTTTGAGAGCAAATCAAACATTTTGCACATTGTTTCTCCTGCCACTGCAGAGTCATTTTCCAACTGAGTGTTTATATTTGCAAGGATCTTGCAAGTCCATTTTTTGCCTTAAATGTCCCATTTCTACTTATTGTTTGTTTTATAATTTTTTTTTTGCTGAGGAAAATTAGCCTTGAGCTAACATCTGTTGCCAATCTTCCTCTTATTTTTGCTTGATGAAGATTAGCCCTGACCTAACATCCATGCCACTCTTCCTCCACTTTATACATGAGTCACTGCCACAGCATGGCTGATGAATGGTGTAGGTCCACACCCAGGATCTGAACCTGTGAACCTGGGCCACTGAAGCAGAGCACACCAAACGTAACTACTATGCCACGGGGCCAGCCCCTGTTTTATAATGTCTCTGGTAGGAAAAGCAAGCTCTCCAATTCCCATTTGAAGAAAAGAAAGAGAGAGAGAGAAAGAGAGGGGGGGACCCCTGGAGTGAGTAACAGGCCCAAGTACAAAATTTATAAGAAATCAGACCAAAATAGCAGGATTCTTGTTCACAAGGTTTACTCTCATTTAGATTTCCTCCCTTCCACAGTTTCCTTATTGAATGACAGTGGGCAAATGTCAGACAAGATTTGATAACAGACTATCTTAGCATCAAAAAAAAATGGAGACTTCAAAAAAACTCAGTTGAGATGGGTCCTCCTCACACTGCTATCCAACTCCACATCTGCTGTCCTGGTCCCTGACAAGGTTTTGCATTGTCCTTAATACAACAAGGACTTGCACAGTTAGGCTTCTGCCTCAGAAACAAATCAGGCCCCCACACTTGGGATACTGAGCCCAAGAGTAGAGCAGGACACGGAGAGGAGGGCAGGACCAAGCCTGTTATTGGGGGAATGCTAACACTGGTGATGCCCTCTTGAAAAGCCTTCTCCATCTGCCCCACTGACCACTGACCTTCCAATTATTTATCAAATGGGCTGATATTGCATTCACACAGCTTCTTGTATTCTTTTCTTCAAAGAGACCTCATTTGGGGTGGGGGTAGTGAGATAAATGCCTGCCCCTCCATCTTTATCCCCCATCTCTTTGTCCCACTTCTCCTAAGATTTCAATTTCATCTCAAATCACTATTTCTAACCTTTCTAAATTCCAGCCACATGGCTGCCTTTCAGTATCATACCAACGTAGGATATCGCTTCTGACATCAGGGCTTTTGTCCATGCTGTTTTCTCTGCCTGGCACAATCACTCTCTACCCGTTCCTTTACCTAAGAACATATAATCCCTAAGGCTTAAGATTACTTCTTCAGGGAAGATTTTCCTCTCCCTCTCAAACTACACCAGTTCTTATTATTCACTTCCATAGCTCCCAGTACTTTTTTTCAAAGCACTGAGCAAAGTTTATATAGCTGTGTATTAGTGTTCTCCAGAGAAACAGAACCAACAGGATGCATGTATGTATGTGTGCATGTATGCATGTATTATAAGGAACTGGCTCATGTGATTACGGAGGCTGACAAGTCCCAGGATCTGTAGTTGGTAAGCTGGAGACCCACGAGAACTGATAGTGTAGTTCTAGTACAAAGACCTGCAGGCTGAAGATCCAGGAAGAGCCAATGTTTCAGCTGGAGTCTGAAGGCACGAAAAAAACCAGAGTCTGAACTGAAGGCAGTCGGATAGGAGGCCTTCCCTCTCTCAGCGATTTTGTTCTGTTCAGGCCTTTAGCTGATTGGAAAAAGCCCACCCACATTAGGGAGGGCTTTACTCAGTCTACAAATTCAGTCTACAGATGAGATGTTAATCTCATCCAGAAGCACCCTCACAGACATACCCAGAATAATGTTAGACCAAATATCTTGACACCCTGTGGCCCAGTCATGATAGAATTAACCATCACAAGCTGCATGATTATATCTATAACATTGATCTCTTCTCTGAGGTCAAGTAGCTTGTTTCTAGAACTTCTATGGTCTGCGTAAGGTATTGGAAACAGGATATTTAAACTATAGCAGAAAAAACAATTGTTAATGTCCTTCCTGAAGTTTTTAGATGAGCAGCCATCAGACATGTGGGCTCTGGGGTAGGTTTATATGGGAGGTAGGATATCAGTTTGAGTCTATGTTTCACCAAGATGGCTCTAGGGAAGCTCTGGAAGTTTAAAGGAAGAATTGGTCTAAGGGGTGGATTTTTTTGGTTTTTGGTGAGGAAGATTGGCCCTGAGCTAACATCTGCTGCTAATCTTCCTCTTTTTTTTTCTCCCCAAAGCCCCAGTACCTAGTTGTATCCTAGTTGTAAGTCATTCTAGTTCTTCTCTGTGGGATGCCACCACAAAGGATGGCTTGATGAGCGATGTGTAGGTCTGCACACAGAATCTGAACTGGTGAACTCTGGGCCCCTGAAATGGAGTGGCAAAACTTAACTACTTGGCCATGGGACTGGCCCCTAAGTGGTGACTAAGAAAACTTATATAATAGTGTTCTGGAGGGGAGGAGAGGCAACTAGACAAGGGAAGAGAATTGATAATGTGTAGTAATGTAATTTAGTGTGGAGTAGTGAAAGAATGAGTGAAATACCATAAGCAGGAAGGAGGAACAGATAGGACAAAGATGACTTAAAGGGAGGAAATGAGAGATAAGAGAGACGTTAAATTCGAGAAGCCTCAGACTATTTTTGAGAGAGAAGATAATGATGTGAGCTCATCTATTCCAACAATATTAACTGGACTCAAGGAGAAGATAACATCTAGGGCTAATTGGAACCACCCATTCTCAGTGTTTAGGAAAGAACAGTACAACCTAAGCAACTAGTCTGGAAGCCCCATGTCTCATGGTCATCAAGAAACTACCCTTTCAAACTACTATCAGCCAAAGTCCACTCTTATACCTGGCTCTTGCCCAGAACATGTCCAAGTCAAAGAAACAGGTAGAAGGTAACTCCACCAAGGCTGGATTGTGGGTTAAGAACACCTCAAGCAAGCGGATGTTGAGAGGAGCTGAGAAGCCTGAATGGGTTTATATTTAATTCCACACTTGGGTGTGCAGGATTACCCACCACTCTGGAGAACAAAAAGAAAGCCCTCAGCACACTTTTAATTCCACACTCCTGAGGTCTGAAGTGCAGGCTATTATGTCAAATTAAATGGAAGCATTTTGTAAATCATCTTTAGGACTTTTGAAGTGCCTGGATGGGTGTTGTCCACAGGCTAACCTTCATTGCTACAATGTAGTGATTTCCAAAATGTGCTCTCCAAGGTAGCAACATCAGCATCACCTGGGAACTCCTTAGAAATGCAAATTCTTGGTCCCACTCCTGCAAGTGGGAGACCAACAGTCTGTGTTTTAAATGGCTCCCCAGGTGATTCTGATGCATGGTAAAGTTCAAGAACCCCTTTACTTTGTAGGGGCTGCCCACAGAGGATGATTTGAGGGATGCTGAACATTCTGGTTTAGCGTAGAATGCTAAATTAGAAATGCAATAAATATATGTCAAGTTTTATTTGTGGATTTGCAGCCACAATGAAAGTTAAAAATGCAAATGGCCTCTTCTCAAAGGCATCATGAAGGGGATTACAGTAGATGAAAATAAATTAAAAACATGGAGAGTAAAATGCCACATGATATCATTAAACTGGGTTACTTCTGTGTTGCTGCAGAATGTCCAAGGGCACAAAGTTCTAAAATTCGTAGATGAAAGGATGGATCAAAAACCTTTCAAGCGAGTAATTGCGTGGTCCATAAAAAGGTGTTGACTGTGGAAAAACAAAGTTCATAAGTAGCTGATATTTGGTAATTATGAAACCCAAGTTTCAGGCATATTGTTCAAAAGAGGGGGAGGATACTCTTTTAGTTCATACCCATGGGAATGGAACCAGTTAAGATACTTAAGATTAGTTTTAGGATATGATTTTTTTTTATAACTCCCAGATATGAACTATATCCCAGATGGTCTTGAGATAGTCCAGATTTTGAGAATGGGAACAACACAGATCCTGTCTCTTTATAGAAAAATGGAAAACAAAATTCAAGGGAGTCTTGTACATATTTGAAATTTTGTTGGAACTGGACCCAGTGGGAGGACCCAAATGACTTAGCTCATATATTTCCTTCAAAGGACCCCCCCCACCCTTAAGACATTTCATATCTTGATGGAAGTCAAGAAAAATGTTCTAAACTGGCAACCTCTGAACTTATCAACTCTTCCTTCCATGACAGTCATTGGTTTTGGACTCAAATATTCAGTTCTGAACTTAGTAAAGTGAAATCCTTATTGTCAAGGAAAAAAATCCTAGGGTGAAGAGATAAATATAAGCCTCGTAGGTATAGGGTCTTCCTCATATTAACACCAATCATGGTGTGATACAAATACAAGAGACAGAACTCAATATAACCGTACTTATATATCTCTGCTACTGAATTGTATGCCATTCAGATCTCAGTGGGGATTTAGATCTTACCTGTTGTTAGTTTCCCCAAATACATTTTTTGCTGATAAAATACACAATTGGGCACATTGAATGTTGGCTTTTGTAGTTATCCTTACCCAAGATTCTCTGAAGTGGGCATAGCTACATATCACACAGTATCTGTACTGTATCAAGAACCAGTGGTGAGCAGATAGGGCTGTGATGACGAGATTGCTCATTTCAGTGTTGTCAGGGGACCCATCAGGTGAGACATAGAAACTTTCAAAGGAAAAAAAACAAAAGCAATTAAAAAGTAATACAAAGCCTTAAGATATCCTTCCAGCTATTACTAGGCCTTGTTTTAGCAGCTGTAACTTTTTATGTTGTTTTAAGAATAACGCATTATCATATTGTTCTTGTTCAACACTCTCTGCCCTTCACCAAATCCTTCATTGTGGGGTAATTCATTATGCACACAGAAACTGTTCTCTGTTAAATTAAGAAAAAATATTTCAAGAAGATATTCACAGTAATTTTTGTTTGAAAATAGTAATAGATCTAAGGCAAGATTTTCCTAGAATCTTCTGAACTTTATTAATAGGTTATCAAAGAGCTAATAAGGTCCTATTCCTTTTATTCAAAAGACTACATAAGTCAGGTTGGAAGCTGAGAGACAAGAGCTTACTAACCAGAACAGCACGTCAGATCACAGTAATATAAGGTTTATGGATAAATAATGATAAATTGTAGCAAAAAGCTATTGGTATTTAAGGGAGGAGCCAACGGATATTTTGGACTGACCTGGGAACAGTACACTCCAAACGAAGTTCGGCAGAAATGAACTGATTCTTCGGTGTGTAGGTAAGCCAGGACTGAAAGACAGTTCCATCAAAGAAGACCTGGTGGGAAAAGAGACCTTCTTTAATGTACATAAATGGGATGACATCAACCTCATAGGAGTATGAGGATTAGAAAATGTATGAAAATGCTGGATAACATCATGCTACACATTTACTGGTGGTTCCGCCATAACAGACTGTACTCTTCACAAGAAAAATGTCTTTGAGTTTCTCATTCACTCTCAATGTTCTACACATAGGAGGTCTTTCGTGAATGAACAGAAACAGAGAGAAGGTTTTTCATGTTCTTTCTAGGTGTCTGCTCAGTCTATGGTGCCAATTAGCAATATCAGTAGCATATTATAGTAAGAACGAACGTGAAGTAATGCTTCTAAAGGTTTTACAGATAGTATGAGGTAGAACGATGGTTTCTCTTACCTGTGTGATGATTCCGCAACGATTAACAGGATAATCAAATTCAAGTTCATCTGGTCGCACTTGAATTGCCTGGCAGCCAGTCCCCAGAAATAATTCATCAAGGCCTACCAATTCATCTCTGGAAAATAGTGCTCGTTTAGCAATAGCGCGAAAATTAAAATGGCTACATTCCACCAACACTGTTAAAAGAGGTAAAGAAAAAAGAAGTCAGTCAGCAATTCTGCTTCAATGAACAGCTCAGAGAAGTTTAAGCCGGATTAGGTAACACAAAGGAAGACCGTGTTCAGCTAAAAGAAATGAAGCTTAGAGATTTGTGTAAAAATAATTTCCTTCACAGTAATACACTCCTCTTTCTACCTCTCTCAAACAGTCCCCATTCCTCCATGGCACTCTCAAAATGTCCAGAATCAGCTTGCACAGCACTCAGAATTTTTACCTGAGAAGGAACCACAGTGGCATCTCCTTAAGCCTCATCTTTTGGTGGAGGAACAAAGGTCCACGTCTTTATTAGGGCACTCATACCAGGTACTAAGTTCCCCAATACCTGGTGTCCTTGGAAAACTTGAAATCTTTGAAAATAGATCCCATGTTTAAGCTTTTTGCCCATGGCTGTGTGCCACACAGTAGCAGATGTGCCATAAACAGGCAAGAATGAAACGATTCATTCAGGGTCACAGAACTAATAAAGAGCTGGGACTGAAAATCATGCTTGGTTCATTGCTCTTTGGACCATGTTATTCACCTTGGGACCACAGACTATTACACCTGACCTAGGCTTCCCTCCTGAGTTTGAGAGTCATCTTTCCAATTGGCTACTGGATATCTGAGTGGATATTTGAAATAGTTCTCTCAAAAGGTGTATGTGCAATACAGAACCCTTGATTTTACCCCTATTTGGTTTTTCTCCATTGCAGTCAATAGTACCAGAATCCATCCAACTTCCAAGCCAAGAGATGCTAGAATTTATTCCCAATTTCTTCTTTTCCTTCCTCCCAGTGCCCAGTCTGTCACTGAATCTTCTCAATTTTACCTTCAAAATGTAACTCATGTCCATTCACTTCTCCATGATCAATACCCTGGCCCAAACTACCCCTGTGTTTCTCCTGGGCTGCCTCAGTAGCCGTGTAAAGGAGCACCCTGCTTCCGCTTTTGTTCTCCTATAGTAGCTGCAAATGTGAATAGAGAGAAAATTATTTCCCCAGCTTGTATCCAACTCTCTAATTGCTTCCCGTTGCAGTTAGCATGAAATCTGAAATCCTGCTGGCCTGTAACTCCTTCATTGCCCTGGTCCCCTGAATCTCTCTGCATCTAACCTTCCTTGATTCACTAAGCTCTAGCCTCGTGGGTCTCCACCTATGAGACCCAACGCTCTAGTTTTATAATAAGCTGTTTTAATGCCTCCTTTATTATCCTAAATAAAATTCATAGATCTATCTATACAGATTTCTTTAAAAAGTCACTATCATTTGCTAATTTTAATATAAAAGAAATAAAAGGAAAGCAATGTACGATAAAGATGTACATCAATGTGTAGCTATTCAGGCTGACCTATAGCGGTACTTCAAACTTACATCAGAGTCATCATGAGTGACACTGCTGTTAATACAAACAGATGTAGAGATTTCAAGGACCAGAATAGCCTTCCATTCTCTCAGTGGTGAGAGTTTTCCAGAATGATGAACAATTCAGTAAAGTTCGAAGCCAAACAATGCGCCATTTTCCCTTGGTTTATATGTATAATCTGCATAAAAAGACTGTTTATATTTAAATGAAGGATAAGTTCTAGGTTCAGATTATAAACAGGTTTGCACCTATATGAAAGAATGGGGAAACATTTGAAATTCGTATGGGACAATTCTTTGTTATATGGGATTGTACTTTGAATTGCAGGCTGTATAGCATATTCTATCTCCCTCAAACCTTGTTCAGAACAAAGTAGCATACATTTCCCAAATGCCCCTGGGAGCAGTTTGGTTTGAATAGCCACTCTGTAACCACACCGACCTGGAGGTTCATCCTGCATCGAGGTTGCCACCCTCTTCCCAATTCCTTACACATGGACTGCCTTTCCTCTGGACTTTTGCCTTGATGTCTCCTCTTTCATGTTCTAACTCAATGTCACCTTCTTGGAAGACCTTACATGAGTATCCTAGTCAAGCAGCTTTTCTTTTCTTTTCCCTAGTTATTTCCATTTCACGTCACCCTATTTATTACACTATCACCCTTATCAGAATCTGGAATTATGTTATCTACTTATTTTATAGTGTCTTTCTCCCCAACTACAATCAGGATCCATAAAGATAGAAGCTGTTTACTGCTGTATTTTTACTGCCAGCAACAGTCAGGTACATGATGGGTAGTAAATAATGAGGAAAGAAAATGTGAAATAGAAACTGAGCATTCTGATACCATCTGTTCTAAATACTGAGAGGAGAGAAAAAGTAGTATAAGGTGGACCTTGCTTTCAGGAAGTGCAGAAAGATCTCATATTCTAGGCCGTGTGAGGGTCCTGAAGTATGATGGTGTTACTATGGTAACAGAAGTAGCCCAAATAAAGCTTCCTGAGCATGAGTTCACTAGGGCAAGATTCAGTTTTAAGGGTGAACAGTGGGTATAGAAATTGCACTAAAGTTATTCATTGTCAGTTCTAAAGTGTAAGGGACACTTGACAAGCCCTCACAGCCTCATATGCTTCTTTTGCCACCAGGGATATCCTACTACTGGGGAAAAAAATTGTTAATTCCATTGTAAAAACTTTGAGAGTGATTTGTGTTTACAAGGCACTTGCCTACTCATTCTTTCTTTGGACCATCACATTTCTATTATTATTTTAAGTTTGAGCTTCTTAGTGTCCTTGGGAAATTGGATAAGCATCCTCTGCATTTGGTAGATGAGGAAAACAGGGACTCCAGGGCTTCGGGTGGCCACGTTTTCTTTTTCTTTTTTCTGCCTTATCTCCCTAAACCCCCCCTGTACACAGTTGTCTATCTTAGTTGCAGGTCCTTCTAGTTGTGGGATGTGGGACACTGCCTCAGTGTGGCCTGACGAGCGGTGCGGTGTCGGCGCCCAGGATCTGAACCCTGGGCCGCCATAGCGGAGCGCGCGAACTTAACCACTCGGCCACAGAGCCGGCCCCAGGTGGCCACGTTTTCAATCTGGCCATGGGTCATCTTGGTCGTCTAGCACAGTCAGGCCAGGGCTCCACCACATCAGACGACTTATTTACAAAGGATTATTTGCTTAGAAATTAATTCTTCCTTTCACAATCCTTCACCCATCTGAAGTGGTTTTGTGAGGAGGATGGCAGTTTGGAGAAGGGCATCAGGCAAGGCTTTGTAAAGGTTATTATAGGGTGGTTGAGACCTTAAGCCAACACAAATGCAATAGACACCCAGCACACTATTCTCATCTCTGTTACCGGTACTTGGGTCTCTTGATTAGGATTTTCATTGTGAATAGGAAAGAGATCAAAGTCCTTGACATGTGCTGCAAGGCCCTGCCCAACCTGGCGCCTGCCTCAGAGGTAAGCCAGGCCCTGGTACTGGGGATATGGTGCCCAAGAGCAGGGCCAAATTGGGTTGGGGGGCAGAACCTGAGCTGCTTCTTGCGGGGTACCAGCACAAAGCGGGGTGTCCTCTTTGATTTCCTTTTCTACCTGCCTCACTTCTGAGTCCTGCTGTTTCAATCACAAACCAAACATTCCATTTCTAGCTTTCACACAAAGTCTGAACTTTTAACCAGTCCTCTAACAACCGCTGTAACAGCACATTACCCGAAGTCTCCGAAAGGCTTGCTTTTAGACAATGCCCTGTGTAGGGGGGAATGGTCTTCTTGGTTACACCCATCCCTCACCATCTCAAAATCCTCCCCTGCCCTTTCTACCCCTTTCAAATCACTTTTTTCAACCTCTCTATCTCATTCATATTGGTCATATTTCAGCAGCCTGGACGCAGATCACCACCTCTGAAATAGAGGCATTTTGCACAACTTTTTTTTTTTTTTAACATAAAGCTAAAAGCAGAGTGTTCCCTGCTCCCCACAACCCAAACCTTCCCCTAAATAAAGACAATGTCATCCCCAGGGTCCTAGGTCAAATGTGACTTCTTCAGGAAACCTCTCCTGTCCCCCTAGAACTGCGTCAGTTCCACTTGTTCCATGCATTCATGATCCATCCTTACTTTTACTCTCCCTTCTGAGCATTTAGAATGGTTTATATATCTGCAAGATTTTTTAATTAATGTCTGCCTCCTTTGAGACAACCCACTCTCTGTGGTCTACATGACCTGAATATCTTATGAAGGGTCTTGCAGCAGATTCTCTCCAGGTGCTGGAGTGAGACTGCAATGCCAGTGAGGAAACAAGCAGTCTGAAAGTCCCTCTTTGGGAGGCAAACACATGGGATCTGAGGGAAGCTTGAGGTCAGTTAGGGCATCCTGAAGGCCAGTCCAAGCTTCACCCAGGTGGCTGCAGGAAAGCTTTGGAATTTTTAAGACCAAGAGTTTGGTCAGAGTAGTATCTTAAGAAAATTTTTGCAATGATGTTTTGGAGAGGAAGAGAGGCAATTAGATGAGGGAGGCCAGTTAAGAATGTGTGATGAAGTAATTCAGGTGTGAAGTGGTAAAAGAACGGGTAAGATGCCAGCATTGGGAAGAGGAAGTTGTATGAAAGAGCAAATGGTCCAAGGATGACTTAGTGGGAAATTCCAGTAGCTGACAAGTAGGAAGAAGTGGGAGGAGACAAGGAGAGACTAAATCTGAGAACCTGCAGAGAAAATAACAACAACTCAAGTGCAATATTCCTTCACTCATTCAACAATGTTAGCTGGACCCAAGGGGAAGAGCATGGGGCTATGAGGGTTACTGAGTTCTTAACTTTTCTGAGGGGCAATCAAGTCCAAGCACCAGAAGCCCCACCCATCTTGGTCGCTGAGAAACGACCCCTTCAAAGCACAATAGTCGGGGTCCACTCTTATACCTGGCTCCTGCCCAGAACACGTCCAAATCAAGGAAACAAGTAGAAGCAGCAGTCCTCCTAACTCCACAAAGGCCTTCATTATGCTGGATCTGGGGCTAAGAACTCCTCAGGCAACAGGATGGTGAGAGACGCTGGGAAATCTTAAGTGTTTTTATACCTGATGCCACACTCAGATGTATTCAGTTAACCCAGTTTGCTGAAGAGAGAAAGCCTTTAAACACATTGTCAGCTCCACCTGAAGCCTGACCCTTTCTTGATCGCTTAGGTGGAGACAACCATGGTGTCATATAAAACAAACACAACAAAGCTTTATGTAGTGCACGTAGGGGTGTC
The DNA here is from genome assembly GCF_037783145.1 of Equus przewalskii. Lineage (NCBI taxonomy): Eukaryota > Metazoa > Chordata > Mammalia > Perissodactyla > Equidae > Equus > Equus przewalskii. The sequence continues at coordinate 21,374,523 of NC_091841.1, forward strand.
TTTTCTAAGACCTTTGAAGTGCTCAAATAGGTGTCATTCGCAGGCCAATTTTTGGCATTATGTGGGATGACTTAGGGAAGCCACAAAACTTTGACCTGATGATGTACTTCAACACTCACTGTTGGAACCATTTTTTCACAGTTTATGCTTTAGTTTTTAGTAAGTTTACTTGGGGTGCTGATAGAGTCTGCAGCAGTAACTGCAGGACTTGCCCAATATTATCAACCTGGGAAAGAGAAGCCAACAGGGTCAGGAAAGTCCAAGCTTGACTGCTTCTGCATTTTGTAAAACATCAATCTGACAGAGTCCCATCTCTCAAGTCCTTTTTTTTTTTTTTTTGTGAGGAAAATTGGCAAGGGCCAATCACATCTGTTGCCAATCTTCCTCTTTTTGCTTGAGGAAGACGGTCCCTGAGCTAACATCTGTGCCAATCTTCTTCTACCTTGTATATGGGATTCTGCCACAGCATGGCTTGATGAGCAGTTTGTAGGTCTGCACCCGGGATCCAAACCTGCGAACCTCAGGCCATGAAAGCACAGTGCTCCAACTTAACCACTATGCCACTGGGCCGGCCCCTCTTAAGTCCTTTCTTAATGTCCTCCACAGAGGTCAGACAGTGTAACCCTTTGATATAACCAGGCTTTACTTATCCCCAGAGAGATACTGTGGCATACTAGCACCAATGGATGCTTCTGGGTGAAGAATGCATATCTCCTGGAGGGTCTGTTTTATGGGAAGATTTTCAAAATTCCTATGAAAATATTTATTAGTTTCTCCAGCAGCATTGTTCTTCTCATACTGGGAGTTATACGGCTCAGGACTGTGCTATAATCTGCCACAACATAGTCAAAGAGACAGCATGGATATGGCAAAATTTCCTGGAGAATCTATCAGAGAAGTACTTAAGGACATATCTGGAAAACAATTTAAGATGTTATTTAAAATGCGAATAAAGAGGATGCTGTTGTAGAAAGGAAAGGAAACTTCTATGAATACTTAGAATAAAACCATATTTCAAGCATGCAGCTTCCAGCTACACCCCTATACACTATGGCATTGGATATTTTCTCCCCTGTTTCACAGATGGTTTGAGAAGCACCAGATAGGTAAATGCAAAATGTCATTGATTTTAGAAAATGACTTAAAAGTTATTCCAGGTGCAGCAAGCATAGTAAGTGTTTTAAGCGTATTCGGTCAGCCATGGTGGGAGATTCCTATTAACTAGGTGGCTTTAAGAAAATCCATGGAATAGTATAAATGCATGAAATACAAAATGTTAAAAATATACAATTGAAGTCACATCTAACACATTCCTTGGTGATAGCCATTGTGATCATTTTCTTCCTAAAGTTTTTCAGAGTATGTATATATATATGTTGATTTTTCTCTGAGGAGCTCAGAGGCACTGCAGTGAACTCCCAGGGGGACCAGAGAATATTTTAAAATTTCCAGGCACTCTTGACAACTGTCAGGCACTGTGCAAACTACCAGCTTATGGTAACCCACAGTTCCAACATTTGATGGCACAACATTCCTTGTAATGAGGCCATACCTTTGTGCAGTGGGGGTTGCAGTGGTTGCTGTGATAAAAAGCAAAAGCAATCACCATGGGAAAATCAATGTGGAACAAAAAATGAGAGTGTTGATGTTGAATCTGATTCTAAGATTTGTGTGTTATCAAACAGGGATTCACATTCTGTAAGTAACTAATTGTGATTACTTAAACAATAAAATAGAAAAACGAGCAATGAAAAAGATATATAAATCTTCTTAAACTTATGAGATCTTTAACTTTACTGCAAAGATACAACATCATCTATGACTTATTCTTGCCAAAAGGATTTAACTTGAGTCTAATTATGAGGAAATAATCAGATAGATTCTAAATGTGAGTCTTAACTATCCACGACACTTTTAAAAAGACATCATCAAAACAAAAAAGGTCAGGAGGCACAACTTGGTAAGATGAAACGACTCAGTAAAAATGAGCAAAATGTATGAACAGACACTTCTTCAAAAGAGATATACAGATGGCAAAGAAGCACATGAAAGTTGTGCAACATCAATAATTCTTAGAAAAATGCAAATTTAAGCCACAATGAGAAACCACTACATACCTACTAGAACGGCAAAAATTAGAATGATTCGTTACACCAAGTGCTGGTGAGGGTATGGAGCAGCTAGAATTCTCCTGAATTTCTGGTGAGATTACAAAATGACACTATCATTTTGGAAAACAGATTAGCAATTTCTTAAAAAAATTAAACATACACTTGTCATACAAGCCAGCAATCCCACTCCTGAGTATTTACTCAGGAGAAATGAAAACATATGTCTATACAAGGATCTATGCGCAAATGTTTATAGCTTTATTTGTAGTAACCTGAAACTGGAAACAGCTTAAAGCCTACCAAGTCATAAATGATTAAACACCTAGTGGTACAACCATAAGATGAAATACTACTCAGCAATAATGAGGAACAAACTGCTGTTACTCTAACAACTTGAATCAATCTCAAAAACATTATGCTAGAGGGAAAGAAACCAGATACAAAAGGCTACATACTGTGTGATTCCATTTAATTGATATTTTGGAGAAGACAAAATTATAGGGACAGAAAACAGATGCCTGGCTCCTGGGGTTGGAGATGGGACAACTGTTGGGTGCACAGGGGCATTTGGAAACATTTTGGGGTGATGGAAATGTTCTGTATCTTGATTTCGGTGGTTACGCGGCTGCATACATTCAAGATTCATGGAACTATACACTTAAAGAGAGTGAATTTTATTGTTTGTAAATTTTGCCTTAATTTTTTAAAATTAAAAAACGTAATAAAAATCTAAACTGAAAAAGAAAGTCGGGGGCTTGACTTTACTACATTATCTTAAAGAGATTAAAGAGATGTAATAACCAAAAATAGTGCATCAATCTTTATTGTATTTAGAATAAAATAAATAGCCCTAAAAAGACATATTGAGGACAATTGGAAAACCTTAACTTTGGCCTGTATGTTAGGTGATCACTCTCACTAAGTCTGGAAGTTTCTAGGATCTCAAACATAGTAGATTAGGAGTAGGTCCCATCTCACCGTCCTGCTATTTCCTATACTCCAAACCATTGCGCTCCAAAAATTGAAATATATTCTAAGACATATATTATTATGTACTTAATTTTTGTACGTACTTAAAATGCAGTTTAAAATGTTTTTTTAAGTACTTACAATAGAGAAAGGAGATTTTTTTAGGGCATAGAAAGCAAGTGGGGATTTATCGCAAAAAAGGAAAATGATCATGAAAGCCTAAAGATAGAGGCTCACAAGTAGAAGAAAAATAATACAGAGACCTAGATAACCGCCTCTTCAATGCCTCCATCCTCACCCTGAAAGTACTGCTCTCCTGGAAGATTAACCAGGTAATTTAAAGATTTAAACCACCAATTTCTTTACCAGTTTGCTAATAGTTTGCTAACAGTCACAGTTTTGCAGATTGGCAGTGTTAATCTTCAAAAACAAAAACCAGTTAAAGAGGCAAAGCCTTTATTTAGGATCAAAGAATTGCAATTCAAGGAGCACAGATTCAGGTAGAAACACAAATAGTGTCCCACCAGAGACTAAAAGTCAGGGGCTCTTAAAGGCAAAGAAGGGAGGTTGTATTACAAAGCATTTTAATTGGAGTTGCAGGCAGAAGCTAAGCATTAATTCACTGTTGATTCTATCTTCAGAAAGTTCACAAACCTCGGTTTTTGTGATCAGGACGTCAGTTCTCCTGCTGACTTCTCAATTGCTTGTAAAACAATTACCGTTTTGGCCCAATCCAAAGGTTTGGCCCAGTCCAAGGTTCAAGACAGCCAGGAAGTTTCTCTGGAAAGAAGCTCTGAACCTATTTTAAAATGGATTCACTATAGCTAATTTTGACAGCAGCTATGGGGGTTAAGATTGTGCTACTCAAAGTTGGAGACATTGATGTGCATGAGGCTTGACCCTCATTTGGGCTGTTTTTTATTAGCATTGTCCATGTAGATGGCAAGATCTAGGAAACGATGTTTTAATATGCTCTTTATCCTAATACATATAAAACTTAAGCATAATTATTAAAATTAAAATATATTTACATCTATACTCAAGTGGAAAATAAATATTTGATGAACTCTTAAATAGAAAAAATGTTAATTAATTATCTTTCTTTCTTTTTTACTGCTTCCCTTCCCCCTATGTGTTCTCAGGTACCAGGTTTGTCAAGTCCTGCAGGTGCAAAAATACTTGGGAATGGCTCTGCCCTTGAAGATCCCAACATTTAGTGGCCTTTACTTTTAGAACAGACACGAATGTAGCTATAAAATCCACATAATACCAAGGATAGTTAAATGCGTTTATTTAATCATTTCTAATTTCTGTAAATTTCTGCTTCCCACATTCTATTAAAACAGCACAACATTGTGGAATTCTAGAAACTGGCGAGATAGAAGTGAAAAAAAGGCAGAATGCATTTGAACCAAATATTCCTTCAGGCTCCTTTTCTTAGTACGATTTGAATTTCTCGTTTTCAGTTGCACCTTCTGTTTTGAAGAGAGGAATTTAAACGCTGCAAGTCTTTGCCAAAAATTACTTACAAACTAGCATCATTGGTATTACCTGAGAATTTGATAGAAATGCAGAATTTCAGCCCCTATCGCAGAGCTTCTGCATCAGAATATGCATTGTAACAAGATCCCCAGGTGATGTGTATGCTCCTTAAAGTTTGAGAAGGACTGCTAATAGGGGTCAACTCAGCAGGTCCTCTGAAGGCAAACCCTTTAGAGCAGTGGTTCTGAAAGTGTGGTCCCTGGACAGTATCAGCATCACTGGCAACTTGTCAGGAATGCAAATTCTCCAGTCCACGCCTGTCTTACTGAATCAGAAAATTGGGTGCTGCTCAGCTACAGGTGCTGAGCTTCGATACGCTCTGCAGGTGATTCTGATGTCTAAGTTTGAGAGCCACTGTTTAGAGGTTAGTAGGTAGAATAAGGTGAAAGTAAGAAAATCAGTCCTGTAATCCCCAAATTCCCAGGGCTTGGCCTTCTCAGGTGCACAGGACAATTAAATTCTTTTACAGTTATTTTTTTTAATGCTCAGACAAGGAGAGAGACATTACAGGATAATAGGGAGTTTTAATGAAATAAGCCTTACTGCATAAAAATAACTCCATGTTTGATGATTTAGACTCTAAAGAAAGTGAAGCAGAGCCTTCTGTTGACTTTGGATCATATCTAAAAGACCTGCCTCCTATACTTCAATAGTCATCACTACAATTTGTGTGTGAATTTCACGGGCACTTTTCTAGGCTCACAAAATTCATTGTTCCATGAGGACACTCAAATAGCACATTTTGCTTTACCTTTGTTCACATTCTTTGATATTTGAATAAAAGTGTTAGGTTTATATAATGAACTAATGATGTATTTATGGCATGTGTGTGCTGTCCAGGGTTGGTAGTTAATTACTCACACTTGAGTGTGGTTCAGCTATTTTGGCTTATCAGGCTGACTCTCCTTCCGGCTTCCATTTTCCTGAGTGGGATTTGGTTTCCAATCTGGGCCAATGAAGACCTTCTTGGGGTTAAGAGGTCTCTTTCTCCTTTTTTCTATGATATGGACCTGTGCTCAGGATTGGTCAGGTATAACATATGATTTGGAGAATAAGAATTTCTGAACAAGGGCTGAAGGATGGGGCTTTCAATGTGGCTTTTGGATTATTCACAATTTTGGTCTAGTTGAATCCTAGAAATAGCCAAGGATGCATAAAGTGGAAGTTTCTTTTAGATGCTTGATCTTCGCATGTCATGTTTCTCTTATTGAATTCAAGTACTGAGGCTAGAGAATGTGCTCAAATTTGAGAGTTTCTTTCTTTCCTCAACTCCTCTTCTCTTCTGACCCCTTTCAGACCATGTCACATTCTTGAGACTCAAATAGTTGAAGTGGGTTGAATATAAGGAGACTTCCATGGATGGTGGCAGGTCCTCAGGACCCTGTGGAGAGTGACATACAGGAAGGAAACCTTATCAAGGGCTCAGTTGTCCTTTACATTTTTCTTCATAAATCCATTTTGTTTGAGGGGAAGCATCTAGCCCTTCCTATGTGGGGTGACCAACTGTCAAGTCACCTATTTGACAAGACCACCCAGATCTGCTGTGTGAGTACTCATAAGGATCTCAGTGCTTATAAGGATCTTTTTTTCTTTCCTTTATTTAAGGAAAATTTGTAATATTTAAAAGGAAATATTTAAAACAGACCTCTATAAGGAGTCATAAATATTCATTGACCCGCTGTTTTGTACCATCTCAGCCCATCAATAATAATGCTATCGACTAGAAATGCCTGGGAGCACTGACCTGGGTCTCAGGCTGAGCTACCCACAGACATCTCCTCTTTCCAAACCAATGTTATGACTGGACCGGCTCTTTTGCTTCTTATTATGATTGCAAAACGCCCTTCAGCAATAACCATTAGGGAACTTTGAAGAACAAAAGTATTGCTTATAGGCCCTGGAGTGTAAAAGTCATACCTGGGGCCACATAGAGAGGTTGCACATGGAGAGAGAGAGAGAAAGAGCATGGGCCTAGGATTCTGCTTTTATTGGGGTTGAGGGTGGGCATCTAGGGTTTTGTGAATTTAAAACATAAGAGTGGGAATTTAAAGTGCCAGAAGAGAGAACAAGAAAGGAAAAAAATTGGTCCAAATGGCTGGTTCTCTAAATCAATTGGGATTTCTAAAACAAAGGAACCTCATGGTGTAGGGTTGGGGACACATGTCCTTGCTCTTTATCTAGTGTGTGGCCTGCAATGTGTTTATTCAAGATTTCCTTCATTGAAGTAGATGCCTCTTTGAAATGGATGCCTTGGCAATCAAAGCTTAAGTCAGGTGCCTGCATTACAGAAAGAAAAGCCAACTGTCAGGGCTTAAAATTTACACACTTTTCAGCTTTATTAGATCCATAATAATTTGCTACATTTGCTTAAATTTTGTTTTCTGATAGAAGTAAAAGTTCAGGTAGAGTTGAAGTCCTCATGGCCATCCCTGATGCCTTTCTCTTCCTTCTTTGCCCAGATGTGAGTTTAGTAATTATTCATTTCTGTGTGCATTTTATAATTTTATGTCAAATTTATGGATCCATAAATGTTTTGCAGGCATTTAAACTTTTATTTCTGCTTTATTCTACAGCTTTTTATTGTTAAAAATTAGAGATTTATATGTGTAGCTTTGATTTATTTTAATTACTTTACAGTATTCTATTGAATGAATCCTTCATAAATTGTTTCTATTTTCCTGTTGATAGATAGGATTTTCCCAGTGCTTGGCTGTTACAGGTATTGTTTGTATTTGAGCATTTTTTGCATGCCCAGGAATGAAATCATGAGGGCACAAGGTGTGCAGATCTGAAACTCGACTCTCTCTTGCTCTGTTGTTCTCATAGTGAGTCAGTTTACAGCATTCCTAGAAGAATGAAAGTACTTCTTTCTTCTCATTTTTGCCAATACTTGGTGCTTGTAGACGTCTTAGTTTTTGACAATGTGTGAAGTAATAACAACTCAGGCTTCAGATTTTTTTAAGATTTTTATTTTTACATAATTGTAGATTCATATGCAGTTGTGTAATACATGACAGTTGCATAAAAAAATAGAGAGAGGTACCGTTCACTCCGTTTCATCCAGTGATTCATCTCGTAAAACTGTAATATAATATGTCAGGACGTTGACATTGATACAGACAAGTCACAGAACATTTCTGCCACAACGAAGATCCCTCATGTTGCCCTTTGAGAGCCATTTCTGCTTCCCTCCTGAACTCCTCATGCCAACCCACCCTCCTCCCATCCCAGTTTTTTTATCTTTGGCAACTATAAATCTGTTCTCCATTTCTATAATCTTGTCATTTCAAGAATGCTACATAGATGGAGTCATACAGTGTGTTAATTTTGGGGATTGGCTTTTTCCACTCAGCATAATTCCCTGGAGATTCGTCCATGTTGTTGCATGTATCAATAGTTCATTATTTTTTATTGCTGAGTAGTATTCCGTGGCATGGATGTGCCATGGTGTTCTTTAACCATTTACCCATTGAAAACCATCTGGGATGTTTCCAGCTTTGGCTATTACGAATAAAGCTGTTATAAACATTTGTGTACACTTTATGTGAACATAAATTTTTATGTCCCTGGCATAAATGCCCAAGAGTTCAATTGCTGGGTCATGTGATAGTTGTATGTTTAGTTTTTAAATAAATTAGGAAACTGTTTCCAGTGTGGTTATATTATTTTACATTGCCACCAGCAATGTATGAGTAGTCCAGTTTCTCCATGTCCTTGCCAGTATTTGATGTTATATTTTTATTTTAGCCATTCTGATAGGTGTGTAGTGACATCTCGTGATTCTAATTTGCATTTCCATAATGGCTAATGATGTTGAACATTTTTTCATGTGCTTGTTTGCAATCTATATAGCCTCTTTGGTGAAAAGATTGTAGGTTTATATAGTTTCCATTTGGCCAGTGAGTTTGCAGTATCCTCTGAGGCTCCTTCCGGTATCCTAAATGCAACAAAGAGAATTTATCTTGAGTGAGGACAAGATAAATAGTCAACCTGACTCTTCTATCTCATGTCTTACCCAATCCTGTAATTTCTAGGTTATTCTAAATCTCTCCTCCTGGAACCTAGCCCAGATAGAAGATTATATCAGAAAATTGTTTCCTTTCCCAGATTAAAAAAAATTACTGTCCAGGCTTTTCAAGTTAGAAGGGGAAGGATAAGGCACTATAGACACTCAGTTTCTATAAAAGCCTGGCTGCTCGGTTTTAGTCTTCTGGACAAGTCTTTATTGCTGCATCAACTCGCAATGCCTCCTTTTATATATCATGAAGCTGGAGACACAAACAAGGACTTGCGTAGAGGACTTCAGTTCGACACAGGAGATCAAACATGCTCTCCACTTCTTTTTTTTCTTTTTTTTACTGAGTTATTGATAGGTTACAATCTTGTGAAATTTCAATTGTACATTAATGTTTGTCAGTCATGTTGTAGGTGCACCACTTCACCCTTTGTGCCCACCCCCCACCCCACCTTTCCCCTGGTATCCACTAAACTGTTCTTAGTCCATAATTTTAAATTCCTCATATGAATGGAGTCATACACAGATTATCTTTCTCTCGCTGGCTTATTTCACTTAACATAATTCTCTCAAGGTCCATCCATGTTATTGCAAATGGAATGATTTTGTTCTGTTTTGCAACCGAGTAGTATTCCATTGTATATATGTACCACATCTTCTTTATCCATTCGTCTGTTGCTGGACACTTAGGTTGCTTCCACGTCTTGGCTATTGTAAACAGTGCTGCAATAAACATTGGGGTGCATAGGACTTTTGGGATTGCTGACTTCAAGCTCTTTGGATAAATACCCAGTAGTGGGATGGCTGGATCGTATGGTAGTTCTATTTTTAATTTTTTGAGGAATCTCCATACTGTTTTCCATAGTGGCTGCACCAGTCTGCATTCCCACCAGCAGTGTATGAGGGTTCCTTTTTCTCCACAACCTCTCCAACATTTGTTGCTATTAGTTTTAGATATTTTTGTCATTCTAACGGGTGTAAGGTGATATCTTAGTGTAGTTTTGATTTGCATTTCCATGATGATCAGCGATGATGAGCATCTTTTCATGTGCCTATTGGCCATCAGTATATCTTCTTTGGAGAAATGTCTGTTCATGTCTCCAGCCCATTTTTTGATTGGGTTGTTTGATGTTTTGTTGTTGAGTTGCGAGAGTTCTTTATATATTATGGATATTAAGCCTTTGTCAGATATATGACTTGCAAATATTTTTTCCTAGTTAGTGGGTTGTTTTTTTGTTTCAATCCTGTTTTCATTTGCCTTGAAGAAGCTCTCTAATCTGATGAAGTCCCATTTGTTTATTCTTTCTATTGTTTCCCTTCTCTGAGAAGGCATGGTGTCCGAAAAGATCCTTTTAATACTGATGTCAAAGAGTGTACTGCCTACGTTTTCTTCCAGAAGCCTTATGGTTTCAGGTCTCACCTTTAGGTCTTTAATCCATTTTGAGTTTATTTTGGTGAATGGTGAAAAAGAATGGTCAATTTTCATTCTTTTACATGTGGCTTTCCAGTTTCCCCAGCACCATTTGTTGAAAAGATTTTCTTTTCTCCATTGTATGCCCTCAGCTCCTCTGTCAAAGATAAGCTGTCCATAGATGTGTGGTTTTATTTCTGGGCTTTCAATTCTGTTCCATTGATCTGTGCACCTGTTTTTGTACCAGTGCCATGCTGTTTTGATTACTGTAGCTTTGTAGTATGTTTTGAAGTCAGGGATTGTGATGCCTCCCGATTTGTTCTTTTTTCTCAGGATTGCTTTAGAAATTCGGGGTCTTTTGTTGCCCCCTATGAATTTAGGATTCTTTGCTCTAATTCTGTAAAGAATGTCATTGGGATTCTGATTGGGATGGCCTTGAATCTGTAGATTGCTTTAGGTAGAACGGACATTTTAACTATGTTTATTCTTCCAATCCATGTACGTGGAATGTCTTTCCATCTCCTTATGTCGTCATCCAATTCTCTCAGAAAGGCCTTGTAATTTTCATTATATAGGTCTTTCACTTCCTTAGTTAAATTTACCCCAAGGTATTTTATTCTTTTTGTTGCAATTGTGAATGGTATTGTATTCTTGAGTTCTTTTTCTGTTGGTTCATTACTGGAGTATAGAAATGCTACTGATTTACACAAATTGATTTGATACCCTGCAACTTTGCTGTAGTTGTTGATCACTTCTAACAGTTTTCCAATGGATTCTTTGGGGTTTTCTATATATAAGATCATGTCGTCTGCAAACAGCGAGAGTTTCACTTCTTCCCTCCCTATTTGGATTCCTTTTATTCCTTTTTCTTGCCTGATTGCTCTGGCCAGGACCTACAGTACTATGTTAAATAAGAGTGGTGACAGAGGGCATCCTTGTCTCGTTCCTGTTTTCAGGGGGATCGGGTTCAGTTTTTGCCCATTGAGTATGATGTTGGCTATGGGTTTGTCATATATGGCCTTTATTATGTTGAAGTAGTTTCCTTCTATGCCCATTTTGTTCAGAGTTTTTATCATAAATGGCTGTTGGATCTTGTCAAATGCCTTCTCTGCATCTATTGAGATGATCATGTGGTTTTTATTCCTCAGTTTGTTGATGTGGTGTATCACGTTGATTGATTTGCAGATGTTGAACCATCCCTGTGTCCCTGGTATGAATCCCACCTGATCCTGATGTATGATTCTTTTGATGAGTTGCTGAATTCTGGCGGCCAAAATTCTGCTTAGAATTTTTGCATCTATGTTCATCAGTGATATTGGTCTGTAGTTCTCTTTTTTCGTGGTGTCCTTGTCAGGTTTTGGTATCAGCATGATGTTGGCCTCATAGAATGTGTTAGGAAGTGTTCCATCTTCCCTAATTTTTTGGAATAGCTTGAAAAGGATAGGTATTAAATCCTCTCTGAAAGTTTGGTAGAATTCCCCAGGAAAGCCATCTGGTCCTGGGGTTTTATTCTTTGGGATGTTTTTGATTGCTGTTTCAATCTCTTTCCTTGTGATTGGTCTGTTCAAATTGTCTGCCTCTTCTTGAGTGAGCTTTGGGAGATTGTAGGAGTCCAAGAATTTATCCATTTCCTCTACGTTATCCATTCTGTTGGCATATAGTTTTTTGTAGTATTCTCTTATAATCTGTTGTATTTCTGCAGAGTCTGTTGTTATTTCTCCTCGCTCATTTCTGATTTTGTTTATTTGAGCTTTCTCCCTTTTTTTCTTTGTAAGTCTGGCTAGTGGTTTGTCAATTTTATTTATCTTCTCAAAAAACCAGCTCTTTGTCTCATTGATCCTTTCTACTGCCTTTTTCGTTTCAATAGTATTTATTTCTCCTCTGATTTTTATTATTTCTCTCCTTCTGCTGACTTTGGGCTTCATTTGTTCTTTTTTCTCTAGTTCAGTTAGGTGTGCTTTAAGGTTGCTTATTTGGGATTTTTCTTGTTTGTTAAGATGTGCCTGTATTGTGATGAATTTTCCTCTTAATACAGCTTTTGCTGTATCCCATATGAGTTGGTATGGCATGTTATCATTTTCATTTGTTTCCAGGTATTTTTTTATTTCTTCTTTAATTTCTTCAATGATCCATTGCTTGTTCAGTAGTGTGCTGTTTAGTCTCCACATCTTTGTGCCTTTCTCAGCTTTTTTCTTGTAATTAATTTCTAGCCTTATAGCACTATGATCTGAGAAGATGCTTGTTATTATTTCAATTTTTTTGAATTTGTAGAGTCTTGCCTTGTTTCCCAACATATGGTCTATCCTAGAGAATGTTCCATGTGCACTTGAGAAGAATGTGTATTCAGCTCTTTCAGGGTGGAGTGATCTATATATGTCTATTAAGTCCAATTGTTTTAGTTTTTCATTTAGCTCCACTATTTCCTTGTTGATTTTCTGTCTGGATGATCTGTCCATTGATGTGAGTGGGGTGTTGAGGTCCCCTACTATTATTGTGTTGTTTTTAACATCTTCCTTTAGGTCTGTTAATAGTTCCTTTATGAATCTTGGTGCTCCTGTGTTGGGTGCATAGATATTTATAAGCGTTATATCTTCTTGATGAAGTGTCCCTTTGATCATTATATATTGTCCCTCTGTGTCTCTCTTTACCTGTCTTATTTTGAAATCCACTTGGTCTGATATGAGAATTGCAACATCTGCCTTTTTTTCCTTGCTATTTGCTTGAAGTATTGTCCTCCACCCCTTCACCCTGCGTCTGTGTTTGTCCTTGGGGCTGAGGTGTGTTTCCTGGAGGCAACAAATTGTTGGATCGTGTTCTTTAATCCATTTTGCCACTCTGTGTCTTTTTATTGGAGAGTTCAATCCGTTCACATTGAGAGTGATTATTGATGCATGTGGACTTAATGCTGTTAATCTGTCACTCATTATCTTGTTTTCCTGTGTTTCTTTTCCTGTGTGCTTTAGACTACCCATTTAATACTGCAATTTCTTATGCTGGGTTTCTTAGATTTTTCCTTATTTATGATTTGTGACTCTGTTCTGTACTTTATTTTAGTGTCTACCTTGAAGTTTGTATTTAGAATCTCGTGTATAATATAGTCTATTCTCTCGTGGTCTCTTACCTACTTGACCAATACTGATTTAGACCCTTTGCTCTTCCCCTCCTAAATAATTATTTTCATTTTTTATTCCAACTCGTCTTATTAATTTGTAGTTAGAGTGCTAAGATCGTCCTTGTTTTGGTAGTTTCCTTACCTTTACCCTAATGCTATAATTGAATATTTGCTATCCTGTTCTGGTTCTATCCATCGGTCTCCCTAGTCTGTGGATTGTGTCCCCTTTCTCCCTTTTTTCTTTTTTTAAGTATGAAAGCCTTCTTGAGGATTTCTTGTAATGGAGGGCTTTTAGTTACAAATTCCCTTAACTTTTATTTGTCTGGAAAAGATTTAATTTCTCCCTCATATCTGAAGGAAATTCTTGCTGGATAGAGTATTCTTGGCTGAAGGTTTTTATCCTTTAAAGCTTTGAATATATCACTCCATTCTCTCCTAGCTTGTAGGGTTTCTGTAGAGAAATCCGCTGACAGTCTGATAGGGGCTCTTTTATAGGTTATTCTCTTTTTTTTCCTTACTTCCCTGAGTATTCTCTCCTTATCATTCCTATTTGCCAGCTTTACTACTATGTGCCTTGCAGTAGGTCTTTTTACATTGACAAATCTAGGAGATCTAAAACCCTCCTCTACACACATTTCTCCGTTGATCCCTAGATTTGGGAAGTTCTCTTCAATAATTTTGTTAAGCACACTTTCTGCTCCATTTTCCTTTTCCATATTCTCGGGAATTCCTATGATCCTTATGTTCTTACTCCTCATTGAATCCATTATCTCTTGGAGATTTTCCTCATTTTTTTAAATTCTTAGTTCTCTTTCTTCCTCTGTCTGGTGTCATTCAGCCTGTCTGTCCTCGATTATGCTAATTTTCTCCTCTATGTTGTCTACACGGGCATTCAGAGAATCCGTATTCTGTTTTATCTGGCCCATTGCGTTTTTCATCTCAAGTGATTCTGTTTGATTCTTCTTTAAGATTTCAATCTCTTTTGTGAAGTAACTCCAGAACTCGGCTTGTTTCTCTATCTTTCTCTCTACCTCATTGAGTTTTTTGATCATAGCTGCTCTGAATTCATTATCACTTAGTTTACCTAATTCCAAGTCCTCAGGACTTAATTCTGTGTTTTTATTGTTTTCCTTCTGGTCTGGGGCTTTTATAAATTGCTGGATGGTAGAGGAGCAGTTTTTTCTTATGGTGGTAGAATTCAGTTGCAGTTACAGCCTGTCACCACTAGATAGGGGTCGAGAGTGGTGTGTTAGCTCTCCGCCTTGGGGCAAGATGGCTGCGCCCACTGGCTTTGCTGGGGGGGAGGGGCTGTTATTCACACGCGCCGGTCTGGGTTCAGATCAGTTCTGTTCTCTGGTCTCCCAAGACCCTTGATTTATGGGGTCCCTGCGGATGGAAGCTTTCCCCCCATCAGCGGGTCTCCACTGAATCAGCAGCAGGAGTCCTGGATGATCCCCCGGTCGCGCGGCCCCTCCCCCGCTCCTTCCCGACCCACGCTGCAGCGATCGCAGACTCTAGGGGAGGGAGTGATGTTCTCTCCTACTGTTCCAGTGCCTCCGAAGGGTGTAAGCAAGGTTTGTGATCTCTGCCTTCTTGGTATTGTAGGTCTCTAACGAGCTGGCATTATGTTTATTCTCTGAAATTCAGTTCTTCCAATCTTTTGTTGTATTTTGGAGGGGAGAGAATCCCGGGTCAGCTCACCCAGCCATTTTGCTCTGCCCCCTCTCCCATGCTCTCCACTTCTTAGCGTAGATGCTATAATATAGACAGATTCTTATGATGCCAGCTTTATAAAAGAAGACTGGAGAGTTGGATCTTAAGATCTTATTTTGTATTGACTTCACATATGGATTCACTTAAGAGGCTCTTTGAAGGATGTGTGCTTGTCTGGGTATTTTCAGAGGTCAAAGCAAAATATAGAGACCACTTTTTGCAAACTTGCTCATTTCTAAGACACATTTTATTTGAGTGGAGGGATGATCTCTTCGTTTGTATTAACAGGCTGTGCTAAATTTTTCTGAGCTGATCTATGGAACAGCAATACTAACAGAAAGTTTCTCTTTTCTCCTTCTTAGCTGTGCAAGTACAATGCACCAGCTTTTGGTTCTATGCCAGGATTAAACCCACCTTATTCCACAATTTGTATATGAACCCTGATGAAGCATTTTTAGGAGATGACTGCCCTGTCACTGGCATGTGGCGGGATGTTTACTATGAGTTTTTCTACCATCCTCGTGACTGTGGCATCATAATCAAAGTAAGAGAAATGGCTATTTTACCTAAAACCTGGTTCCTTCAATAGGCCCACAAACCAGAAGTCGCTAAGTTTCTATTGTAATATGGCTGGACTGATTTCCCTAATAGTCAGATTCAAGACAGAGCAAATTAAGAATGGAGATGCTAAATAGTTTTTTTCTTGTTGGGAAGGAACTACAAACTCTAATGTGCACCTCGTAGATACAAAACTCAATTAGTGATGGAACAGACCAGGGAGTTGACAGGTTTGAGAGGAGAAAAGCATTTTCGATGCATCACAAGTTTACCAAGCAGTTTCCCAAGCTAGTGACATACTACAAATCATGAAGTTTGGCCAGGAGCAAACAGAAGAAGGGAGTAACACTAGTCAAGCACAGGAATGAACACTTTACTAGCCACAAACCCCATTTACCAGATATTTTAGTGTGCCTTATTGGGCACACTGAAAGATCAATTATGCAAACCACTGCTAAAAACATAATTGGGATTCTGGCTTAATTTAAAAAATTTTAATGGCCAATGAAACTTCACTATAACATTATTTTGTTCACTATCCCAAATGCAATTTTAAGAGAAGTAATAGAACTTTGTCAGGTCTAGCCGAATGTCACAGACTGGGTTCCACAGGAAGCAAAATTTGAGATTGAATTGAGCATGAAGGATGTTTATTAAGAAGTGTCCAGTACCATCCTGTTTTAATTACTGTAGCTTTGTATATAGTTTAGTTTTTTCCATATATGGCTGTAGATTCAGTGTCTCTGTGGAAGGAAGTGAGTTCAGGATCTTTCTATGATGCCATCTTGAACTGGGTGTAGTATAGTTTGAAATCAGGATGCATGATGCCTCCAGCTTTATTTTTCTCAGGATTGCTTTGGTTACCCAAGATCTTTTGTAGTTCAATAGAAATTTTAGGGCAATTTTTTCTATTTCTGTGAAAAACGCCATTGGGCTTTTTGATAGGGATTGTATTCAACATATGCATGGCTTTCGGTAGTATGGATATTTTAATAATATTAATTCTTCTTATCCCTGAACATGAGATACCTTTCCATTGTTTGTCCCTTGAATTTCTTTTATCAAAGTCTTGTAGTTTTCAAAATACAGTTCTTTTACTTCCTTAGTAAAATTTACTCCTAAGTATTTCATTATTTTTGATGCTATTGTGAACGGGATTTTCTTTTTCAGATGTTTTATTGTTAGTGTATAGACACACAACTGATTTCTGTATGTTGATTTTGAATCCTGCAACTTTACCAAATTCATTGATTAGTTACAACAGTTTTTTAATTGAGTCTCTAGGATATTCTATCGATAAGACCCAGCAACTCCACGTTTGGGTATATATCCAAAGAACATGAAAACAGAATATCGAAAAGATATCTGCACTCTCATGTTTATTGCAGCATTATTCACAATAGCCAGGAAATGGAGACAACCTAAATGTCCATCAATGGATGATTGGATAAAGTTGTGGTACATATGTGCAATGGAATATTACTCAGCCATGAGAAAGAAGGAAGTCCTGCCATTTGTGAAAACGTGGATTGACCTTGAGGGCATTATGCTAAGTGAGATAAGTCAGACAGAGAAAGACAAATATTGTATGATATCACTTATATGTGGAATCTAGAAAAGCCAAACTCATAGAAACAGAGTAGAATGGTGGTTACCAGGAGCTGGGAGGTGGGGGAATTGGGGCAATGTTGTTCAAAAGGCACAAAACTGTAGTTAGAAGATAAATAAGCTCTGGAGATCTAATGTAGGTATTGTGATTATAGTTAACAATCCTGTGTTATATACTTCAATATATACTTCTTGTTTCAGTGAGAGTGTGTCCATTTTTAGAGAGCTTGAAGGATCCATAAATTTCTATTCAAATGCCTTTAAGTTTCCTGAGACACTTGAGAAAAACATCTGTTTAACACCTTTCATTGTCCCCTTAGACTCTCCAGGAGACTCTTCTGCTTAAAACTAAAATCAAGTATATCTCAAGAAACTCCAGTGACCGAGCTGAAATGCCACTGTTGTGTGTTGTCCGAAAGTGAGTATGGCATGCCAGACTCTCGTCCTGGCCTCTGGCTTCCTCTTTACCTTCCAGATAAGAAACCAAACCTGATATATACCAATTATACCTTAATTTTTAAAAAAAGAAAAACCAACTTGAAAGGTTAAATTGCCTAACAGGGGAAGTAGGACACAAAATCCTAATGGGAAAACCAATCTGTTGGTCCCTGGCCCTGTATTCTTTCAAGTTATTACAATTGTCCCCTAGGATATAGGAATACTAGGAATAGTAAAAAATGGAGTGATGATGATTCACTTTTTGATACAAGTATCAGGGTTACTGAAAACCTCATAGATCTTAACTAGCCAAATCTGGTTATTGTAGTTTTAAGTTTGAGCCAACATTTAACATTTCTGAAGGAGATAAACAAGAAACAAGGTCTAAGGGATATATGAACTCACCAAGGAGTTAAGATCAGCAGGTATTGTGATGTGCTGAAGATCTAGGGAGAGAGATGGAACATGCCAGAACAAGATCCACAGGTTTAGATCTCTTTTTGTATCTTATTGACTGAAACTTTTGAGAAAGTCTAAGATAATCAATCTTTCGATCATAACAGCTTTGATCAGTTCTTAGCAAAATTCTAATACTTGGCAGGACTTTCTTTGGGCAATTTTTCTGTAAGGTTTTTCTGGTTAAAATCTTGAACTGAGATTTTTCTTTTTTCTCTCAATGATTACAGAAGGGCCACGTTATGTAGGGTTCTTCTCACAGATTATAGCAATAATAAATAGCTAACATTTATTAATCATTTGCCATTTTCCTGCACTGTTCTAAGCACCTTCCCTGTATGATTGTGTTTGTTCTTCATGACAACTCAAGGAGGTAGATACTATTATGCCAATTTATGGGTGAGGAAATTGAGGCACAGGGAAATTGAGTTATTTGCTGAAGATCATTTGCTAGTAGATGGTGGGACCGGGAAGTGAACCCAGAGTTTGATTTCTAAGCCCATGCTACTTAGCACTACAAACACTGCCTGTAATGTACTGGAACACCAGTAGAAATCAATACATCTACTAGGAGTAGGAATTTGTCCCCAAATTCAGCCTTGTCAATGCTAGGGTCTAAATATATCTTTAGCCTCATATGGTATTTCTCTATTTTCTTGTCTCACTTTAGTCAGTACCCTCTTTTAACTAAAGTTGAAAGGAGAGATAATAAAACCAGTAGTGCTGCCAAATGGGAAATAAAAACAAAAGCAATCATTGCAAATGAAGATGCGGAAGTTGCTTTTATAACACGGCCATGGTAAGGGCACTCAGAACTAGCATTTTACGATTTTGTCCAGGCATGTCCTAGATAAGAGCCAATACAACTGGCAAGGAAACGTCATGTATTTGTATTAAGATGCATTATGCCTAAATAACTTCCAGTTCAGGAATGGCAAATTCATGCATTTTCTGTGTTTGTTGAAGGTGTTGCTGATCATAGTGGTTTTGTTAATCTGTCACTAACTGGTAGGGATCCCATATAAATAAGAGCTGTCTTTCTTGGGCGTCATATGAAATTCTATGATCAATGCAAAGGTAAAATATCCATCAACTCCAATATCAACAAAGTTCTGAATCTTAAAAAAATAAGTGTCAAACTGTGCTTACAAAGTGGTGGTTTAGATATGTTGATAATCCCTGGGGAAGTGAACTCAGATGTGCCGTAAAGCTTGGTTGCAACTTCTTCCAGGAAGGGCCAAATGCCTATAAGGCAGCACAGTTCTTCATTCTTGAGTCACATATGAAGGGATATTACAGAAAGCCCACAGGTATGTTAATCTTTGGCTATTAACGAAGGGATGGAGCTATGTTTTACGGAGAGTACTGGGATATTCTTAGAACATTTCGGATGTACTTCATAGCTTACAGAGGCAAAAGCATCCTTATTCACTTATACATGCATTGCACTTGAATTGTTATACACTTGATATGGTCTTAAGGATAGATCATTTCCTTTCTTTTAAATTCTTCTCTTCCCTTACCTTCAATCTACACCCTCTCCCCCAGCCCCATCCCCATAGGTATAAACTGCTTTGCTTATGACTACCAGGCTCTTAGCAATAGCTGCGTAATGTTTATATTGGGACTGATTTTATTTTTTATTGTCTTTCTTCCATTTCAGGGAGAATCTGAATGTTATATTTCCTTGTGTATCAAATGATGGAACTCTACTGCGAGAGAAGACTTGGGTTGTTCACCCCTCTAACCAGAGGCAAATCAGAAGTGCCTGTTAAGGACGGAGAATTTAATGTGCTATTTTGTAGAAATCCGAGAAGCTAGTGTGGAACTGAATGATACTCTAATTCTGTTCCATTTAAAAAAAACTAATCGGCAATTTTAAATAAATGGCATGTTGCCTTTTTATATTCCCTTTTCTAAAAAGTCACTGCCCCTGCTTTTAACTTTGTGGAGACTTATTTATGAATAAAGTGTGTCCTACTACATGGCTGTCTCTAATTATTGAAGGGCTGATCACCATCATTTTAAGCTTCGATGATCACTATAAAGAGGTTTTTAAGGGTAAAATTATTAACTCTGCTCTGCTTAGAGGCTGAGTCATATCCTTAAAATTTAGTCATAGTTGGACTTGCTAATAGTATATATTCATTTATTTATTTCACAAACATGCCCTCTTGGAGTTTATATTTTAGTAGGAGACAAAAAACCAAAAAAGTATATTCTATAGTATTCCAGGAAGGGGTAAATGCTGTCAAGGAAAATAATACAGCAGAGAAGGGAGATTGGGAATATTTGGGTGAGATTGCTCTTCTAAACATGGCATCAGAGAATGCCTAGCCAGAAGATGATGATTGACAAAAGACCTGAAGGGAGTGAGGGAGTGAGCTGTGCAGATCCTGAAGGGAAGGTTGTTCAAGACCATGGAAATCCCTGCTATAAAGTCCCTGAGAGGAGAGCAAGCCCAGGGTGTTCACAGAGTGGTAATAAATGAGGTTAAAAAAATAATCCAAAACAATGGGAAGGGAGTGGGGTAGGTCATATAGTTTCCCAAAGTTGATGTGACAACCTTAGTTTTATTTGAAACAAGATGAGGAGCCACTGGAAAATTTCAAATGAGGGAGTGACATGATCTGACTTGGGTTTTTTTTACCAGGACCACCTTGGCTGCTATGTGGAGAAGAGATACAAGAGGGAGCAAAGGCTGAAGCAGAAAGACCCATTGGGTCAGTTCTCCGAGTGGGAGCTAATGATGACATATTAGACCAGTGGTTCTCATCCAGGGATGATCTTTCCCTTCAGGGGACAGATCTGGAGACAGGTTTTTCTCTTATAATGAAAGGTGGTGGTGGTGGTGGTGGTGTGCTACTGACAGCTAATGGGTAAACGCCAGGGATGCTGCTAAACATCCTACCGTGCATAAGACAGCCTCTCACAGCAAAGAATTATCTGGCCCCAAAAGTCAATAGTTCTGAGGTTGAGAACCATGGCTTAGATGTAGCAGTGGAATAAATAGGAAGTGGTCAGATTTACATATACATAAAAACTGAGAAGGATTTGCATACAGTTGGATATGGGGTATGAGAGAAAAAGAGGAATCCAGGACACTATGATTTTCAAGCTATGATAAAGTGATGCCACTAACTCAGATAAGAATGTGGGAGATCCTTGTTAGGAGCTCTATTTTGAAAATGTCAAGTTTAAATGCCTGTTAGATCTCCAAGAGGTGATAGCATGTGGGTAGTTGAATACATAGGTTTGGAGTTCAGAGGAGAAAGTCCAGACTGGATGTAGAAAATTTGGATTCATCAGCAAAAAATAATATTTAAAGCTGATAAGACTGGGTGAGTTCAAAGCAAACAGTAAGGAAAAAGAAGATAATTGGTCCAAGCCTTGAGTCTTGGGATTTCCAGTGTTACGAGGTAGCTGAGAGGAGATAGCATCTTCAAATGAGGTACAGAGAAGTTGGTAAGGTGTACTGGAAGTAAAACTAGGATAGAGTGGGGTCCTGGAAGCCAAGCAGGTGGAGCCATCAGTCACATCAATTGTTGCTGGAAGGTTAAGTAGGATGAGAACTAAGAATTGACCATAGATCTAGCAATATGAAGAGCACTCGTGACTTTGACAAAAGCAGTTTTTGTTGAGAAGTATGAGCAAGAGTCTATTGAATCAGGTTTAGGAGAGGATGAGAAGAAAAGAAACTGGGTGAGTATAAATGGCTATTCCTAGGAATATAGCTGGAAAGAGAAGAATAGAAATTGGGTGGTTGTAGGGGAAAGCGGATACAGGATCTAGAGTACAGGTGGAAGGAATAAGACAGATTCCTGAAAAGCTGAATGCAAAGAAGTTTGCGAGTGGAAGATCCAGGACCATCAGGAAGTCAGGTGGAGTCTGCTGGTGCTGCTCAAATTACTCCTACAACGACTGAGATGCTAAAATGGAAAAAAAGAAAAAAAAAAAAACATGGCATGAGATTTGCATACACTTTCTCTCCTGTCACTACCATGGACATAAAGAACAAAGAGATTTCTGGCACAACTAATCTTCATGTTTTACTTTACCTACTCTGTTGAATTTTAGAACCCATGTGATCAGTAAAGGGTGGGATTTTAGGAAATTGGGCTGAGTGTATAGCAACACCAGATGCTATGAGCGTATAGAATACCCAAGTTCATTGTGAGCTGTAAAGTCACATGAGGCAGCTCAGCTTCCTCTTATTTTCCTTATTCTGAGAGGTGATTGTTCTGGATCTGGTATCCAAAAGGCTCCCTTGAAGTTAGCTTTACTGCAAATCCTTCTTGATTTGACTTTCTTCTGGAGCACTGAGAGGTATAAAATAGAAATTCAAGAAATTTGCTTAAAGAGATAGCTTTTGTTGACATCTGGGCACACTGACATGCTCAATATGTGGACTGAATGAATGAACTGGATTCTTATTTGATTTTCTGATTCTCATTGTTCTGACTGGATACTAAATAGGGAGGAACTTAACCAGGATTTTCTGGTTCTAATTAGACTCGGGGCCAGATAAGTGTCGCTGTCTTATTTTACCTTTTCAGCTGATGTACTAAATTCAAATTGATGTTATTTTTACTTTTATGGACTACTCTATAAACAGCAGGTGTTTCTTCTCATCCCAAGTCTACATTTTCTCCTCTGCAATGTGCCTCTTCCATGTCTGAACCCTCCACCAGAACAACTTTCAAGAAATCTTGCACTGGTCTCTGCCGCCCTGATCATCTAGCTCTCGTCTAGGATGCTTTTCCTAAATTAATTTTCTTATGCTGCTTATCCTCCAGTTTCTGCAGGAACATTTTATATTGATGGACACCTGCCTTTTCATGTTTACCTCCCTTTCCTCTTGTATGTAGGAGATCAGGAAATGATTAGTCAGCCTTGGCACTGAGCAAATGAACCAGAAATAAGCAACTGTTAGAAGATATCTATTCTACATGTAACCTTTGAAGGTTGCGTGACATATAAGTAATTCTTGGGGGCCAATGAGATGTCAGGTCTCACTGTCAACCTTGTTTACAGGTTTGTCTACAATTGGGTTTGGCAGACACTACTCTTAAGGCAATTGTCCTGAGATAATTGGTAATAAATCAATGTGACTAAATTTGGAATAACTCAGTTAGACTCTGTTATTATTAGCTGTACCTACCAGAACTTCAGTGACAGGTGCTTTAGGTTTGAATTTGTTTTTGTTGCTATTTCATTGTTACCATTCATTTTCCTCTGTGTTTGTGAGCGGCAGTGGGTATGACTCATGAGCAAGATGAGGTTGGAGGGTTTTTGGAATTAAGAGATGCCTGTCCCAGGAAGGCCACAAACAGTTGAAGAACAATGTGAATATGGTTTTTCAGACCTCAGTGTTCAAAGGCCAAACTTCTAAGATCACGGATTATTGAAAACATGTGATTGTTGAAATACAGAAAACCTTAGAGCGGAAGGAAGAAGAAAGCCATAGCCTTAGTTATAGAAATAGACCTGGAGTAATTTCCTAGAAACACAGTGAATACGAGTTCTTTGTGCCTCATAATCAGAAGTAATAATGTGAAGAAGAGTTAGCAGTAAGAAATGTTTGAAACATAAAGCGAGTTCTAGAAAAGTTTGTTATTTAAATATTTTTCCTTAGGCCTGATGACTTTTAAGTACTAATTGAAGAAGGCTGGCTACTGGCTGAGAGAGTCTTGGTTTAGATCCTACGGAGGCAGATTTTTCCAGGGGAAAAAGGGAGCCAGCCAGTGGTAATCGCAGTCCTTAGTTATCTTAGGTGTAGGAATTTTAATTAGTTTAAATTTACAGGAATTTTTTCCCCCAACTCCATCCTAAGACTTGTATCTAAGAACTGACCTTTTAAAAGGTGGATATGAGTGTCTTCGAGATAACTTATTTATAATAACATATTGGGGCCCCAAACTGAGTGTTGAAGCTCCACTGGGATTAGGACACTGTCCAGAAGAGGCTATGGGGTGGAGGGGTTTGGTTTAGGGTTTTGAAGCTCAGGTGGGTTCCTAGTGGGGTGAAACAGGCATCTGCTTCAGAGAGCAACATGGCCTTGGGTTTCAGAGCATACGTGGGATGAGGTGTTTATGCACACAGAGAGAGATGGGCATAGCATGGCAGGAGGTTGAAGCCAAAGTGGGGTGAGTATGGTTTATGCCTGGTGGGGGTGATGATGACAGTAGATTGTTTCACACAGGGATGTTGATCCAAAATTTCCACCTACTAAAGATAAGAGGAACCAGAGTTCTCACTGTTAGAGAAGGGAACAAAAATATAGAAAGACAAACTGAAATGAGCTTTGTTCTTTTGCATTGGAATTGGAGATATAAATTTGAACTCATAGTGATCAAGATATGTAAATATAGAAATAACGTAAATATATGTACGCATATATGCACGCATATGTTTTTGTAGTTTTTTCCACTGACCGGGCGTGAGAATAGTGACGCCTAGTGGCAATGAATACACCCAGCATCCGTATCTCAGTTCCCAAATACCATGTTCTACTTAAAGAAACCAAGGGTCATTGGAAAGAATGGCCAATGCCAGGGCTGGGGCAGGAAAAGCACAAGATAAACCCAGAACAACTTTTGATGCCAAAAACTGTGGAAATGCTTAAAGAGTGCTAGAGAAATATCAAAGGAATGCAGGAGCTCTCTAAAGAGGCTCCCACTGGTCAAATCTGAAACAATTTGAGCTTAAATATAAATACTGATAGTAACGAGTTATAATCCATAGACTAAAATAGGTAACCATGAGGGAATACTGATATAAGCAGGTAAATTGAAAGGTTATCAAGAGAAAAGATATTTACAGTCTCAGAGCCTATCTCCCCATAAATACAAGTCACTTACAAAGTGAGAAAGAGTAACTTTATAGTGAAGAAGCCTGGAAGACATCGGCTTAATCAAGTGATCAAACTTGCATCATCCATAATGGGAAAAATTGAAATCGTGCACCACCTGATAGGGTACAGCAAGAACACAGTACCACTTCTGTGAAAATCCTGCCAGACCTAATGATGAAGAAACGTCAGACAAACACAAATTGATGCATTCTACGAAATGCAAGTGTGGAGGTCATGAAAATCAAGAAAAGATTGAGGAAATGTTGGGAGCTAAAGAGACAGCTAGATACAATATGTGATCTGAACTGGATTTTATTTATTTTTTATTATTTTTGCTATAATGGGCATTGATGGGACAATTAATAAAATTTGAAGGAAGTGTAAGGATTAGAGCCAGTACTGTATCAATATTAAGTTTTTGGTTTTGGTAACCCTCAAAGTTTTAGTGTCAGGACCTCTTTCGCACTCTTAAAAATATCGAGCATTTCAATGAACTTTCGTTTATGTAGGTTTCAGCTATGCAAATTGACTATATTAGAAATTAAAGTAGGATTTAAAAATATTTATTAAATAATTAAAATAACTGTAATAAACCTATCATGTGTTAACATAAATAACATACAATTTATAAAAATAACTACTTTCCCCAAAAATGCAAGCTGACATTGTTTTATATTTTCGCATGACTCCTGTCTGGCTTGATAGAAGACAGCTGGGGTCTGATACGTCCTTCTGCCTCTAGTCTTTGTGGTATGTTGCTTTAGTTAAAGTACATGAAGAAAACTTGGCCTCACACAAATATGTAGCTGGAAAAGGAGGAGTATTTTAACAGCCTTTTCAGATAATTGTGGTTATTCTTCTTTGATGCCACACCAAATCTTCCTCAAGGTTTGTTGTACTATGGAATCAGGAAATACATCAATAAACTTGGCATACTAAGTTATGTGAAAATCCTTGGGTCTCTCTTGCATTTTGAATAAAATTTTTAACACTCATGCTTTTATCGCATCATACCTAGGTTATTTGGAAAATGTGGGTTCACTCAGTTATGCAGATCTTCGAAATGTCAACATGTTTCATACTGCAATGAGAAAAAAAATCACTGGTGTGTGATCACCACTGAGCTTCACAGCTCATTGCCCAGCTCAGTGGTAGGGAACACACGTTTTCTAAAATTCTAATTTCTGCTTGTACACTTGAATTTTATCATTGGATACAAAAATGGTCAGTTGTTTTCTTTGAAGTGACAGGCATATTTCATTCAGGTTCTAGAAAATATCTGTCAAATAACCAAGTCCAAATAGTCAATGTTTGCCTGACCATCCTTCTTTCAGGTAAATGTGGTGTTCTTTGAAAAAAGTGGCTGGTTCAGTATACAACTCAAACAATTGCAAAATCCTCATACTTTGATACACAACAGGAGTGCTTCATATATACTTTCCTGTTTTATGATGCAGGATATTAAAAAGACATGCACTCAAGGGTTGACGTTTAATAAAATGAATGCTTTTTAGTACTTCGATTCTTTTTTTTTTTTTTTAAAGATTTTATTTTTTTCTTTTTCTCCCCAAAGCCCCCCGGTACATAGTTGTGCATTCTTCGTTGTGGGTCCTTCTAGTTGTGGCACGTGGGACGCCGCCTCAGCGTGGTCTGATGAGCAGTGCCATGTCCGCACCCAGGATTCGAACCAACGAAACACTGGGCCACCTGCAGCGGAGCGCGCGAACTTAACCACTCGGCCACGGGGCCAGCCCCAGTACTTTGATTCTTAAACGAAACTGGCTTTACCCGTCTTTACCGAGATTATATGGGGTGAAAATACAATGACAACCCACACAGTTTGGTGGCGCTGCCCTGATTGCTCAGGAGGCGGTGGTATTAACCACTGCTGTTTTCACACATCTCTGCAAAGATCAACATGGTGAAAAAGGCTTATTATGTCTTAGTATTAACATGCAAATTGTTTTGATCCTGTGGGCCCACAGACATGCAAGAACCACATATTGAGAACCACTGCAGTAGGAGACTGTCCTTATTTGTAGGAAATGTTCTTTATTTTTGCAACATTTCTCTAAGTTAGAAGTTGTTTAAAAAATAAGATTTATATTTTATCTCTGCTTTAACTCTATCCATTTTACACTAATGTTATATTTAAATTCCATTATCCTGGGGCTGGCCCCATGGAATGGCAGTTAAGTTCACACATTCCACTTTGGCAGCCTGGGGTTCGCAGGTTCAGATCCTGGGTGTGGACTTACACACCACTTGTCAAGCCATGCTGTGGCAGGCATCCCACAAATAAAGTAGAGGAATATGGGCACAGATCTTAGCTCAGGGCCAGTCTTCCTCAGTAAAAAAGAGGAGGATTGGTGGCAGATGTTAGCTCAGGGCTAATCTTCCTCAAAAAATAAAATAAAATAAAATAAAATAAATTCCATTATTCTTTCACAGTGAAATTCTGTATTAAAATTGGAATTTCAGGAAAAATGGCCTTTGTTTATTCCGTGGCTTTGAGTAATCCTTGGAACAGGGCATGAAACCCTGGTACTAACTGTGCTCAAGTTTGAGTAAAATAGTTATATATTACATATTTTTTGTACAATATTAATTTTGGCTACACTGCTTACATTTATCTCTTTTAATATTCACAACAAAATTCTAAGGTAGATGGTAGTATCGGCTTCTTCTTACAGAGTATGAACATGAGACTTCGCTGGTTTAACTAATTTTCCCAAATCTGCATAAATTGAGAGTGGAAAAATGGTCTATGATTCCAGACGTTAAACTCTTAAAAAGTAAACTCCAATGCCTTTTGGAACAATATTAGACGCTTATATTGGAATGATTTAAAAGATACATGTAAAGTTTATGAACTAGCTCATAGCAATGTGAACATCAGGAGAAAGTTAAAAAGAAAAGAAAAGACAGCAAACAGTATCATGTGGACTTCTCTATGTCTTTCTTCAATACTCTTTCCTCTTTGTTGTTGGTGGCTGGGTTCTCCATGATTTCCAGATGCAGGACACTGTGAATGGCAGTTTTAGGGATCTTACTGTCCATTAGAGAATGTGATGTTGGAAATGGAAGTCCTTTTCCCGACACTCAGGGAAGCCCTGTGCATTTACCTATTCGAGAGCAGATCATAACATCGAAAACATAATTCACATGTCTCTAAATATAGTAATAGGCCTTCAATTCAGACTTACTGAATTTTATTTACCATGAGCCTTGATTTCCAAGTTACTTTAAAACTACACAGTCACATTTGTGTCGCTACTGACACTTTTAGAAAATAGAATAAAAATCTTTAGCTGGAACTTTTATTGTTTTTTTTATTTTTATTTATTTATCATCCCAACAGAGCAGTAGAGTGAATATATATATATTTATTATACATATAAAATTATGTATACATATGTATGCATATATAACATGAAGACAAATATATGTATATTTTATATTTATCCTTGTGAGATATATACATGTATTTGTTTTCTTATAAATAAATAATTTTAAGTCTTAACGTTATTGAAGTAACTAAAACGTTAATTTATGGAAGAATCAACAGAGATGGATTTGTGGATTTTCTTGATGCCAAGAAAGATGGTTTTTCTTTAGGTCCCTGTCTCCTCCTAAGGATTTATGTTCCTGGTCAAGTCATTTTATTATTTCTGCTGCTGATTCTTCCAGCCAAACCCATAGAAATGAAGAAATAAGTCTTTTGATTTCAAATTTTATGATTTAGGCTGTTCAGCATATTAGATAACACCTGAAAATTACCTGGTGAAAACAGTTTCCTCCAATTTAGCATTTATTGGAAGTGTGTGACATGCCAACCTCCCAGATGATTTCACAGGCCTCATACAGACACAGATATCAGGTGGCAATTTTCACCTGATACGCCTCTTTGGGCTTCAGTGTTGGGGTAATCAGAGTTTCTTACCACAGTGTCAACCAATTAGATGGTTGACACTGTGGTAAGAACCTCCGTGGGTTATCTAAATGAGCAGGAAAATGAAGGCAGCTGAGCATGGGGTGCCATATAAAATCACTTAAGCCACTTGCCACTTACTACTTCCTATTTCCTGAGAAGTCCTGTGCTGGGAGTCAGCCCAGATGAAGGTCTCTGTGGCTTTAGAGGTCTTGATTCTCCTTGCTGCCTTTATTTGGCCTTGCGCTGAGGACATCTATGGTAAATGACCAGTTGTAGAGAAGGCTGCCTTGGAGGGGTTACTCAGAAGGGTCACTTTCCAGGCAGGCACTCTCCTGGGGCCAAATATTTTGACCACGTATTTTCGGGTCCAGTAGACTTGAGTCCATATACTGAGGACACATTTTCTCTTTCTGCCTGAATGTCTGAGATTTTCTTTCTCCTTTGTTGTGGTCTTCTCTCTCCCTGGATCCTTCTCTGCAGAGGTTCCTTGGGAACAGCCCTCGACTCTGTTTTCAGTTTGCCATTTCAAACCCACTGCAAATTACCAGTAGCACTTGCCTGTATTGTAAGTTACTTGGTTCTATCTTAACTGACCTTCCTCTTTCCAGACTCTCCATATTTCCCCTTGATGATGCTCTTTTGTTCTTTTTAAAATGCTGTCTGATCTTCACTGATGTCAAATTCACCAATGGTTCTGCAAAGCCAATAGGATAAAGCAAAGTCAATGTCTGGGTCATCTATTAGATGATTCCAGTATATCTTGTCTATTTTACCTGGAATATTCTCCATGTTTTGTGTTATCTGAATGCTTCCCAGCTTCAAGTTCTGACTAAGTGTCAATGTCAACTACTCTAAGGCAGCATTTCAATATTATTTATGTTCTTTGTGTTTTTTTTGTTAAAGATTTTTATTTTTTCCTTTTTCTCCCCAAAGCCCCCCAGTACATAGTTGTGTATTCTTCGTTGTGGGTCCTTCTAGTTGTGGCATGTGGGACGCTGCCTCAGCGTGGTTTGATGAGCAGTGCCATGTCCGCGCCCAGGATTCGAACTAACGAAACACTGGGCCGCCTGCAGCGGAGCGCGCGAACTTAACCACTCGGCCACGGGGCCAGCCCCCTTTGTGTTTTTTTTTAAAGTCACTTAGATGTATCTATTTCCTTCTGCTTGAGGTGGAGTCTTTTTTGGAATTGATACTTGAATTTCCTATTTATCCATTTGGCCTGTAAACCCTTTGAGCAAGAACTATATATAGTTTCTGTTCTTTCCAACTTACCTAAAATGAATCTTTCAGAATGCCTAGAATAGCGCAGCTTGCGCATTGGTTAGTTATGTTAGCTATGGACATTTGAATAATCTCAGTTCAGCACATGTGGAGAAAGGTCAGTGACCTGGGAGTCAGGGGAGGATTCTGGCTTCTGGGATGGGGTGAGTAGGGTGTTCAGGCTGGGCTATGGTACACGATGCTCGGGTGTGAGGAAGATCCTGCTTCAGTTAATGTATGCAGCAGCTATGTGTGTTCCTCAAATGATTTCTCAGCTATTTGAGATATAACCTCAGAATGTCAAACTGAAATTGACTCTAATATTAGTATGAATAAAAGTAGTGAAGGCAGAAGCGTGGACTTCTCATGTGTCTATGTCCACCTATCCTTTTAAACCTGTCTTGAATCCCAACTGTTGGAACCTTTTTGCCTTTAGGAAGGATCTTCCTGATAATCTTGTCTAGGCGCTGTAGAGTAATACTTCAAACACGTGGAGGCATGTGATTCAAGTTACAGTGACTGAGGTAGAACAGGTGTCTCCAGTCCCAAAACAATTGAAAGTGCAAGAACATGGATAGATGTCAAAAAAAAAGTACGCTAAATGAAAGAAATCAGACAAAAAAGAGATCATACTGTATGTAGTTCATTTTTGTAAAATTCTAGAAAATACAAACGAATCTATAGCGACAAAAAGCAGATCAGTAGTTCCTTAGGGAGGGGGTAGGGAGCCTTCAAGTGGCTAGGAGAGAGTGATTATAAAAAGGCGCAAGAAAACATTTTTCCCCCAAATATCTCCCTGCCTGTTCTTTCTTGATGATGATTTATCTGTCAAGACCAAAAACTTCTAGGCTCAAATGGTGTTGGAGTTTTCCTACTCATTAATCACATAAATACCTTTTCATGCTGGGAAGATTCAGCTCCTCCAAAGTGCTGAAGAATATTCTGAATGTCTTCCAAGGCCTACTGGTCCCTAGTACTGGCTTGGGGGCCTTCCTAGTTAAGGTTTCAATTGTGAGCTATTCATTTCATTGTGTGATCTGACTTATTATTACCTCGCACTGATCACGTACGTGAGCACTGGTCAAATAGGAAAGAAGATAACACACAATTAGCCACTCTGACATATGACTGGCTTGCTCAGAATCATGTTAGGCTTATTCATGAGAAGTGTGAGATACTAAAATATTGATGGCAGATGGTCACTTTTAAGGACATTTGTTTCTTCCAACAATCACTTGTTGTCTTTTCCTAAACTGATGAAAGATTCATGTACAGGGAGATAATTTAGTGAGCTCTTGCTGTGGAAAAATTCTCCTCCAGTTCTTAGCATTTCTACAGCTACCATAGAGGGACAGTTTACTAATTAGGTCTGTGAAGTGGATAGGGTCAAGGTCAATCATGTGTATGGTTGGTGCCTAATAATACAAGTAATTTAACTTTTAGGCGATTTACACACTCCAGTTATAATGTTTGGCATATACTGTGTTATCAAGATTGGCATGAATGCTGGAAAACATCAGTGACAAGTTATCTAAATTGTACTAAGAAGGAAATCTTGTCTCCTGATTTTTCTGACCATATACCTGTTCATATATTTCTTCCAGAAGCAGGCTTTAAGTAAGGCTTCAGACCTGGACTCCCTTATCAATTTACTCATCGCCTTATGTTCTTTCTGTAGGAGACAATAGCTAGTTATCATCATCCCTGAGTATTACTGAGCATACTCCTATTGTTGCTTTGCTTTTTTTTTCTTTTTTTGCCTTTAAAGATGTGCTGGAGGGGCACAGGAGGCATTGATCAGACTTCAGCAGCGCCTGAATTACTTATTTGTGGAATGAGGGGATGCCACTTTTATTTACTTTCTAGGTTTTGCTAGGCTCCAAAGAGAACTGACATGCAAGTTCTTTAGTGGTGGCTATATTTAAACACATATAGTAATATGGAGAACTATGAGAGTATAGGAAATTTGTCTTAATTGTCATCCCAACCCAGTGTAACTTAACTTTCCAGTTACTATGCAAAATTACCAGCTTGAATGCATGTTCACTTTAACTAGTTCAGCCCAGTCCACGTATTGGTCTGAGGCTCCAAGCACAGTCAGTCAAATTGCCAGACTTTATGTTTAACTGGACTATGAATTTTCACTTTGAGTATCCTTCACTGACTTATGAGTAAACTGTATTGCAGTTTTTACCAGTTTCTTTTTAACTAATAATTGAGTGTCTACAGAATCTAAACCCTGTCCAGCCAGCTGGGAGAACACTGCCTCCCTAAAGTTTGGATTGCTAGTCAGGTTTTATTCTCTCCTGCCCTCTCCTTTCTTAAGTGGTAAAGTAGAAATTCTGCAATTTCTGCTCATTTAGAAGTCCTGTGTATAGGTAGTACTATCTGCAAGGGTTACAATTGAAATTATATATGTATATGTATATAGACGTATATATACAATTATATGTATATATATGTATCTACATATATTCAAGTGTGTTCTGTGCAGCCAGTGAATATGGAGATGATTAAGAAATGAAATCCATGTTTCAAAGTATTTATTCTAGCTTGGATGACAGGTTGTGTTATGGTTACTTATATCAATGGGAAAATAGGAAGAAAAGATTTAAACCTATTGCTTTTGCTTTTGTAAAACAGGAGGAGGCTGTATCAGATGAGATCTAGAGTCATTCTTTGGGGTGTGATTCTAATGCCTTAATAAGCATAAGACAGATATCAGCTACTTACAAATAGTCTGCTTGGAAAAAGCTTTAAAAAAATGTTTCTCATTTTAACTTTGTATGAATACATACATAAAGTTTGTATTGTGACTTGCTTCTTTCTCACAATTGTTTTTAGATTTACCTGTTTATATATATAGCTATGATTTATTTTATATAGCATATAGAATTTGATTATACAAATATATTACAATTTATTTCTTCGTTCCACTGTTGGTCATTAGACCCGGAATATTTTGTTCATTTACATTGGTTGTTATTGCTGATACACTTGCAATTCTTTGATTGCAACCAACTATTTATTTTCCCTCCCTTTTTCCATCTGCTTTTAATAGATGAAAGATTTACAAAATCATAATTTGTCTCCTTTGGGAGTTAGTGTGGCCAAGACAAATCATGTCAAAAGGACTTGTCAACTCAGGTCCTGTAGACCAGAGGATAAGATATTTTTTTCTCCCTCTCTTTCTCTTTCTTTTCTTACTTTTTAAAAATAAATAAAATAAATATTCTTAAGACTTTTTAAAAATTTATTTTATTTTTTAATTTTTTTTGGAGGAAGATTGGCCCTGAGCTAACATCTGCCACTAATCCTCCTCCTTTTGCCAAGGAAGACTGGCCCTGAGCTAACATCCACGCCCATCTTCCTCTACTTTACATGTGGGATGCCTACCACAGCGTGGTTTGCCAAGCGGTGCCATGTCTGCAGTTGGGATCCGAACCAGCAAACCCTGGGCCACCGAAGTGGAACGTGGGAACTTAACCGCTCTGCCACCAGGCTGGCCCCTTATTAAGACTTTTTACAGTCAAAAGTCAGTTTTCACTTCCATTCTGTATGGAAATTCTTGCTTTGGTTTATTTATTTCACAGCTATATGATATTCTATAGTATGTCTATTCCATAATTTATTTATCCACTTTTCTCTTGGTGGACATTTGGCTTGTTCTGAATTCTTTTCATCTTTCAAATAATTCTGCAATATACTCTTCTGCACATCTGTTTATTACTTACATTTTGTTCTTTTGTTTGTTTTTGGCTTTTTGTCTCTTTTTCCCTCTTTTTTGCCTTCTAGATTGTTTGAAATCTGTTTACTTTTGTCCTTCATTCTAGTTTGTCCTTCTCCAATTTGGAAGTATTACGATGTAATTTAAGGTTGCCTTTCTTTTCTGTCACTTATATGCATCTCTAAATATGAAAGCTAATAAATCTTTGTTTTCTTTCTCAACAATAGAAGGACCTATGAAACTGAACTCTGATCACCCCTTCAGAAACTCTGGGTTAATGTTTATCCAGCACACTAAGTCAAAATCTAGCACATTTTCACTTCTTCAAAAGGAAAGATGAAGCCATTAGAAATAGTGATTATTATTGACTTACTGAAGATTTCAATGTAGCAGATAAGAACGGCTTTTGCATAAAAAAGTTTCATAGAAATTTCATCCCAGTCAGTGGATTTTCTCTCTTTAAGCTGTGTCCTCTCATGGCTGTAATTGCTTCTGGTTCTGGCTGCTCTAGATGTGGATTCTTCTATACAGCCTCACTCTCTCCTTCTCCCTCTCTGGAAAGTATTCCTGGGAGCGCATCACTCATATTCTGATGCATTGCAATTTACTTCTGCCCCTTATGTGTGGTCCTCGATATATCACCCACTTTGGAATCTAATTTCTTTAAGAGGAGGCGGGAGGCTATAAGATTATGGTTTTTCTTACTCTTATGGGTTGATTTTCTTCCCTTTGAAATAACTGAAATCTAGTTATTTGGAGATATAATTATGTAAATATTTTGGAAAAGAGTGGTAATATGAAAACTCTTTGTACATTATTCTTTAAGCTGTGATTACCTTTTATTTATTACAAAGGGTGGAGCTGAATGCTCTTCGAGCTCTTCTTTAAGACACTCATCTGATGCTTTCTCATGTGATTCTTTCTGCAGTGCAGATAAGTTGTTCTCTGGACTGGGTGATGGTCTCGGTTAGCCCATGTGCACACAGCAGCAATCGCTATATATTTGCTGATGAATTATATCTGGGATCAGGCTGCCCTGTGACTCAGATACAAACATTTGTGTATGATTTTATATATCCTGTTCATGACTGTGGCATCAGGACAAAGGTGAGCATAGTGATTATTTGTAAAAACAACATAAATAGTTTTTTATACTTTTATGCCTGGTGCCAAAATTATTCTTTTTTTTAAAGAACAAATTTTGCTTCTAGTTATAGTAATTTATGGGTAGATGACAACACAGTTCCTTGTGTATCATTCACTGAATGTTGGGCCATCTGTGTGCACTGAACCTTAGTGCACAGATTTCCAGACTGATTAACAGGAACTGATTTTAAGTTGTCTTTAGGCTGCTATTGTATTTCACTAAAGCTTAGCAGACAGTTTTAAGTTTCATTCAATGCTCCTGATGTGGAAGGTCACCAGTCCTGGGAAGGTATTTCATATTCAACATCAGATCATTGGAATCTACCCATGTTCTACGAGGATGTGTGTCAATATGGGAAGTGGATTTTCATTGGAATAAAATTTCTGTTGGTTATTTTGCTAGGCGCAAATCTTAAACTATTGTTACCCTAGAATATTGTCTTTTCATAGATTTGCAAATTGAAACAGTTTATATTCAAACTATTTTCAAATATTCAAATATTTCAAATATTCAATATTATTTTGGGCCAATGACTAATTTTAATACTCACCTATGAATAATTTGGTCTTTATTTTAGAAATGAGGGCTCTGAAGCTTTGGAAGTTGTATTAATAATTTGCCTTGGGATGCACAGCTGTTTGGTGATGGGTTAGATGCCAAACCAGGATGGTTACGCTCCAAAAGTTACACTTTAAACCACTCTGTTATTTAACCACCAAGTCATCCTTCTCAAAAGAGCTGTTGAAAGCTTTTTCATTAATGGATAATGAAGATGGCTCTAAGTGGCAGTTTAGGTTTGCTCCTATGTACTATGCAGATTTTTCCCAGGCACTTTAAATCCACCCTTATAGATAACACTCCTCTTTGGTGGGTTGTCAGAACTTCGTCTGTACCTAACAAGTGACAGTAGCAATTTCTGTGATCTTCAATGTTTTCTACTTCCTGTTCAAATGTGTGCATACTTCCTCTATTACTAAAAATACCTTATACTTAAACTTTGTGCTCTCCTAGGTTGTTTCAGAGGATACTCTCCTTTTTCAAACTGAGATGTACTTTAAACCTAGGAATATACATTGTGACTGTCAGAAAATCCCTTTGGAGTGTTATGCCTCGAGGTGAGTCCAATAGACCAGACCCCTTTTGAATGCATTAGGTTCACCTTTACTTATGAGATACTTCTGCAGGTGCATAGATTTGAGAGATTATGACTCACCCATAAGCGTTATTCTGAACAAACACGAAATTGCATTTGCAAAAACATTTTAATAAACACCCTCATTTTTTATTCTTTAAAGGTAATATTCATTTTAGAATCAAACCATATACAATCTGGTGTAATTAGGTTATTTTACAGTAAATGACCTAGAAAGCAGAGTCATTTAATACTCCAAGTTACCTTAGTAGGTGTACGAATCAAGCATGATATGATCTTACAATGCTTCCTCCTTCGTAATACTATTTTCTGATATATTTTATGGTTCAGTTCCATGTTAGGAGAGTAAATGGCTAAAAAATGAAGAGAAAACCAATCTTTCATTTTATTACTAACTCATGGAGATATATGAAAGGAAGGGCTTATTAGTCTAATCATTAAATGCACTTTGCAATTTTGTGGAACTGAGACATTGAATCCCAAAGATCCCCCACACCAAACTTTGAGACCAAGTGGAATGGCATCTTGATACACTTTTACCATGTCACTGAAATATTTACATTGAATGTTATAAATCTGAGTGATGAATCTTGGAAACCACTGAAAGCCATAGAAAAATTCTATACTTGTTTAACATGTGGAAAGAGTTGACATCAAAAAAATTTAGAGCTCAGAGTTAATGTGCAATATCTTTTAGCATGATCAGAGTACTTTTTTTGGGGGGGGATTGGTATGTTTTTATCATAGTAAATGTACATAAGATAAAATTTACCATTTTAACTATCTTTTTATTGAGATAACATTGATTTATAATATTATATAAATTTCAGGTGTACATCATTATATTTTAATTTCTGTGTAGATTACATCATGTTCACCACCCAAAGATTACTTACCATCTGTTACCATACACATGTGCCCAGTCACCTCTTTTGCCCTCCCCCCTCCCCACTTCCCCTCTGATAATCACCAGTCTAATCTCTGTATCTATGTGTTTGTTTGTTGTTTTTATCTTCTATTTGTGAGTGAGATCATATAGTATTTGACTTTCTCCTTCTGACTTATTTCACTTAGCATAATACCCTCAAGGTCCATCCCTGTTGTCACAAATAGCAAGATTTCATCTTTTTTTATGGTTGAGTAGTATTCCATTGTGTATATATACCATATCTTCTTTATCAATTTGTCCCTTGATGAGCCCTTAGGTTGTTTCCAAGTCTTGGCTATTGTAAATAATGCCACAATGAAGATAGGGGTGCATATATCTTTACGCATTCATGTTTTCATGTTCTTTGGATAAATACCCAGTAGTGGAATAGTTTGACTTTATGGTAGCTCTGTTCTTAATTTTTTGAGGAATCTCCATACTGTTTTCCCTAGTGGCTGCACCAGTTTGTATTCTCGCCGGCAGTGTATGAGAGTTCCCTTTTCTCCACATCCTGTCTAAAACTTGTTGTTTCTTGTCTTGTTAATTATAGCCATTCTGACAGGCATGAGTTTTGACTTGCATTTCCTTAATAATTAGTGATGTTAAACATCTTTGCACGTGCCTGTTGGCCATCTGTATATCTTCTTTGGAAAAATATCTGTTCAGATCTTTTGCCTATTTTTTAATTGAGTTGTTAGTTTTTTTGTTGTTGAGATGTATGAGTTCTTTATATATTTTGGATATTAACCCCTTATCCAGTATATGGTTGGCAAATATCTTCTCCCAATTGTTAGGTTGTCTTTTTGTCTTGTTGATGGTTTCCTTCGCTGTGCAGAAGCTTTTTAGTTTGATGTAGTCCCACTGGTTTATTTTTTCTATTGTTTCCCTTCCCAGTCAGACATGATATTTGAAATATGCTGCTAAGACCTATGTTGAAGAGCGTACTGCCTATGTTTTCCTCTAGAATTTTTATGGTTTCAGGTGTTACATTCAAGTCTTTAACCCATTGTGAGTTAATTTTTGTGTGCATGGTGTAAGATAATGGTCTACTTTCATTCTTTTGCATGTGGTGTCCAGTTTTCCTAACACCATTTATTGAAGAGACTGTCTCCATTGTATGCTCTTGGCTCCCTTGTTGAAAATTAGCTGTCCATATATATGTGGGTTTATTTCTGGGCTTTTGACCATTTTAACCATTTTTAAGTGTGTAGTTCAGTGGCATCAAGTACATTCACATCGCTGAATACTCTTTATCCTCCATTTACTTATTTTCATAGGGCCAAACCAAGGCTGAGGGATTTAATGATACTCTGGGAAGTAGCTGACCCTAAATAGAAACCAGCACTTGATTCTCACACACACACATTTTCATCCCTATATCTTAGCCAATGCTTAGAGTAATGTAAAAAGCTCTGACCTAATGCCCTGGAGCATTGTCTCTGCAAAGGCTACCAGACTAATAGTAATGACTAAGGCATTTCCATTTTGATAGTAGTTTTTATATTGTTTGCAGCTTATCTTCCTTAGACAAAAATGAAGACTAGGCCAACAAAGGTATATGATCAGGTTTTTGGTGCATGAATTCTACCGTGTGTACACACACACACCCCTCCCTTGCCACCACTACACTGGGTCAGATTAAGCTTTTGACAGTTTTTACTTACTGTTCTCAGGATCCACTTGTCTAAGTTTGTTTTACTGGGCACTTTGGTGCTCTGCCAATGCAGGCATTATAAATCATCTATTATGCAGAATGTACAGGCATTATACCACACTAAATCACCATACTGAAATGATCCTGGCATTAAACAGTGGTAAAAATAACTTGGCCCCAAATTTAGACTCAGAAGGACCTGGTACCTAGTATGCCAACCTTACCTGCTTTCTGTTTTCCTTTTCTTTAGGAAATCAATATGGCTTATACCAGTTTCTATAGACAATGAAATAAAATTGGATCCTAGTCCCTTTATTGCTGACTTCGAGACAACGCCAGAAGAGTTAGGATTATTAAATTGTAGTCAAACTGAGTCCCTCCTATGGAGAAATGGAAACTTGGAATTGGTATCATCAATTTTGTTGGAAAAATAATGTATTTTTATACAAAAAAATAGTTGGTATAAATCTTTCCTTAGGCATCTAATCCCTAAAAAAAAAAAAAAAAACCTTAATTCAGTAAAGATCCTGATTCAGTGAAAGTATATTTTTA
Source organism: Equus przewalskii (assembly GCF_037783145.1). NCBI lineage: Eukaryota > Metazoa > Chordata > Mammalia > Perissodactyla > Equidae > Equus > Equus przewalskii. Next base: position 21,413,664 of record NC_091841.1, read on the forward strand.
GGTACTTTTATTCATTAGGGGTATGGCATACTAATTTAATGTTAACTGTTAGGTAATTCATATTACTCATTTAAGTTTTATTTTCTGTTCTATATAGTATATTCAGGAATATGTCTTCAATAATAGTAGTTTGATCTCTTTACATGACCCTCCAAGAAATATGTTCTAAATCTTTTTCAGTAAGGATGAAAAAGTAGAGATAGGCATGTAAATGTGCCAGAAATTAAAATTTGTGCAGAGTCTAAAATTTAACATACTGACTCTTAAGAAAGACAAAGTCCTTTTATGTGAAGATGCTTTAACATGTGTGGGCTTGCCTATTTAATAACTAAAGTTGGGTCCTAAAAATAATTTAATATATATCACATTTGAGTAATTAATACAGAAGAAATTAGGTTCATATTCTAGAATTTAAGAAGCACTCCTTTAACTGAAATTTGATGTCAGAGTTTCCTTTCTTCCTGGTGAATTCTTCCACACTTGAAATATTTGGCTGATTGAGGCGATCAAGCGTAGAGCCATCCCACCACTAAAGAGCAGTTATTAGATGATCATTTATCACCAGTTACTTGTACCATCTTCTTTTCCCTAAAGAGGGAGTCTGTCCATGTAACACACCTAAAATCACTTCTGGTTTTGGGGAAATTTCTTATATCAATTATGAGAATTGAACTGTGCCATTGGTTACTCAATTGCTTATTGAACGTATTTGGATGCTACATCGTTCTGGAAACAGATTTTTGCCAAAATATTTTTCATTAAGGTTTTAAAAAATTTAAAGTGCTACTATCTTATCATTTTTAATAAAATGCTGCTTATGGTTGGTTACTTAAAGAATTTAAGCATCATCATAATGGACATCTACCTTTGGCAATAAACATACATCTAAGAGGTAACACTTCTCTAAGGCTTAATGAGTGTCAGGCAATACTATCACCATGTTATGACAATTTATTTAATCCTAGTAACCCAAAGAGTTATGTATTACTACTATCTCAATTTTACAGACACGAAAACAAACACAGTTTAAATCATTTGCCTGAGTTGCACAGCTGGTCTCAAAACGTATACTTGAAATTTGCTAGGAGAGTGGATCTTGAGTATTCTTACCACACACAAAAAATAGTAACTGTGAGGTGATGGATATGTTAATTAGCCTGATTGTGGTAACCATTTCATATTGAGTATGTATATCAAAACATCACATTGTACACCGTAAATATACACAATTTTTATTTGTCAATTATACCTCAAAAAAACTGGAAAAAATTTAAAATAGGAAAAACAAAAAAACCATAGAGACCAAAATTGGGTGATCTGGACCTAGATCTGTCTCTGCCATTAGCCACCACGCTCTACTGCCTCAAATTGTTTTAGGCTGCTAAACTTTAGTTCTCTAGAAAGCAATTGCTATTAAAGCAGCTACACAGCCTGCAATAAAACTTAAGAAAGTTTATCTATAGACAGAGAGTGATTTTCCTGAATCTGGGGCTAAAGTCACTTTATGCTAATGGATTTTGGAGGCTGTCAAGTAGGACGGATGATTGCTCAGGGCACAGGAAATAATTGGGTGTGAGGCAACAAGTTTCTGTCTTCAATATCCTTGTGCTACAAGATGAAGAGTGATTGTGAGGCTGGATTCTAGAAGTGTTATGGAAGCAGCTTTGTTTTTGCCCACCGCCCAGAAAGCCAAACACTGAGAAGACGAAATTGCAGCAGAGAGAGGGTTTAATCACAAGGCAGCCATTCGAGGAAGTAAGAGCATGAGCTTCAAATTCGCTTCCCTGAAAATAGGGACTCGGGGTACGGGATAGGGGGCAAGGTGGTCTTAAATGTGGAGAGAGGTGATTGGAGGTGAGGAGAGGAGAGGTAATTGACGATCTGCGCAAGCGTAGTCAGACTCCATGCCTCTTCATAGGACCCATGTTCACAAAATGGCGGCATTAGCATGATCTGAGGGTGGACATTTTAGCTTCTTGATGTTAAAAGGTCGCCTATTGGACATCTGTGTGGGCCCAGTTGATGAGTTGGTGGTCTCAACCAGGCTGAAGTGGACAAGGAGTTCTAATTCCTAAAAAACAGCTCACACACCCAATACCATGGTGACCCAGGCTCCAGGAAGATGTTACCTATAGGAACCTAGTGGGAGTCAGATAGCATATTGCCTAAGCAGCACAGTTAATGATGGGTGGGTTAAACAGCTAAAAGCTATAATCAGTAATTGCAAAAAGGAAAAAACTTGAGTACCAAGATGCTTGATCATCAATGGCTGTTTGCCAGCTTCAGAAGGGTGGGACCCCCTTAACCTGCCACTTCATTTTATAGGCAATGTCAACTAGACTTAGAAACGGGAAGCAATTTGTCTCAAATTCATACTAACATTTAATAAGGAGCCAGGATAAATCCAGTTCCAATCTTCCTTTCACAAACTCTCCCATCTTCCTTAATTATGAATTCAGTTATCTTTATTTTATCTGTATTATCTGTATTTATTAATTTAAAACATTGGAAAGTGCTTATTTTGGCATAGACATCAATTTGATTGAACCACATGAGATTTCATTTCAGTTTCCCTCTCTTCCTGTCATATAAAACAAGGAATATAATATATTTAAGAGGAAAACAAATCAACAGTTAAACATATAAACTAATTACTGTTAATTTTTTGTTAATGTTTGTGCCAAACCTAGCTTTCCCTCCACAAAAATTAAAAGAAATTATCCATTAATTGTGAGAATTATACTGAGCTTTATGTATTATCGTTAATGAATGTATTACTCAATCATTTACCAAAAGAAGAAACAGATGCCCATGTCCACAGAAGCTTATATTATCATGGGGGACGTCTCCTGGCTACCAGCAGGAACATATAGTTTTTATCTTAGTGAAATGAGAAGCTATTGTGGGCATTGTGAGCAGAGCAGTGACATGATCTGATTTATATTTTAAAATCACTCTTATTCCCCTATGAACAATGGATGAGAGCAGTAGCTTAGAGGCATTGTAAGAATTTTATAAGTAATTAAGTCAAGAGATGATGCCATCATGGCCTGAGTTGGTGGCAGTGAAGATGGAAAAATATGTGGACTAAATTTCTATATGCTTTGGAGATGGAAGAAAGAATTTCCAAATGGATTTAAAGTAGGGTAAGAAATAAATCATAATTAAGCGTGACAACTAGATGTCTGGCTCAGGCAATTGTGTGGATGGTACTAATATTTATTAATACTGGGAAGATTGACGATAGGACATTTTGGCCATAAGCTGAGAGTCAAGCTAACAATTAATTGGATAATTAGTCAAAGACTACCTTGAATGGCATTTGAGAAAATGAAAGCAAGAGGTGGAATGTGACCGTGGGGTCTATTTTCGTGACTGAATTTCCGTTTAATGTTTTTCACTTTCTTATTCCAATGTATGCAAAATATTTAAGAATTTAAATCAAGTCTATATTTCTATAATTAATTCAAAAATATATGAAAAGGCCCTTTGTTCCACCCCCTGCCCTGCCACTGCTTTTTTTCTTAAGTTACTTGGGGGGAAATTATAAGACTATTCTTGAATAATAGTTTAGGGAACTTGACTGCTGCTGGAATAGTTGGAATCTAGGAGTGAATGATTCAGATTTTAGGTCTCATACTGCCCATTGTACAAAGCAGGCCCCGAAGAGTAAAAGTCCAATTTCCATGCCAAATGATGAGAGAGAGAGCCTTAGGAGACACAAAGTAGGGGAGCATTAGGGAGGAGATGCAGATTTAAGGACCTCCTAAGCCAGAGGGAAGAGGAATCCCTGTCCAGACAGGAGGTTAGTAGACAACCTTGTGAGCAAGAATTTCCAGTTCTTGCAACGGAAGGGATAGGCTCCTCTGGAGAGAACTCGGTGGGGAAAAGATGAAGCACTTGATACAATGACTTCATCCCAGGAACCAGGGCAAAGGTGGGAAGTCGGCTGCAAAAAGCCAAGCCACGGTCAGGCTCTGCACAGAACTCAGGCCCATTGGAAACCAGCCCTCCTTTCATGGAGGGATACTGAAATGCAGGAGGGCATGCCAACTATTGGCCTCTTCCTGGAGAAGAACCTGGGTCTTAGAGATGGATTTCTTACCTGGCAAGAAAGGAGCACAAGAAGGGATCTAGTCCTAGGTAGGACCCATGAGTGAGTGACTCCAGGGCTTTGTTCTACCTTATTATGTCAGTGGACACATGTTCAATCAATACTCAGGACTATTTAGAATATGCATAGGCATCCACTTCTTTTTTTTTTTTATTCATGGACATTTGTGATCTACCCTACCAGACTCTAACTTGTATATCCTGTTCATCTCTGTATGCCCATTGCAGGTATTTCAGTACATTGTATCTAATAGGTGCTCAACAAGTAGTTTTTTCAATTTTATTGAGCTCATATTGGTTTATAACATCGTGTACATTTCAGGTGTACATTATTTTATATCAGTTTCTGTATAGACTGCATCACGCTTTCCACCAATAGTCTAATTTTTATCCATCGCCATACATATGGGCCCCTTTACCGCTTACCCCATAGGCATCCACTTCTATTTCTAGTTGGAACATAAATTTAGGAAGATGTGGTGCTAACAAAGGAGTCACATAAAAAAAGAACCTAACCATTTTGATTACAGAGCCTATGTTCCTCCTATTCATCCAAAATAGTAGTCAGAATATCAAAAGGTCACATCAAGTGAAATAGAATTAAAATTAGGGATATTTAAAAGACTCCTCCATAAATAAGGAGTGATCCTGAATTATTTACAAGTCAAGGACTCTGTATTGTGTAAAAACATTAGAATCCCTTAGTATCTACTGCTTTTCTTCTCTGGAGAAGATTGAACAGGCATTTTAGGAATGAAAGCTCTTTCCAGAGAAATAGAATCTGTGCTATTCTAATCAGATAATTCTACTTACAACTCATAGGAAAGAGAGTCCAAAGCTTTCCAAGTCAATAACAGAGAAATAAACCCCAAAAGGGTAGTGATATATGTTCCTTGTAGCAGTTAGGGTTCAACTAGGGAAGCAGAACCAGTATGAGTGATATTGACAAGGGCCTTATGATAAATAACAATGAATTTTGGGAACTGGGAAAGAAATTTGTGGAAGGTTATTGCCTTTCCATCTGGTGGTGGACCTGATGCTGCTGTAGGTCAGGAGAGCGGCAGCCTGGAAAAAAAAGCCGGACATGAAAAATGGTTAAGATGGTAAACTTTATGTAATGTGTTTTTAACCACGATGACGATAGCAATAATAATTTAAAAAGCTGGACTTGAAGCATGGAAGCATGGGGACATATTGAAACCTGCATTTTTATCTCATTGTCTCTAATCTCGACCTTACGGATGATCTTCAGAAGAAGCCAGCATTCATCCTCATGGAGTCACACAACTACCTGGTCTAAGGCTCAGGGAGGCTGAAGGAGGAGATCTGGTGAGAGCAGGAGAAGCTGCAGGCCCAGCTATGGTCCAGTGGTAGCAAGGTGCGCCAGCAGATCAGCAAATGTGCATGCTGCACAATACCCAGCCCTCTAAATCCACCCTTGGAGCTCCTTGGCTGCTGCCTCACTTCTGCTTTCCAAATCTCATGCAAATTTCTATCATGGCTAACCTTGACCTAGAACTTTTCAGGGAAGGGAATTCTGGCAAATCTAGCTGCAGCTTAGCTAAATGGACACAGGACAACTCTTAGTCTGGTAAAAATAGCAGGCCGGATAGTGCTATGGAGGGCAGAAAGTGGGAGTATTGGAAACTGCATACACTGTAAATGTGCTCATAGGTGATGTAGGCATTCTAGCGTATTCAGTCTAGCAGTCCTCAATAAAATTAATTATGTGCATATCCTGTGGCCTAGCAATCATAGTTTTTGTTTTTGTTTTTTTTGAGGAAGATTGGTCCTGAGCTAACATCTGTTGCCAATCTTCCTCTGTTTTTTTTTTCTCCCCAAAGCCCCACTATATAGTTGTACATCCTAGTTGTAGGCCATTCTAGTTCTTCTATGTGGGATGCCACTACAGCATGGCTTGATGAGCGGTGTGTAAGTCTGTGCCTAGGACCTGAACTGGTGAACCCTGGGCTGCCAAAGTGGAGTGCAAGAACGTAACCCCTCAGCCATGGGGCCAGCCGTTACAATCATAGTTTTGATTGTATATCTCAAAGAAATTTTCACACAGATTTAGAGAAGATGGGTATGAGAAGAATCTTCAAATCATTGTGGGGGTAAGAGTTGGGATCCATTTGGCTGTTCATCTCTGAACTGGTGGTCAGGTAAGAAGTGATAAATGTGCTCTAAGGAAGATGATGTAGCTGCTGGAAGAAGCAGATTAGACACTCACGTAGAATAAGTATGATTGGGTATTAATAACAGACCTGAGTAAACAAAGGACAAAAATAAAATCTATAACACAATGGCATTTATGTATATTAAAAATGTATGTATGTAAAACAGAAATACACATTTCATAAGAATGCAAATAAAATAATATGCATTAGATATTAGAATGGTTGCCTTTGGTGGGGAGGAGAATGCAGACGAAAGGCAATAGACAAGAGAGAGAATTAGTGAACTGTAATTCTTCATTTAGTGCCCATCTTGTACCACAGAGGATATACTTATCAGTATGAAGTCCTACAAAAATGGCTCCAATGAGTGAAATCTGTTGGACTCCAAGCTAAGATTCAATTTTCTCCCCTAAAATAAAGTATGCGAGCCAGCTTGATAGAGGGGACAATCTTTCTTGAAGAGATTAATTTGTTCTTTCCTCTCTCATCTCCAATCATCTGATTTTAAAGATCTTTCCGATTTACCTAGTGGTTCCCCAGTCTGGCTTCACATTAGAATCACCTTGGGACTGTTTAAAATAAATGTCCATGTGGGTGGATCCACGCCAGCAGTATTGACTTAATGCCTTATAAACTCCCCAGAAGATTCCACTAGGTAGTTGAAAGTTGAGAACAACTGTCATAAAATTTTCTATCTAGAATATTTCTCTTTCTATCAACAAATATCGTGATAAAATCTCTGGCTTCCTCAGGAACCCTAAAAATGCAATGTTTTCCTTCAAATTCTAAGACAAGATCTCTGCAAAGTGTATTTGTTCCCCTTTGTCTAAGCAACAGCATGAGGTCAAAACAGGAAAGAATCAAGGCTAATTTCTGATCCTTGGTTTCATTTCATTTCTTGGCTCACTATTGCAGGCCTCCAGTAACAGTCCTTGTCCACTGTAACCTTTTATTATCTTACAACGTCGACGTAAATAATCCATAAGCAATCTATAAATCAAAATTGGGAGGAGTTTATTATGAGCCAGATCTGAGGACTAGGCCTGGGCCTTCCTTTCCTAAGGAAGAAAGGGCACCAAAGAAGTGAGGTGTACAGAGTGGTTATACACCGTCAAATAACATGTATCACAAATGATTGGAATGTCCCTTTTACAGCAGTCACGAGATTGCCTAGGTGGCACAGGGATTCACACAGTAGGTAGCTGATCTGTTGTCTTGAGCTGGGTGGTCACTGGGTGGGTGCAGCGATTAATTCCTAGCCTAGGGAAAGATGCTTATCCTTAAGGAAGTGCCAATGTGGAAGAAGTTCCATCTTTATTTGAAGGACGTTTGTTCTTGTCTTTGGGATATAGCAAATGCTTAAAGCAGATATACAATGCATGCTCAGTGACCACATCTGGCCCTTTAGGAAAAACAAGGTCAGGCTGAATTAATTTTACACCAATGGCTTCCTCATATACTTCAATATATCCAATTGCTTGCCATTTATTTATCTATAGTTAAACTAAATAATATCATTTCTGTCAGGGCAAGTTTCAAAGCAGTGACTTAAAAACTTGCAAAGTTATAAACTAGTAAGCAATGAATCAAAGCCATTTAACACATTCCAAAATCAGAGACCTTAAATAGTTAACTCTTTTTCTCAATAAAGTTTATACACTTATTGAGATAAGTAAAGGTCCTACCTCAAGAAGAGCATAATTTTAGTAAGTATGTGCACACATCAGCGTGAGTGTGGGTGTAGGGATAAAACCAACAATGCAAGCAATGATATTTAGTAACTGGATTGAGACAAGCAAGTCTTGAGAAATATATTACTTTTCAAATAGTCTAATGGGTCCCTTGTGAATGAACAGCTAGCATATTGACTTTGTTCAAATAAAGATTCATTTTTTCCTTTTGGAAGTTAGCAACTTGAGTTTTGAATTTAATCATTCATTATGGTATTTCAGCACCAAAATCTGGTCAGCCTTCTCGAAAATGTCCTCTTGCTGGGGGATGTCGCACACCAGTGGAAGAAATCTCCATGAATCTTCTTGTGAAAGCCATTTCTTGTAATCATTCTCTCTCTCAAGAATTGAAGAGGTTTCTTGTTTTTATTCATTTATTTTGAATATATGTAAAGATCTTAGTTGCTAACACCTCTACATGCATTCTATCATTTAATCTTTATACTGTTCTCTAAGGTGGATACTATGATCTTAAATTTACAATTGAGATAACTCATATCTTAGAGTTTAGGTAATTTCCTTTCAGAGCTCTTTCTTTCTACAGCTTTGAATTTAAAACAAACGTGTTGAAAGGAGCTACCTTTTTTTTTTTTTTGCCACTTCCTTAATATTTCTTCCTCACCTTCCCTTAAGGCAATCTGTTGTCCTTCCTTTTTTCTTGTTCAATATTACATTTACAATGGCTCTGGCTAGAATGAGGCAGGGAGGATCCTCTCTCTTTCTACCATCCTTTTAGCTATTTCCTCATGACTTCTGCTGGGGTCTTCTCTGTCATCAGTCCCTCCCTTCACTCTGAGGTAGTCCCTTCAGAGCTTCTGCTCCTATTTCCTTACATTCAATCTGTTGGCTCTGATCTGTCCATCACCTATTTTAGGACATTTATTTATTTAGGGTGATTCTATAATTTATCTTCTAAACTGGAATACTTTTGAAAGTGAAAGCACCCATTAGTACAATGACATTGGGGTCACAGGTGTGGGGAATTGGAATTGGTCACCCCAAGATCTGTCTCTTTGACATGAAGATTATTTGTGGCTGGTTACTTTTAAAAACTGCAGACATGAGAGAAACTCTGGAGAGCAGAATTTACTTACCCTTTGTTAGAGACATTTATATTTGTAAGGGAAATCTCCGTCTGTAAAGGCGTCTCCCTCTTTGTATCAGGAAGAAGAGAGGATGACCTTATCTCTAAAAACTCTTATCAATGCAGAATTCCAGGACTTAAATCTGGTAATCTCTCATAACTGATGCCCCCCCATCCCCAACATCCTCCTTTGCCTTTAGCTAAGGATGGTATTTACGATGAAAACCTCTGCCATTTTGGTGAGTTGCTCAGTTTTCCTAAGTCTCTCCCATGTATACTTGTTACAAAGCTTTGTTTAATTTTCTCCTATTATTCTGTCTCATGTGAATTTAATTCAAAGCCCAGCCAGAAGGACCTAGAGTGGGTAGAGGAAATATCTTCCTCCCTTACACGGGCGTGACTCTGCCTTTACCCTACCCAGAACCTGAGTTTTGCACACAGCTTGACCAGTCACCATGTGATGTTGGGAAAGGTGATTAACATCTCTATGATATAGTTTTCTCTTCTATGAAATTGGGTTAATAGCTGTACCAAGGTCTTGGATAATTGTGAGGATGACATGAGTTGATACATGGAAAGCATTTAGAATGGTGACTGGTACATAGAAATCATTCAATGCTTTTAAACTACAATTTGCATCATTTTTATATCCATGACGCTGGCAAATTAATTAACCTCTCTAAGCCTGTGAGAATTGAATAGGATAATGCATGTGACCACCTTCCCTACTCTAGACACTACTCTTACTATCTTTGTCTTTTCTTACTATGCAAATAACTATTCTAACCTCCATTCCACAACTATTTCCCACCCATCTACTTATATCAACTGCTTGTATTTCTTGTTCCAGCAATGTGTTAAGCAATATCTCAAAGCCAGGAGGCGGTTACTCCTGACACTAGTTTCCTAATTGACACAGAGCCTTCGGGAAGCACAGTGTAATCTGAGGAACCTCAGACGTGAAGGTGGTTAGCACACTCTCCAGTCCACCAACAAAACATTTCACTGATTCCTCTAAAGTGTTGCATTAGGCAAAGGTATGATACTTTAAGCGTGAGTTAGAAGAGGCTGCCATTTTCTGGAAAAGACACTGGTGATCCTTACTGAGTGTCTCCTGGTCGTGACAAGGAGGGCTTGAGAAGAAAGAAGTCTGCCAAGGCCTGAAACTTCAAGGTAAACCCTATAGATTCCTTCCTCACAGAAAACCCCTTTATTGTCTGCTAAAGGTGCCACCCAGTGGGCCACTGGTGATGTCTACAGAGTTTTCTGTTTGGTTACTATGTAGAGATTTGGAACATTTAGCTACGAGGATGGCTTTCCCTTAGAATTTGATTCTTACTCTGGTGCCATGGTAAAAAATGTTAGACATCAGGGCAGGCCAGGTGGTGCAGTGGTTAAGTTTGTACACTCTGCTTCAGCGGCCCAGGGTTTGTTGCCCAGCATGGACCTGCACACCACTTATCAAGCCATGCTGTGGTGGCATCCCACATATAAAATAAAGGAAAGTGGGCACGGATGTTAGCTCAGGGCCACTCTTCCTCAGCAAAAAGAGGAAGATTGGCAGTGGATGTTATCTCAGGGCTAATCTTCCTTAAAAAAAAGTTAGACATGAATATATAGTTATTTCTTTGGAAGAACATGGGCATGGACACACACATGCACACACTCTTTAGACATATTAAATCCAAATGGCTGCCCACAAATTTGGCTGCCAGCTCTGGTAATGAGGGATGGTCTGGACACATCTGAGATATGGGATTTGGTGAGTGAGTGTCTGCATAAGCTCAGAGGGACAGTAATGATACTCTAGAACCAGACTACCTTGTTCTGATCCCTAGCTCCTCAAATTACTGGCTGTGTGGCCTTGGGCAAGTTCCTTAACTCCTCTGATGCTCAGCTTCCTCATCTGTAAAATGGAAAGGATGATAATGGTAGTAACTATTCATATGGATGTTGTGAGAACTAAATTAGTTAACATAAGTAAAACACCACCTGACCCACATTAAAAGCTAGATAGGCGAACTTAACTGGTGGATTCATAGGAAATCACTTCTCCCATTAAACAAAAAACTAAATTGACCAAATTATAGAACATATAGTTTATTTTTCCTGAAGGTTGAAAATTCCCCCTGATATTTATGGTTATTTTAAAAAATCAAATTAAAATGTGATTGAAATAGATTTTTTTTCCTATGACACATGGGCTGAGATTCAGTCTGGAAGAAGAGCAGAAAATATCCAGGTGGAGCTTGAGGGGAAATTCCTTCAGGAAGGTGGGAACAATACTGAGAAGGATTAAGACTTTTGACAGCTTGACACTTGGGACAATTGAGAGAAATAAAACAAGGCTAGACTGAATTATAAGACAAGGAGGGTGAGGAATGAAGCTGGAGATACAAGCAAGTAACTATCTGATCATGAGGGAGCAACGCTCCCCACATCATACACATTTTAGTGTATTTGATATTTTATCTAAAATACATACATATTTCCCAATGGATAAATTTTAAGCTTGGGCTTTGCAAGGTAACGTTCGTTTAACATAGGTAAGAGAAGGATTTAAAGAACCTTATTCTACTTTTCTTCATTCTTATTATATATCTTGAAGAGAGTTACATCAGGTGTTCATTAAAATAGAGTTTGTTGTAAGCTTTTTTGACCCTCTCTCATTCTTGGATTCTGTGCACGGTAGTAGTGAGCATGGGAGGTAAGGGCTCCTTGCCATTCCACATTTATCAGTGTTTAAATAGAGAATGTACCTTAATGCTAGTGACAAATAAAAATGGCAAGCAATAGGATATATTGGAGTATATGAGGAAGCCATTTGGTATAAACCTAATTCGGCCTGACTTTGTCTTTCCAAAAGGGCCTGACCGAGGCTGTTGAGCATGCATTGTATATCTGCTTTAGAGATTCCCTATGGCAAGAGCAAAGGCCCTTGAGATAAAGGTGCAAATTCTCTCCCCCTCCCAACGTTGGCATCTGCTTAAGGATTAAGTATCTTTCCTTGGGCTGGAAACTGATTGCTGCGCTCACCTGTGACCGCCCAGCTTGAGACAATAGACTTGCCTCCTGCTGCGCCCACAGAGATAGCAGACCCACTACCTGCTGTGTCCATCAAGCGCTGTGCTGACGGGGCGATCTTGTGACTATTGTGGGAGGGACATTTCAATCATGTGTGAAACGCTCTCTTTGAGGGTATATAACCACCCTGTGTACTCCCACTTCTTTGGAGTGCTCTGTTCCTTTGTGGAAAGGCTCTCCTGGGTTATAATCCTAAGATTTAAGCTCAGAATAAACTCACCCAAATTTTCATTTATAGATTGGTTATGGATTATTTTCATCAACACTAGCATGGATATCAGAATTGGTAGGAAACTTTTAAGATGGCTAAAATAGCTATTGCCAATGTGATAAAGTTAAAGTTAGAATGTGTTCTGACTCTCACCTTCTTAGTGCCTTAGTGATTGATAAAGCGTGATACATACCCCCTGCAATAGAGAGCTAGAAAGGTAAACGTTATCCAGTGCTTGGCACATAGCAGTAAGTACTCTATAAATTATACCTGTTATTATCACTGGAACGTGACTAAAGCCATCCTTCTTGCATGAGAGATACAGCTCATGAAACCATATATCTGATTGTCCAGGATTGATTTGAAGAGAGGCAGGGTCTAGACAATACATAATTGCATGGATTAATGGGAAAGGAATTGCTCTTTTTTGTTCCAAAGTTCAGTGAAGCACCAAGCCTGCAACAATAATCTGATGATGTCCACTACTCCAAGTCAAAGTGGAATTAAACAATGTAAAAACTATTCTTCTGCCCTCCTGCCCCATTTGTGGAATCATTTTGATGCATGGACAGATAGAAACCTTCTCTTGCACTCAAAAAATATTATTAGCTAGTAGTAAAAGAGTAAACATCAAACCTTTAGATTTCTTTTTTATGACAGCCATCAACAACCCCAAATGGCTTCCCAAGAAGTTGATAATGCACAGCTGGGGACAGCTTCAGCAGGTATTACCCCAGGAAGCCAGGTGAAACCAGAGATGGTGAATTATTCTGTCTACCAGCCCATTGATAGATCACAAAATTACCAGAAAGAAGAATTTCAAGTCCTTGGGGTAAGTCAGCCATTGTTAAGAAACTGGTTTAAGATGGAAGAAACAACATGTGGAAAACCTTGTTTATGCCCATAAGGAGGAATTCATCACCAAGTCAATAATGTTGCTCCTTCAAGAAAAGACTGGGGCATATTTTAGACCTGGGAAGTAGAAATGCGGAGGCATAATCATATGGCAGAAAATATCCTATCAACACTGGAGAATGGACTCCAATCTGACCATCTGCATCAGGAGGCTGACCTCTGTGAATTCAATATTTCATATTTTAAATTTAAAAATTGGGTTGAAGGAATGGCCAAGTAGGATGCTGCTGAATGTCTGTCTGCCTTCATCATAGTATGGCCCCAAAGCATGCTGGGAAGATAGTTTGACTCAATCTGTTATCAGCCACATCTCCTTTACTCTTCTGTCACTTTCCCAGAGGAGTTTGTGAGAGGCAAAGATGAAGGGTTGGTGGGAATAGCATGGAACAAAAACCTCCCAGGGTAAGCTCTTGCCTAGTTAATTTAGACTTGACTTTCAACCATATCTCCTTTCTGAGGAAAATTAAAACAGTCTCTTCTCAGTGTAAAGTAGTATGTGACCATTATGTTTTTTTGGTTGTTTGTTTTCCTTCTTACAGGCCGTCCAGATCCTGACTGGAGCAATACTTCTGGCTATTGGTGTTGTTCTGGGTTCCATACTGTCCACAGCCCATCCCTTCAGGAACTTTTTCTTTACCTTCTACACAGGCTATCCGCTGTGGGGCGCTCTATTTGTGAGTATTCAAATTCCCCTGACCATAGCTCATTTCTTAGCTACCACTACCAGCAATATGTTTGATTATTAAAGTGTTGCTCTTTGGTTATTTGAAAGTTTCACGCTGCTGTTGGTTTGATTGGTAATCCTTGACACAAACAGGTTTTAAAAACACAGCACCTTTCTTTCTGATGAAAAGAAATCACATTTGCTGAGTATGTGATTAACAATTAGGACAAGCTACGTCCTAAATGTTAACTTAATATCCACGTATTAAATTTATGTCTACTCAGAAAATTTAATGAAAAATGAGTATTAGTGAATTGCCTTGTAGTGTGGCCAAGAGAGTCCTGGTTTGGGAGATAAGAGATTTGACTGCTGATAACTGTCTGAAAATCAGAAGAGTCATTTTCCCTAGCTGGGTCAAAATGTAATCAGTAAAAACAGGCTTTGAGTCAAGGTGATTTTTAAAATTTATTTATTCAGTTTTGTAATACGATTGTCTTTCCTGATGGTTCACTTTTTAAAACGTGGTTGATAGGAACTATTTGTTAATCACTTGCTATTTTTTTCATGCTACTATGAAATTGAGGATGGGAAAGTTTAGTTGAAAATAGTAAGTAGAACATGTAATTGACAAATGAAGAAGAAAGAAATTTATAATAAGTCTTGGGCTCTAATTTATTCATGCCTTTAGTTTTTCAAAAGCATTAATCTTCAGATCTCCTTTAAAAAGAAATCGCTCATATTTGGCCAAAATTTCTTGGCCCAGATCAGATCTCACATTCTGACAAAAGATTATATTCTGTTTCTGGATACAGTCAAAGACATGTAATGTGGATTTAACATTTCTGAAATTTTTAGATAGTTAACATCACCAGTTTGATGGAATAGTTAGAATCTGATTTTTTTCTGGAAAACCTAGGGTACACATTTGCTCTGCATATTGAATCCTGACTACCTAAATGGAAAAGTTCCAAACTGTAGAAAAGAGAATAATACTGTGTTTCAGTTGTTCAATCAGAAAAGAGTTTTCTTTTCTCAGAAAGTAAGGTCAGGTTGTTGAAAAAAGAGCCACGGTGAGGGAGCCAGAGTTTCACTCTTTTAGCATCTTCAACGCTAAGACTCAAATCTGACCGTTGGATTCCCATTGCTGGAAGCTTCTCTCTGGGTCTGTATCACCTAAAGTACAAAGTCTAAGGTGCATGACATGACACAAAGCCCTTAGTATCTGGCCTTACCTACAACTCTACTACCTTCGTCTCCTTCCCTTTCCCTCTGTGCGTTATGACTTGCTGTGTGTTGACTGCGATATCTTGTATTTACCCGATCTTTCTTTTCCTAATCCTTAGTAACTGTGTGACTTTGGAAAATATATTTGACTCTCCCCCTTTAGTTCCTCACTAGGATGGTAGAAATAATATTAGGACTTTCTTTTGGGGGTGACTGAAATTAACTAGAAAAAAATATATAAACCTTAGCTATTGTTAATAATTTGAGTGCTTTCTCTATGCTGGACACATGTCTAAGCCCTTACTATGTATTATTTCATTTTATCCCCATACAACTATAAGGTGATTAATATGAACATGGGGATATGCACATCTCTCTTTTACAGAAAAAGAAACTCAGGCAAAGAGGGGTTTGATCATTTGTCTAAGGCAACAGAATGAACAGGAGCCAAAGATGGGATCAGAACACAGAGCACATGCTCTTAACCACAAAGCAACAGTGACTCTGGCACGTTCTGTGATAACCTCTTTATTATTTGAAACAGAATTTAGAGCCTGTTCTTTCAGGTTCAGGCAAAATCCAATCAATGACATTTACATAGCAAGCCTTTGCTCTCCATAATTTTGGCAACTTTTCCCTCAAACCACAGGAGTGGCTTGGTAAATGGTTGTGAGATTTATGAGGTAAAAAAAAACAGAATGAAGCTCTGAGAAAACCATGAACATGTAGAGAATTCAATTTATCAAAATTAGAGTCATGGAAACCATAACATATCAAAATAATAATTTAAGAATTAGTGGGTATATCAATATAGACATTTAGATATGTAAAAGATCTTTTAGAAGATCTAGTCCATTAAATCAAATCCTTATCTGAAGCCTGGCTAAGAATATGAGAACAACATTATATGTACATATGTATGTAAATAAGTATTATTTACATTTGATATAAATAGAAGCATAAAGATAATTGTATTACATTAAATATATATATATTTGTTATATGTTTTTAAAGCAGGTACACTCTCACAAACCTGTAAAAAGCCAGACATAAAACAAAATGAAAATATTACAAATGCACTTAAAATTTAAACTAACTTAAAATTGTATTCCTATAAAATGATGAGCAACATCAAGTATGATTTTGTGTTCCAGGATGTGAATTTAAAAAAGAAGTTTTGTACAACTATTGCTAGATATCTGCTAATCAAGGGAGGACCAAGAAAATATGGTTGAGACTTAAAATTCCTTTATCTGCCTCATTTCCTATTTTCAACAGTTTGTTATTTCAGGATCCTTATCTGTTGCAGCTGGGAGAAAACCCACAAGAAATTTGGTGAGTGGCAGTTCTTCTTCTTTTTCTATAATGATAGGAGTAGAAATAAGTTATCCATTAATAGTAGGAGAATAGAGATTGGTGAATCCACCTGAGACACCAAGTCTCATTTAATGCACAAGAAAACTAATCTCCTTTTCTTAAGGCATTCAGATGGTAGATCATCAGAAAATCATATAGATTGTGACTATGATTACTGGGATGGGTACTATGAATATTTGCTGCATCTGTAGCTTAGAAAGAGGCTTCTTGATTTTTGCGTGTTATTAAATTTGATCAATTCTAATTATTTTGAGTGCACACTCTCCCACCACTAGTTCTAAAACTGAGAGCCAAAATTCTATTCCTTTGGTGATTCATTAAACGGTGACTAAGTCTCCATTACCCTTTCTCACCGACTCATCTGCCCATTATTCTATTTTCCTAGTCCATTCACTCTCTTTCCTTCCTAGATGGCTATTTCACCTTTATATTCTGTCCTCAAACACCAATACTTTTTCTCTCATCCTTGCTCTCTTTTAATGACCTTGCTTCCTATTCTAACGTGTCAGAAGAAAATTTTCAGATCACTATAACATCTATTTAACGGAACAGATCTGGACCTATATATTTTTTCCTTCCAACCTCTTACCATAGGAAACTTCTCTGTGATTTTCTTCAAAGCCAGTACCTCTCCTCAAATACTAGATTTTGTTCCTTTTTTCCCACACAAGTGCATCGCTCCAATTTTCTCTTTCTACTACATTTTTTAAAATTAGCCTATAAACATTCAGTTACTGTTCTTAACTTAAAAGAAAAAAAAATCTTCACCTTATTTTCTCCTGCTAGATACAGGCACAACTTGTTTTTCCTTCTATAGCTAAACTTCTTAAAGGAATTATCTATACTCTGTCTCCAGTTCCTATCCACCTAGTTTCAACTAAACCCACTCCAGTGAGGCTTTATTTTCTTCCCTACCACCCCTCTGTAAGTGCTCCCTTTAAGATCACTGAAGACTTTCACATTGGTAACATAGTGATCAATTCTCAATCCTCATTTAACTTGACCCATGAGCAGCATTTAGCACACAGCTGGTCACTCACTCTTCCTTCCAATAATTTCTTCACATGGACACATTGATTGGCTAATTTTCCTTCTGTCTTTTCAGTTTCTCTTTCTCAATCTCCTTTACTAGTTCCTTTCCTTCTCTCTGACCTTTTAATGTTGGAGTTCCCTAGAACTCAATTCTTTATTACCTGTTCTATTCACTCCTTTGGTGATCTCATCATCCATTCTCACGGCTTACAATAACATCTATATGCAACCCTGAAATAAATATTTCCCGCCTACATCTCTCTCCTGAGCATCAGACTGGCAATTGCCTTCATTTAGAGGTCTAAGAAGTCCAATCTTCCTCCTCAACACTTCTCCATCCACTGTCTTCCTCATGTCAGCTGATGGGAATTCCGTGCTTCCTGATTCCCGGGCCGAAAACTTTAGAATTATCCCTCATTCTTCTTTCTTTGACAATCTTGAATCCAAATTTGTCAGCAAATTTTGTTGGCCCTATGTTCAAGCTATATCTGAGGTGACCTTTTTTTTTCTTTCTATTGATAACACCTCATCGAATCTACCATGGTCTTTTTTAATTGGACTGCTTGCTTCCACCCTTGGCCCTCTCTAAACTAGTCTCACTTGAGACATCAGAGTGTTAAACTAGAAATAAAGAGCCAAAATGAGAGACAGAGAGGCATTTATTTGGGGATCAAAGAACTGCAATTCAGGGTACACATATTTGGGTAGCAACTCAAACACTGTCCCACTAGAGAGTCAGGGACTTTTAAAGGCAAAATAGAGAGGTCTGCATTACAAAGAATATTAATTGAGGTTGGTGGCAGAAAGCTAATCTTGGCTAAATGTAATTAATTGCTAAGGCTAGGTAGAGGGAAGCAAAAGTCCATTACTGTAAGGAATTGCAACATTCTCAGAATTTTTGTGTCTTAATTAATTTCAAAAGTTTACTATGTGCCCAATGAGGACTTGCATAAGACCAATTTCCTTAATGGCTTCCTGGCGCCATTTTAAAGCCCTTAGACATTAGTGATCCTCTTTTGTTTCACATATCACTGGAGTGTTCCCCTTAAAGTATAAATCTGATTGTGTTGCCCTTTTGCTCAAAATCCACTAATGGCTCTATATTTTCCTCAGAGTAAGAATCAAAGTCCTTTCCATGACCTGCAGGACCCTACATAATCTGGCTCTCTGGTCATTCTCCATCTTCCTTTCCTAATATTGTTTACTTTGGTCACTTCCCTCCAACTGCCTTGTCTCCTCTTGGAACATTCTGGCATCAGGGCTTTGAACTGAGTGCTTCCTCAACCACAAGGACTTTCCTCCAGATATCCTCATGGCTAACTCCCTCAGTTCTTTAAAGCTACTCCCTAAGTGTCATTCTTATTGAATATCACAAACCCCCACTCCTCTCTCTGCACTTCCAGATCCTCCTTACTCTACTCTATTATCCTATAGTATTTAATCACTTTAAAAAATACTATGTAATTTACCTATAAGTATTCTTAATTGATTTGTTGGTCTTTGCTGCTAGAATATAGGCTTCATGAAGGTCGGGATCTTTGTTCACTGATGTTTGCCCACCATCTAGAATCTTGCTGGGTGTGTTACTGAATGAGGTTCATTTTGTCCATTGCATGGAAAGCCAATCACCGAGAAGAATTTGCTGCAGAGAAAGAGTTTATTCACAAGATCACCAAGTGAGGAAACTGGAGAACAAATCTCAAGTCCACCTTCCTGAAAATGGAGACTAGGGATATTTATGGAGGAGAGGGGCGAGGTGGTCTGAAGTGTGGGAATAGATCATTGGAGGCAAGGAGGAGTGAAGTAATTGATGATCTGTGTGAGCACAGTCAAATTTCCTGCCTCTTCATAGGATGCACACTCACAAAATGGAGCTGTTGGCATGATCTGACGGTAGGGTTTTTGGTTCCCTGATGTCAGGAGGCTACCTATTGGGCATTCACACAGGCCCAGTTGATGAGTTGGTGGTCTTGAGTGGCTTGAACCAGACAGGATCAACTCTTATTTCCTGAAAAACAACTCAAGTATCCGTTACCATGGTGACCCAGTCACCAGGGAACCTAGTGGGAGTTGGATAATATATTGTCTGAGCAGCACAACTAACAGTGGTTGGGCAAACAAATAAAAACTACAACTAATAACTGCCAAATCTTTAGCTACTAACTATCTAGTCATTAATAGCTAACTCTCCACTGGTTTCAGTTGTGTAAATAACCTTCAACAGAAATTTATTGAAATCAGTTGTAGCCAAAGGAATGTGCTGTCTGTGTTAATCGAAAATTCTTATTCTTTTTTAGATGCAAAACAGTTTTGGGATGAATATTGCCAGTGCTACAATCGCTCTAGTTGGGTTTATTTTTCTCATAATAAGTTTAGTAGTTAATAAGCTGTCAATCAAGATGTGTCCATCTTCACAGTCACCAAACTTATGTATTTACATGGGCGCCACATCAAACGTATGTTTTTAAAAATTATGTTTAATTATAAAATATTTCAAATAATTTAAAATGTACAGAAAAGATAATATTTCTGATACCATGCTGCCTTGATTTGAATGTTGGTTCTGCCGCTTATTAGCTCTGTAAGGAAGGGCAAAGTAGATAACCTCTCTGTGTTTCAATTTTCTCATGGTTGAAACAAGAATAGTGATAGCATCAATCTCACAGGGTTGGTGTAAGCATTAAATAAGTTAACATTTGATAAGCAATTAACACAGTACACATCGTGTTACATTATTTCCAATATACCGCTACTACTATTACACTCTCCAGATAGACTGAATTTTTTAAAACATTTTATTTCACATCTTGTTTAATAAAACTAACTTGGGAGATCCAATATGCTCTGTTGTTTCAGATTTTTGTTTTTAAAAGATTGGCCCTGAGCTAACATCTGTTACCAATCTTTTTTTTTCTCTTCTTCTTCTTCTTCTCCCCAAAACCTTCCAGTACATAGTTGTATATTCTAGCTGCAGGTGCTTCTAGTTGTGCTATGTGGAATGCCACCTCACCATGGCTTGATGAGTGGTGCCATGTCCGAGCCCAGGATCTGAACCAGCGAAACCCTGGGCCGCCGAGGCAGAGCACGCGAACCCAATCACTTGTCCGTGGGGCCGGTCCCCAGGGTCTGAGATTTTTGAATAATGACTCACTGAAGTTTCGAATGACTTTACTTTTGAATTTATTTGAATATGGTATTTTCAAAGGGAAGTTCTTTAATAACATTTCCAAATTGTTATGCTTTTGTTTGTTTAGATATTCTTCCTCTTCTGAGGTGAACTTGGAAATTAACATTTTCCTTCAAATTTGTCCTTTTTCCCCATGATGATTTATGAGCCATTATTTATTGACTCACTCATAATCCTCCTGTTTGCTGACACTACTCCTGGAAGTTAGTGTCTTTATTTTATTTTATTTTTTGTGTATGTGAGGAAGATTGGCCCTGAGCTAACATCTGTTGCCAGTCTTCCTCTTTTTGCTTGAGGAAGATTGTCGCTGAGCTAAGATCTGTTCCAATTTTCCTCTATTTTATGTGGGATGCCCCCACAGTATGGCTTGGTGAGCAGTGCTAGGTCCACACCCAGGATCCGAACCTGGGACCCCTGGGCGGCAGAAGCAGAGCATGTGAACTTAACCACGATGCCACCCTGACGGCCCCCTTCTTTATTTTATTTTTAATGATCTAAGTTTATATTTATGTGGGCCTTATTTTTCTGTGGATTTTGTGGTATTTTTCCTCCAGAGAAATTTTGTATTTGCTTCTTCTATGTTTCTTGGTGATAACAGAAAGATCACGATTCTAGGAATTTTGTGTTTAATATTTCAGCTTAGTGTTTTAATTTCTAGGGATAGTGTGTATGCCTAAACCTCTATGAAGTACTATTAATGAAACGATGGAGAGGCCATTTTCCTTAACTACCTGCTCATGTCCTTAGTTACCGCTATTCCAATTGGTAGATTATAGTGATAACGTCAGAATTTTGCCTCAGCTGCTTCTTTCCCCTATGACTACTTTACATGGGTTGACATAGAAATACAATGTGTCTCTCTTTCCAGGGAAAATGTGTCCCTGCTTGTAGATTGACACTGTGTCTCTTATCGAGTGTTGGTGTGTGGCTGTGTAGTAAACCTAATTTATGGTTCACTTTGCTCTGTTTTATGGGAGGGAGATGTTATAGTTTGGTTTCCTGATGACATTTTTTTCCTCTGGATATTTCTACCGGGTTTGATACAAGGCATCATATCTTCTAGGGCTTTGTGTCTCTAATGCTGATCCTTTCCTTGCTGGAATTGTGCATAACCACCTTTAGCTCAATCATGTGGTGCAAAGAAAATTGCTGTGTTTCTAGAGAGGTGGGTTTGTTTAAATGACTAATAATTCATATGATCTTCAGCCTCTCTCTAGGTTTGGGGTTGTCTCTGACTCTTGGAATTAGAAAGAAACTTTGATGCAGTAATGATTTGTGGGGTTCCTGGAGTTAGAGATGGTATGAATGTTAAGATGGAATGAAGACCAGAAAAGAATTCTGATGTAAAAATGCAAGGAGAAATAGTGTATTTCATATCAAAGAGCATACATTTTTTATACAGATAGAATTAAGTTATTATTTTCTTGTAACTTGTCACTGTCTAGCTGTATACCCAGGAAAAATCACGAATTCTTTCTAGATTTTAGGTACCTTATCTGTACAATGAAAATGTTTTCATTTATTTCTGATATTTGCTGTAAAGACTATGTATATAATACTTCAGTACAGTAATAATCAGTGAATGAATATTATTCGTGATGATCATGATGATAATAGGAAGGGATGCAGGTGACGATCCTATTCTTGGGGATTGATATTGTTTTATTTTCCAGGCAATTTCCTCACCTCCCAATTCTGTGGAATAAGGAATGCCTCCTGATGGAAGTAAATCTGAGAGCAAGGAAGTTGATCCTTAAATCTCCCAATGAGTCAGAGCTCCATCCAAGAACTAAAGAAAATATAAGCCTGTAAAACATGCCTGCTATCATGGCACCAATCAAGAGAAACTCAGACATTTGACTCAGTCTTTTCTGTCCTAACTATAAATCATATTAGTGTATCCTGGGGATGGAAGAATAAATATGCTTCTTTAGGCATTCCTTGTTTTGTAACTTCTATGATCACCACTCCAAAGTTGTTCCCAGAAATTAGTTCTCTTTCTTCTTACCCACCTACTCCACCTTTTTTTTTTTTTTTTGCTGAGGAAGACTTGCCCTGAGATAGATCAATATTTGTTCTTCAAAGGAGAATGAGAAACTGTAATATAGAGAAGTAAAGAATAAGGGCTTCAGAATCTTACAGATCTGGGTTCAAATTCTGATACTGTCACTTATTAGCTGTGTGAACTAGAGCAAGTTACTTAATCTCTCCGACATATTTTTCCTCATCTTTAAAATAGGCATAATAATATCAACAACCTCATCAGTTATTATGAGGGTTAAATAAAATAAAGCCAATGTGGAATAGCACCACAACTACTTGATAATGATGTTGCTGTTATTGTCGGCCTTGTGCTGTTAAGGCTGAGGTGGGATTGTGGCCAGATGTGCAGGAGAGATGGCAGAAACCCTCACACTTCACTGTGCCTCCTCCTATAGCCTCCAGTGACATCTGTGGCCATCTTTTCACAGTGGCAATTTGATGTTAAATCTCCTTCTGCTGTATCTGGTTCCTGATTTATAAATATACTGCTGAAGTACTTATATTTCTGATCTATAAATTAATTTCTCTCCCTTAATACTGAACTGGGTCATCCACAATGTCTAAGTTCATACTCATAAGGTACTCTTAGCTCCTTGTTTACCATAGGTGTAAAGATTTTTCCACACTCTTCTCTACTAATTCTTACTTCTGTTCTTCAGAATGTATAAAGTCTATTTCTTTGTTATATATATATGTAATTTATTTGTTTTTGTAATCCATTCAACAATCATTCAGGGAGTGCCTACCATGTGCCATGTGCTGTTCTAGGAGTTTGGCATACAATAGAGGACGACGTATAGCCTCTGCTCTCCAGGTGCCCATAGTGGGAGATATAGACTCACAGAAACACAATTCCGACATGAAGCCATAGAGCTGTGATAGGAAGAGTATAGCCATCTTGGGAAGCACATGGGAAGAGTTTGTAACTAATGTCAGTGACAATTTTTCAAAAGACTCTTCTTCTAAACTGAGAACTTAAAGTTAGAATGATGAAGGGCAGTAGAAAGAAGAGGGATGGGTGCAAAAGCTTCTAAGATAGGCGGAATTTGGGATATTCTGGGAACCAACAAGTGTTTAGTGTGTCTAACTTTGGTGTGTGAGGGGCAGGTGGCAAGATACAAGTTTGGAGAGAGAAGAAGTGGAGACATCACAGGAGATTATGAGACAGGGCAACTCTGCAAGTCTTAAGAAGCAACTGAAAATTTATGCAGTGCTGTTGAACTGGCTTATCTTGACTTCTGAGAGCTGATTTTAGGTTTTCAGGAAGGACAAATCAGCATAATTTTGGTAGCTTGAAATTGGCTGTGGTGGGAGTATTTATACTGCAGAGAATGGCAAAACCACCAATCATATTCTCACCCCAACCCTACCATCCAGTCCTGGAAAGCCAGTTTAAATATTTACCAACACACCATTAGATAAGTGTGGACAGGCCATGTACTTACCTGAAATTTAGAAATATCATTGTGGTTGCAATGTAGAGTGTATTGGAAGGAGTCAGTAAAGAGAAGTTTTGTCAGGAGTCTAATACAGTAAACCAAGCAAACAATGGATATATGTAGACTTCAATGGAAGGAAAGGTATTTATAGTAACATTTGTATCATTTTTCATTAATTCAACTTCTCTCCTATTATGTTATAAATAAATTGTTTCTTTGTATTTTCCCAAAGATATTTGCTAACAAATTATGATCAAAACATATTGACAGCCTATAGTGAACAGCGACCAGTGTGATTGCCTTTCCAGCATCTATTTGGGCTATCCCAGATTGATGGCAACCTTGAGATCTTGGTGGAGTTAACCTCATCCCGTGCTCCAGAGTTACACCACGACAGATCTAAATCCATCAGAACAATTTCATTCCTTATTGTGTTGGCCCATGAAATTTCCCTGGACCAGGGTTTGACTCAGTTGTGGATCCACCATCATGAAGTTGGAGGCTTTTTTGACAAATGTGGAATACGACTTTCCCTTTCATCATATATGTGAATTGAGATCCAACTAGAACTAGTAGCTATGATCAACTGTGACAAAAACCAGCCTCAGTATTAAGCTGAAGGCAAGCCAAGAGAATTTCAGAAAACAGAAATCAAACTCTAATCTAACCACACCTGAAATTTAACCTATATCTGGAATTGGAAGTCTCATGAACACAAATATTTTATTTTTATTATTTAAACAACATTTGTTGCAAATGTCTTCTTCCATTCCGATTTTATTTTTATTTTTATTTTTTTGGTTAACTCTTGTTATGCCTCCACCCCATACTGTTGTTGTAGTCCTATTTATTCACTTTTCATCATGACTTATGCATTTTGTATTTTGTGCAAGAAAACTTTCCTTGCCTCAAGGCCATGGAGACATTATTATAGCTTTTCTTATTAAAGTTTTTCTTTATATATTATGAGCTTTAATATATCTATATCTCTAATTTACTTTTCCTATAGAGTGACATTATCATTATCATCATCACCATCATCATCATCATCATCATCCTAGAAAGCTAATAATTCCAGAACTTTTCATTGAATATTCCATCATTTACAGTATTCAAGTTCACATAAATGCTTTCATCTATTTAGGTCCTTCCTATTCCAGGGACACTTTTTTTGTTGTTGTGAAAAGACCACATTATTTCATGTGCATAATATAATTGTTCTTATTATCACTGAGGACAAATTTCTGCATGTGATTATTTTTTGTCATTTTCTTGGCTATACTTGGATATTCATAATTCTACATGAATTTTTAAAATCATTTATTAAAGTTCTAAAAATACTTTGCAATTTTCACTTAAAATCATAGATCAATTCGGTACCAATTGACATCTTATTTTTATAATTTATAATATTAAATGGTGTCATTAATATGTTCTCATTGTAGGTCTTATTTAGTCTCTTTAATTATATAATTTTTTCCTTTCAAGATCTTGCTCATTTTTTGTTATATTTACATGTAGAGATGAAGACAATTTTCTTTCTTTTTAAAAGATTGATATGTATCCTTATATATTTTTGGTCTCATTGAAGTGCCGTGGAAAACTTATATAACTTTGAAAGAGGAAAAACATTTACTGTTTCTCCTTTATATGTTGTTTGTGCTTGAGTGTGTGTGTGTGTGTGTCTGTGTGTGTGTGTGTGAGAGAGACAGAAAGAGAGTGTATGGAGTTATTATAGATGTCAACGAAAAAGTTAAAGAACAAAGACTAATGTTGAACATAATTTTTTACTTCCCATTAATTTTTGTTTATTTTGCAATTTTTTAGATTTGCAGAAGAGTTGTAAAGACAGTACAATGTTCCCATATACTCTTTCTCCAGCTTCCCCTAATACTAACATCTTAACTTGGTACATTATCAAAACTATGGAATTGTCATTCGTGTGACACTATTAACTAAACCATTGACTTCATCAAAGGCTCACCAATTTTTCCAATAATGTCCCTTTCCTGTGCCAACATCCAATCCAGGGTACCAAACTGCAGTTGCCATATTTCCTCAGTCTCTTCTGATCTGTGACAGGTTCTCAGACTCTCCTTGTTTTCCGTGACTTTGACATTTTTGACAAGCATTGTCAGATGTTTTATAGACTGTCCCCTTAGTTTTGGTCTGTTTCTTATTACCCCACAGCTAGACTAGATTTATAGAGTTTTTGGAAGAATTCCACGTAGGTAAAGTGCTCTTCTCATCACATGGTACTGGAACACCCAGTCCGCTCCTGATATCAAGATGACATCATTGGTGATATTAATCACGATTACTTGATTAGGATGGTGTCTCCACTGTAAAGTTACTATTTTTTCTTTTCCATCCACTATTCATTAGAAGTGAGTTAATAAATCCAGTCTATATTCCATGGGAGGAGAAAGGAGCGCCACCTCCTGGACAGAAGAATATCAAAACAAATGTGGACATCGTTAAAACCACCACAGTAATAAATATTTTAGAGAAGATATTTTGTGGCTATACAGATACCCAATTTCTCCTTTAAGTTCCACCCACGAATTTTAGCATTCACGTGTGGATTCTGCCTGCAGCAATTACTACTGGGATGTTCAAAACGTGATTTTCTATTTCCCTCATTTCTTCTTTCTTTATTATTTGAATTCTTCTGTAAAGAAGATTTGTCCCTTCTCTCTCATTTATTAATTTATTAAATAATTTATTTCTATCAGTATGGACTCATGGATGTTTATATTACCTGTGTTATTTTGTTAATAATAAATAATCAATATTTATTTTGTCCCTCAAATTGTTCTAGCTTTGGCCACTGGAAGCTGGGTTGGCTCCTGTAATTTTGACATGCTCCCAACTCTCCCTCCCCTTTTTAGCACTTTCTCGTTTTCTAGAACTACAAGATACTCCAGGCTCATTAACCTGTTGCAGACCTAGAATTTCCATTCTACAGGGAGCCCTGATTCCTTTTTTGGAGAATTATATTTTAAAAGTCTGACCTGGGAACTAGGTGCACTTATTCTGACTGGGTGTCACTGCTTTTTGTCGATCTCAATGGACGAGGCTAAGAAACACATGCATATACATTAACCTAAGTGTACACACGGTTGTATTTATTGCTGTATCTATTATCTGTACATATATTAAAAGATACATGAGTTTATTCTGATATATTCTACTCAAATCCTGCCCCACAGAGTTCATTCCAGCCTCCCTCCCCACCCCGCTTCCACCCACCACCTTGCTAATTTGTAAACTGTTTCTTGAATGTAAGAAATCTGGCAACAATTATCCCAAATATATTTACTGGTTTGTTGAACCTTAGTGTATTTATGAAGTTGTTTCAGAATTGCTAACCAGTATTCTTGTAAGAAATAAATTTACCAACTACAGTACAGCATTTATGTATAGTTCTTTATATCTTTAGCCTTAAGGTATGCAAAAGTTGCTGTTCAGTTACTTAGGTCAGCTCCTTTTAACCCCCACCTATTGCTGTGAGTTTTCATGCATTTGTAATACAGTTTAATCTTTTTTCACAGTCTGCATTTCATCCTGGGTTCCACAGATATCCTGTTTGATTTATTCTTTTTTGAGGGAAAAAAAGACACAGGGGAATTGTTTTCTTACAGGAAGCTACATTCTCTCCACTATTTTTGTGATATAAATCACACGATCTTTTGTTTAGAATCCCTGTGACATGGCATTCCTTTTTGTCACTCTTTATAGAAGCAGTGTGGCATAGTGAAAGTGGCAAGCTTTACATAAATGATAGATAAAACCTAATAATAATAAAACCTAAGTTCACAAGGAAAGGATAATAACATTTGTTGAATATATACTATGTCTCAGTTCTTTGTTAGGCACATTGTATTTATTATCCACTTTAATTTGACCCTCAGAACATCGTTATGATTTAATAAAAGAGAGAGTGGTTGGAGGGAGAAATTAAGATTGACTTCGAAGCTATTAGGTTTTACTCTGTGCTACTTTACATTTATTCTCTCATTTAATCATAACAACCCTTACAAGTAGGTGTTATTACGCCTATTTTAAAGTGAAAATTAGAGAAAGAAAGAAATTTACCCATAACCACCCAGCTAGTAATATATTGGCTCATATTCAATTCAGGTCTGGATACAATAAAACTCAAATTTTTAAAATGATCATTTTATAGGTTGCAAAGTGTCTCTACTCATCTTTTCTCCCCTGGGTCTCACAAAGACCTTCAGGTTTATTTTGGGCAGGCTGGGCCGGGGGAAGAGTGGATAGCATGGCTTAGAATAATTGGAATCCTAAGATAGATGTCTTGACATTCCTCAGGGAGGGGATATTTTAGAATATCTCAGAAAGAAAAAAGAAAAAAATACATTACTTGTGATCTGATTGTGACAGAAATGTGAGCCATAAAAAACAACAGAGGTGATGGGGCCAGCCCTGTGGCTGAGTGGTTAAAGTTCCAGCGTTCCACTTTGGTGGCCTGGGTTCACTGGTCAGATCCTAGGTGTGGACATACTCAGCTCATCAGCCATGCTGTGGAGGCATCCCACATACAAAAAAATAGAGGAATATTGCCACAGAAGTTAGCTCAGGGCTAATCTTCCTCAAGCAAAAAAGGAGGAAGATTGGCAATGGGTGTTGGCTCAGGGCAAATCTTCCTCACCAAAAAAACAAAAACAAAACCACAATAGAGGTGAAAAGAAAATTAGGGAATGTTGAAGGGAACAATTGGAATGCTTAAGGGCAGTGGGAGAGACAGAGAATGATGTCTTGGTATTTTAAAAATATGAATATTTTTATTGCCTTTTGAAAGTTCCTGGTGAAACTTTCCAAAAAAAATCCTATTGAAAAGTCTCTATGAGTATTTATTATCTCTGATGAATTAACAATAAGAGAAGACCTTGCAGCTACAACCTGTAAGCCACTGATGTTTGTGGAGTGTGTCCAGTGTTCTTTTCTCCAAGCTTACCAGCAAGTTGGGGATGCTGGAGAAGCTATTGATTGACTGATTGATCTATTCATTCATTCATTCAGTAAATACTGAGTTCCTACCATGTGCTTGTCATCATGTTAAAAATTTCAAAATTATAAGCTGTAGAATTATTTTGTCCCTATTTTCATTGAATGATAATTCATTAAGTCAAATGCTTAAAATAAAGCCCAACCAAAAAAGGGGTTATATTAATTGTAAAAGCTTGATACTGATTAAAGAAGAATTTGAGTCATCTATAAAAACATTTGCCCCAGGATGAATCTTCTCACCCATATCTGATTTAGATGATATTTAGTTGAGATTTTTGAGTTGATGCTGGAACGAGTTAGGCTACTGGGATGGAATAAGTGTATTCTGCACATGAGAAGGACATAAAAAATAAGGACAAATTTTGCACATCTGCCATCTCCCTAATAAGAGTTCCACAAAGATAGAAGAAGCAAAATTTTTGTGAGGAAATTATCAAGAAAAGAATACATGGAAAATCTTTTAGAACTAAGTATGAGTCTCTAGTTTGAAAGTGGCTACTGACTGTCCAGTAAAAGTAATGCGTAAGATTTACATTGTTTCACAACCAGATGGACCTACAACCAGAATACACAACTATGTACTAGGGGACTTTGGGGAGAAGAAGAAGAAAAAAGGATGACTGGCAATAGATATTAGCTCAGGTACCAATCTTAAAAAAAAAAAAGATTTACATTGTTTTAACACCATGCATTTCTTATCTCTAAGGATTAAAAGGAATCATAAAAGTTTTCCAGAGGGAAAATACATGACGCATACAAATATTTAGAATTAAAAATTACATTGGAATTCCCAAAATGAACTTTGGATGCTAGAAGGAAATGGAGTGAATGATTCTGAGTGAAAAATATTCTCCAGTTCAAACTCCATACCTCTCTAGAATTCAATTAAGTATGGAGGTGTAAAAAGGAAACGTTCAGACCAGCAAATTCTCAAAAACTATATCTCCCGGGTCCCTGTCTCAGCATGTGACTGGAGAATATGTTCTACCAACATTGTTGGGGCCGAGGGCAGGTCACTCAAAATACCCCACAATGGCATACTGATTATTTTGAGTTAAATTTACTTGAGAAGCAAAAAGGGCATTCTGACCTTCCTGTCTCTGTTCTTCCTGAAAGCAGGTAATAAATCTCCCACATGAAAGGTGCTCTTCTTGCATCCTTATCACCAGAGCGAGGGGATTCAGGGCTGAGAAGCCTGCATCAACAAACCTTGCTAATTTACTACCTTAAGCCTAAACTCTGCTTAAATGCCTCACTAGTTATGTACCTCAAACCTAAGTTTCTTTGTCTTGTCATTCCTCACAAATTTACTGTTTCTTCTTGTAACAGAAATATACCACCTGCGTTGTTCACTCTTTGGGCATCATTTTTATGATTCTCCCATGTGCACGTAATTATATTGGGTTTTTCTCATGTTAATCTGGTCTTGTGTCAATTTTATTATTAGTCCAGCCATAAAAACACAGGAAGGGTAGAAGGGAGGATTTCCTCCCTCCCAGACACATGCAATAGTACCCTAAGACACAGGAAAAAGTGGGATCAGGGAAATTGGGAATCTAATATAAGACGAGGCAATGGGAAGTCCTAGGACAATAGCTTTGTGGCAGACACGAGAGGTGACACAAGTGACTCCAGGAAAAAAAATATGTGATACATCATTCTCCAGGGTTAGCAATGTGGAAAAGAGGATTGATAGGCAATTTCTACAATACCTGTAAGATATTGGAAGACAAAATTGTGTTTTCAAAAATAAGCTAATAAAGAATAAGAAATTATTAAAAGTTTTGGAATACTACTGAAGATGGTAAGAATGAATTTGACCAAACACTCAGACATAATTATATCAGAAGGATGGGGAAAAGGAAGAATGGGTTTAACAAAGCTATCATGCTCCTCATCCATAATATGAACAGAACAACTAATGTCTGCATCTTGCCTATGATTCTAGGTGTCTCATAATTTTCCCCACTGAGCAGATGTTCTTGGCCACAAGAGAACAAGTCTATTACACACACATAATTTTCTCTGTGAAAAATGTCATTTTGGAAGATAGAAGGAGTATGAGCAGATAAAGAATTAACACGTGCTGGACTTTGGCAGTTTAAGTGGCCCAGAGGCTGCAATAGTAAATAAACCCCAATTTCAGAAAGGATTCAGAGATTTTAAGCACTAAGGTAATCTGTATAATTCTTTCTCTTTGCATTTCTGAAGTCATGTAAATGAAAAGACAAAGGTTTTCTTAAGTTTGCACTCGGTTCTAGCCCTTTTAGAACTGCCCATCTTGTTCTGTAAACAATATTTTCTTGTTTTTGCAACCAAATTTCCCATGGGACACTGGAACTTCGTGCCAGTCTCAGCCTCTCTTGGCCTCTTAACCATAGTTATTGAACTCATGATGGCTCTGGGCTGTAGAAATGAGAGAGTGAGAGACTATGATTCTTTTGGGAATCTCAGAAAATATCCTCTAAGAGATGGTTTTAACACCTACAAACATAGTTTCTTACCCACCACACAAGAGGGGCCAAATAAAAACTGGAACACCAGCCTTATGGCAAGAAAAGGGTTTTTATTTTGGGTGACACCATCTGGGAGACGAGAGTGAGCCCTCAAATTTGTCTTGTTTCCTCTGTCTCCCCAAAAGAGGGGAGGCAAGGGGTTTTAAAGGTTTGTGAAGAATGTGGCTACTTGTAGATGGTGGGAGGAGTCAGTGGCCTGGCTGGTTGGAGCTTTCCCACCAGCCTGCGTTCAGCCTGGGGAGGCTGTCTGCAGGAAGGAGGAGGAGATGATAAGGAACCCAGGTGGCTGTCCTTGGCTGTGTTTGTCTCCATGGCGATAGTGGATTCCGGAGCCAGGGAGCCAAGAGTAAGCAGGGAAAGAGTGCTTTGGTTTTAACCCCATATATGCTGGGTTTAATGTAGGGGAACTGATACCAGGGCCAGCATCAATGGCAACCTTCAATGTGTAACATGGAAATTTGTGCATCTTTATATCGCTACTCAAAATTGGGGCTCTCTGCCTGATGCGCTTAAACAAGTCAATTAATTATGGCATCGGCCTTTGAGGGGGAATCAGCTTTTATTCTGTGAGATTGATCTGCAGGGAGGTGGGGGCATGGGGTAGTGTGCTCTCAGATCTGTCTCTCCAATTCAGGATTTGGGACAAAATTTAAGAGGTTAGGGAGAACAGGTTGGCACATGGAAACACTGGTGGGACAGGTTTTAACTGGTGGGTTTCAGACATTCATGGTCAAGTTTCAAACATTTATGATGAGGTTCTAAACATTTATAGTAGGGTTCTAAACATTTTTTGCATGAGATGAGGAAAGAATTTTAACACTGGATCTTCCTGAACGAGGCTACCCCTCGCTTCTGATAAGAATCCAGCTTTAAGATCTGGTCGTGTCTTAGTCCTTGCGTTCTGTGGGAAGGAAGATCTTAGATTCCGAGATCGTTTGAGGTCACAATTTCTTCTTTTGCGCATGCATTGGCTGTGTGACTTTGCAGTTTTTCTGAAAGACAATCCTTAATCACTGTGTTGATAAGAGATGGAGGTCTGTTCGAGTTGGCTCTAAACGGGCCGATGGTTACATTTATTTTAAGTAAATTGAGCATGCAGTTTGAGAAAATAATTGTTCAGCTGGCATTTGAAAGCAAATTTCTTTTGAGTCTAGGGACATAAATCTAGGCTGTAACTGAAAGAAAACTGCTTGTCAAAGAGGAAGCCAGATGGTGAGTGGATGAAAACTGTGTGCAAATACGTTGCAAGAAGGAGGAAACACATGTGCTGGGGAAGAAATGTTAGCTCTATTATCTCTTCCTTTCAGGCAGAGGCATGATTAAAACTCATCTTGATAATTTTGCCCCCACCAGGAAAAAAAGTCATTTGGTCGTATGTTTCAGTGTTCACTAACGTGAAAGATGAGAGAACGTGGCTGTAAGGACCCAAAGTGGGGGCACTGAAGATGACAAGCAAATCAGAAGGGGGTATGGAGAAGCTGGTGAAGATTGGAATATGAAACAATTTGGAGGTCAAAAGATATGTCTCAGTTTCTGATTTGCATTTTGCAAGGTTCTGTTGAAAATTCTCACAAAATAGCATAAGGTCCAAATAGCAAAGACCATCTTTCCTGTCTAAATTGCAAGTCTAGCTTGTAATTATTTGCTACACACGCAATAAACTAATATATACTCCCAGACAACACAATAAACAGTCATTTCTTCAGGCCCATTCCTAGCAGATGTGATGTAATTTCACTAAGGGAGAGGCAAGCAAATGAGGCTATGATTTTAAGTGCTGGCTCAAATGTTGTTTTCTCTGAAAATCTCTTTCTTCAATTCTAACATGCCCCTTATCAGGTAGAATTGTTATATGCTCCTGTGTGTTCCTACAGCTTCTGACGTATTGGTAATATTCTATCATTTATCTTTGTTCTAGTCTGCTAGACTGTGAGCTGGACAAGGGCTGGGACCATGGTGTTCATCTCTGTGTGCTCAGTGACAAGAGCAGTGCTTGACATGGAGCATTAAGTCCTTTTTGGATGAATGAAGTTTATTTCTTAATTCCAATAACATGTTGGTGAGGTCCACCAATTCCTGGAGACACAGTGGGAAGATGGCATGTAGGTTAATAAATTTTTGTTACAGAAGGTATGCTAATATATCTTTCAATGTCCTCTGTTCACACAAATGTCTTAGCTTCCCAGAGAACAAGAAGTTTTATCACATCCCAGAGAGACAATACAGGTGATTAGAGGTACGGTTTGTGGTATCTTACAGTTGACTGAAGAGTCGTTCAAGGGTATGTCTATAATTAAACTGAAATAAAAGAGATCCAAACCCATGAATCTCACCTGTATATTCATTTTGCTATGGTCTAGCTAGTTATGCTTTTTGATCATATCAGCTTAGCTCCAAAGCTAATTTAGGCATACTGCTTAGTCCAATGCTGCTTAGATCTACTCATAGGATTTGTCGTCAAGTTCATGCTCCTCCATGTTTCCATTGTCCCATCCTTGCCATTACAAAAATCAAAGCAGCAGAGAGTCAATCTAATGGTTTAGCAGACAATGGAGTGTTTAGTGTGAAAACTTCTTAGCTTTCACACTCTATCAGGAATGGTTCATAGCAGTTAGAATTCTGGCTGTCCAGTTTCTGAGACCATCTGCTACAGAGAGCCATATAAATACAGTCCAAAAGACCAGAAGACAGAGAGAGACAATAAATATTGAAGTCAGAGACAAATCCAGAGATTTAGAGACTTAGACACACTCATACTTGCAAACAGTACTTCAGCCTTAGATTATGTGTGAGGCCAAATATGCCTTAAACAGGGAAGACAGGCTTTTCAAATGTACAGTTGGAGAATTTCTGGCATATAAGTGGCTTAAGTGGGACACAAGTAGAGAAATCCCCAGAAGAGAAGAACATCTTTTTCTGTTTTGCAGTTCTTTCTCATCTTCTCAGTCTCTACTAAACTATCTCATTTTTAGTTTCTCTAAATTCTGCTGGTCTCAGGCAGAATTGTTCTCCAGGAGTCTCAAATTTCCTCATTTCTTACTAGTCCCTATTTAGTAGCTTACTGAATTTTACTCTTCACTATAACAAGAAAAACCCTGCTGATCTTAACCAGTCAGGAAACTTATCTATCTGAACCAATGTCTTAAGTATGAAGATAGCCATCAATGTCATGAGTCAACCTATTGTAACTGCCCATCTGGAGCACACTGTGAGAGGAAGCCCACCAAGGCTCATTGTAACAAGATTCTTCACCAGTGGATAGATCAGTTAATGAAAAAATGGATCCAGAAAATAGGGCCAGAGCAGAACTCATTCTCCCAAACCCACAAGGGCCCTCCAGGTAGGTACAGATCATTATTATTCTTTTCTATTCCCAGTCACTTAGTGGGACAGAGATAGTTGAAGTGCTGGTGAAATTCCAATTCATGGACTTGGGCATGGACCCATGTAGTTTAAATAACACATTGAGTATAAAGAACCAATTTGTTATACTTTTCCAGTAGTTCTCTCTAGTTGATGGGGAGGTAGGTTTTCACTCAGCTTGTGAACTGGGAATGACTTAAGTTTTCTCACAGTAGAGGCTCATCTTCTGGTATGAGGTAAGGGAGTTTGTACGGTCAATATAGATCTCTTGCCTCTGTGTCTGATGTGTGTTAAGGGACAGAAGCTTTTCAAAATAACCTTGGGCTCCTTCTTGGTTAGTCTTTGTGAATCCCAAGCTGTGGGATTCTGCTCTGTTGTTTAGAGGGGAAGTGTCCTTGGACTCAAGGCTGGTAGAGGTACATAATTTAGTTTTCCTTTGAATAGCAAAGATGAACACATGTTAAAACTTTCCTTTTAATGATTTTAGGATAGGCCAGAGACAGAGCTTTGAAGATCAATATCAGATTGAATATCATTGCAAAATATTAAGTATATTCCAAAGCCTGGGAAGGGACAGTATTTCTAGTTAGCCTCCTCTGAGCATGAAAATAGGAATAGAGATTCAACTAACCTTTCAAAGCCATTCTTTTGTGCACATGAAATTGGGTGTGTCATTGATAAAATATATTCAGATACATCTCTATGTTAAAAAGATTTAGAGATGCATAGATAAATGCGTTTATTTGATTGCTTTCAGTTTTACTTATCCACATAGATTAATGGGAAACAACTTGGTAGTAACCCTGGATTAAGAATAAAAAAGACTTGGCATGGTTTTTGTTTCATTTTGTTCCATCTAATCATTGTTTAGATAGTAATCTCGACCACTAACTTGGACCCTCTGAGTCTCAGAGTTTCTTATATGTTATAATGAAGATTTTAATTCCAGGATTGTTTTGAAAAAATAAACAATCCAAAGTCTCCTTTCTGTCAGTTGAGAACTTTGCACAGGGAATTAAAGAATTTTTTCATGACTGAATTTCTGTTTAAATTTCAGAGTGTCTGAAATTGAACTTGCAGAAGTCTCTCTCCATGATACCACTTTACTGCGGAAGGGTGCCCAAATCCAACCACACCCTACATGGCTGACATTTTTGAGGAAGGAGCTGGAATTCCTGGGGGTGAGTGAGCCTCCTGCAACCTCAACTAGAGTAAGGACTGGCTCTAGGAAAGAGTATTTGGTGGCATCAACAGTTTCCCCACTTGGATTCATGAAGAGTAGAAAAACCTGGTAGAGGAAGAGTTGACATTCACTGGGCCCTATTGGGTAGAGCGAAGCATTTCCTCATGAAGGCTAGGATAAGAATGACACATGGGAGTTGCCAACACTGGTCAGTTGGTGCTGGATTAATGTAATATCTTGTAGTGAAGGATTTATAATCTTTATCTTCACGTAGATGGAGAGAACAATTATTGATGTCCATCATGAACTATGTAAATAAAGGCACATGAGAAATATATTTGCCAATCCCGCATTAGATCATGCCTGTATCAATTCTTAGAAGAGTCAGAGGATACTGGAAAATATCACATTTGGATCCTTTCTCAGGACTGCCTAAGACATCAAAGCAATTTCTCATGCTTGGCCTCAATTATAAGGAAATGGATGCCATCTTGTGAAAATATCTTCTTATTCCACAAAACGTATACATTTTTTGACAGGTAACACAAATTCTGATTGGTTTGACATGCCTTTGGTTTGGAACATTTGTCTTCTCCATGCTCACAAAGTCAGACTTTGAGGAAAACATATTTTCATCATTTGAAGCAGGCTACCCATTCTGGGGAGCAATATTTGTGAGTATTCATCTACAATTGTCTCTGAAATAAAATTGCACATACATTTTCTCTTACCCAGATCAGATCTAACTGTTTATCTCCAGTATTTAGATTATATATACGTGTGTGTTTGTGCATATACACAAAGTACTTCAGATTAAACATGTTAGGATGCTTTTATCAGATGAGAAATTTGGGATTAACAGAAGTTAAATGAATTGTCAAAGGGATATTTAGTTAACAAAAATAGAACCTAAACTTTCAGAATTCAATTCCACAACACTGTCACTAGCACTGTTCAATGAAGTTATCTTAGTGAAAGGAGGGGAAAGAGATGACTGAAGTGAGGAGAACAAGGTCAAAGGCATTTGATGAACTTCTACTGGCCCTAGAAACTCTGTTAGGTGCATCCTCATTGTCTCTTTTAATCATTGTACAGTTTAGAAATTAGATGACTGGATGAGATCCCAAAGATATATAGCTTTATTGTGGTATAATTAACATAGAATACATTGCACTTATTTAAAGTGTACGATTTGATATGTTTTGACACATATACACACATGAAAACATTATGACATCAATATAATGAACATACCCATCACCTCCAAAGGTTTCCTTGTGTCCTTTGGTAATCCCTCCCTCCTTCCACTGCCTGTCTTCCCATCCTCAAGCAATCACTGATCTGCTTTCTGTCCTACAGATTAGTTTGCATTCTCTAGTTTTATATAAATGGAATGGTACAGCGTGTTCTCATTACTGTCCAACTTTCTCGACTTAGCATAATTATTTTTTATTAATCCATATTGCTTTTTGTATCCACACTTCATTCACAAAGATACATTTTAACTCTAAAAAATATCACTCTGTTAAATACTTAGGACTCAGATCACTTATTCAGGACTTTCTTTGAATCTCTGCCATAGTTTATCTGAAATTTCTCCCTATAGCCTTTTCGTTCCGAACACTTAGCTTACCAAGTGTCTCTCAACCCATCATAAATCTGAATCTTTGAAACCGTTTTGAATTTGTGCTATTTGTGTTTTCACTAAATCTTTCACGATGTACATTTTCACAATTACTGCATGTCTATATGATGTTTATTACCCTCTGGATATACACATGTCACAAACACGTTTTTTTTTGCCCAAAGGAACAGACACTAACACACAGGATACTCATATAAACAAATAATTACAGTAAAATGAGAGGAGTATTATAATAGAGTCATGCACCAGGTGCTGCTAGACATTGTGACTCCAAAAGAGACCCATGGACTGTCAGCATCAGCATCACCTGGGGGTCTGGTGTAAATGAAGAATCTTAAGCCCCATCCAGGACCTACTGAATAAGAATCTGCGTTATAGACCCTCGCATAATTTGTATGCACATTTAATTTTGAGAAGCACTCTATAGGAAATAAGAATAAGAAAATAGCAAGCCCACAGGGAACATTAATGGGTAGCTTTATAGAGAACCCCAAACTTTACCTTATTTGCAGGATGGGGGTAAGAGGGTCATAGAGAAGGATAGAGACTCACTGTGCTTTTTCTCCCCCTCCCTTTTGGACAGTTTTTTATTTCCGGATTTTTGTCAATTATGTCTGAAGAGAAACGTGAAATATATCTGGTGAGTTGCAATTCTGTATTTGTCCATCCTTGAGAAGTTAATAAACATTGAATTTTAGGAGTCTTGAAGAAGACATGTCATTATCTCCTATATGATGAGTGAAGGTGGATATATAGTTTTTTCCAGTCTATTTTGTGTTGGATATCATCCTTAAAGATATAACCATTAAAATATCAATTGTATCATTAAAAAAAATAAAGTGTAATTACCTTGACAATTGTTTAAAAAATACCCCTCCCACTGGCCTTGTCCTTTTAAGTATAGTTGTATGATCAAATAAAATGCTTCATTTCTAATTAAGGGGACTGCTTGAGAAGAGACTGTGTGTATCCATGTGGGTCTTCCTGAATGCAGTCCTGGCAAGAAAATTGTAGATGCTTACTGAGCAATGAGTATATTTTCAAGATTTTCCTTTTTAATCTATATTTTGAACCAATCCAGGGTTTACTGGATGCATCCAGCCCTGAAATGCAGAGAGCTTTGTTGAGTGAGCTTGTAGGTGCAGGTCCAGGTCTGAGTGTTGTTCTGTACCATCAGCTACAAGGAAGCCTGGGGGCAAACACTGTCAGCAGCATGGCTGCAGGAACAGGAATCATCATCCTGCTCATCAACCTGAAGACGAGCATGGCTTTCATCTACAACTGCCAGGACACTTATGAGGAAGACTTCTGCCTTATCGTTTCTTTTTCCACTGTATGTATTTCCTGTGGGAAGGCTAAGATTCTGGGTCCTAATCTGGGTCCTTTTTCATGAACACAGTCCTTTTTGCAATCTCTATCACATAATGCAACGTTCTGTAGGTTCATGGCCAGAGATGTTGGCTGCCCCTTCTCTCCCCACCACCCCCCAACTGAATTCTGTAAGGTTGGAGTGATCTGCCTTGAGTTACTATTTCCTGGTTTTTCTTTGTGTGTGTGTGTATGTGTATGTGTGTGTGTGTGTGACTTTATAGGGACTGATCATGTCGCGGGTGATGAAAACAGAGCCTTCTGGAAGGCAACACACTTTTGGATACCTACCTTGTGACTCTACTTCTCTTTTTGGTTGTTGTTCAACAGGAAATCGTGGCAGTGACCCTGTTTATCACCGTTCTGGGGTTTTGCAGTGCTGTGTCACTCACAATCTACGGAGTGGGAGAAATATTCGAAAGAAGTAAGGTAGGTAGAAGCCTGATCCTAGATCCTAAATGACAAGCTGAAGAATGTGAACTTTGTCACTTAAAATACCACCTGGCTTTCCTGGAACACTTCTTCCAGAAAATTATTTCTCCAAGTTTCAGTGTTTTGGTTTCCAAATCTCATACTTTAAATCACATTTTCAGCTCATAAGTGGCACAAGTCTCTGTATATCCCCACCACAGAGGGTTAGGAAGGTAACATCTTCATCATTTCAGAAAATACAAATGCTACAAAGTGTGTTGACCATGAGAGATGAGTGTGCAGGTAGCACGTAATGGGACCACTCAGATATCTGGGCTTATTTTCTGTTCCAGAATAGCTCCCTTGTACTTGTTTCTGCTCTCTCTCTTTTCTTGGCTTTTGCCTTCCCACTTGCTCTGAAGCCTCAATTTTCTTTCCTGCCTAACTCGTGACTACCAGCTGCATATCCACTTGACTTACCTTACCCATCCATTACACCCTTGATGTATGAAAAAGAATCACCAATACTTGATATACATATACTTACTCAAATATTCCAGATGAAATATGCTCTCTCCACCTGTCCACTT
This sequence comes from Equus przewalskii, assembly GCF_037783145.1. NCBI lineage: Eukaryota > Metazoa > Chordata > Mammalia > Perissodactyla > Equidae > Equus > Equus przewalskii. Next base: position 21,454,054 of record NC_091841.1, read on the forward strand.
GCCAGAAGCGTTCAAGTCTGGCTGCCTTTTTTGATCACTTTCCTCCAAAGCTATATCTGACAGCAGATATACCAAAGTTCAGACACGTAGTAGTCTCACCAACGTGCCATTGACTGACATCATTTCTCTTGGGCCCACTTGGCCAGTCAATCTGGCTTAGTTTGTTGGAAATGGAGGGAATAATTACAGCATCATGGGAAGAGTATGAGAGATTCAGAAAGACAAAAGGAGATGAGATATGCCTCTTGAACAAGACTTCTAGTGGTGGAAAATTCTTGGTGGTTGATTTTGAATGATATTTTTTCCCCATCAGATTCCAGAAGATCGTCTTTATGAAGAATTAAACATATATTCACCAATATACAGTGAGTTGGAAGAGAGGGGAGATATCTTCTCCCAGTGACTCATAAGAATGCTGTGCCCAGAACATTCTGATTCACAGCAAAGGGTTCAGAAAGCAAGCTCTTTGTTTAAGGGGCTACAGGCAAAATTTATATTCTCTCTATAATCTGCTGATTTTACATTATGATTTATTTTCCAGATGGCAATATTTTGTTTTTGTTGTTTCTATTCACCTAAACATCCCTCCCCACCATTTGTAGATATGATAGACTCTTATTTTCCTTATTTTCTCTCACTATCTCACACCCATCCCTTCTGAGAAGTCAACATGTAATAAGTAAAATTTATAGTGTACCTATAACTGTGCAAATAGGGAAAATAAGAGGAAGCCTGGTTGAGAGTTGAGTTAAACTTTAACACTTCGATAATAGTTGATTCTTAGCCCTTTCTAGAGTTCATAAGAGCTACAGATGTGCATGACATATGTCTCCCTACTAGACTGTGAGCACCTTGAGGGCAAAGTCCAATTCAGAAAACATATGCTGAGAACAGTTAAGTGTTTGAAGTTTTCCACACTTGTCTGTTTCACAGTATGTATCCAAGTATTTCACAATAGTGGATGCTCAGTGTGTATTTATGGAGTAGATGGGTGAGGGTGAGGATGGGTGAGGAGTCAGGGAGGATATACCACCAGGTCAGGCCAGAGGGAGAGGAGAAAAGGAAAAAGAAATGATTCTGAAGTGAGTTTGGAGGTGATAAGGAGACCATATTGGTGTGTATTAAGAATAGAGTAAGGAGGAGAGTTAGATGGAGACTTGAATAGAGATTTTGCAGGCTTGTATTAAACATGTTGCTGGATCCATATCAGGTTAGCAGTGGATTCTTCCTGCTTATGTTTGATTGTATTATATGGAGAAAACAACATGGTATTTTAGAAGGATCACTGATCTTATCAAATGCAGAGAGTCTGCAATGGAATCCCAGGCCTATTGCTTACTTAGTGAGTGAGTTGTGGCAAATCCTTTAACCTTTTCCTCAATCTGGGTTTCCTCATCTGTAAAATTAAGATATTAGGAATGATTTATCTGCCAGCACTAAATGTCTGTGAAAATACACACACACACACACACACACACATGCACAGTATAAATTAAAAGTGCTCTAAAAAAGAAAGGGATTATTACATAAATTATTTAATTCAGATGTATATAAAAGTAATCTGCAAATTTTACTGATCTCTAATGATATACATTTTAGTCTATTTTATTCTAACTTTAAAGGTCTCACTCTCTAATCCCACTTCAACTTTCTCTTTAATATGCTTTGTGCTTGACCACCTTCCATCAGTTCCCTGGCTTGAACTGTTCTGCCCTCTCTTCTGTGCCTGCTTGAATTTCTTCTTTCTTTAATGCCTATCTTAAATCCGAGCTCACTCTTTAAGATTTTCCAGTCGCGATTGCTCTTCTCTAGATGATGAGCTTTTCAAACTAAATACTCACAGACACAACTTACACTATATATAACTTTCCATTTGCAAATATTTTATGTCCCCTCAATGATAATACCTTTTTTCGAAGACACAAAGTCTCATAAAAATCTGCATGTTGCCCGAATCACCAGTGCCTTCATCAACACAATATTGTTCAATTATGTTTGCAGATTGATGAATGGACAGTACGAAGTTTTATTAAATTACTCAGTATCTGGCGAGATGGAAACTATAAATGCAAAGATCATTTAATGAGGAATTTGAAATGAAAGAAGAATCAGTTTGTGAAGATCTGAGCTAAAATGAAGTCAGTGGGAATAGAGAGAAATGGTTATATCTAAAACAGGGAGAGAAAGAGCAATTAGTCTTCTTGTTAGTTGAATTAAAGGACAAAGTTAAAAATGTAATTGGTTGATTAATACATTAAGTGTTTGAGTTTAAGGTCTAAGGAGAACTGTTTGGAAGGATCATCGATCCATGTGGGTGATGTTGAAAGAAACGATAGGAAGTCAGAAATATGGCTTGATAGATGAGGAGTACAGACAGACCTAAATTAAGCTTAATTTCAGATGGTCAGTTTTAGGAGAATGAAAAGAAATGCAGCTGGAGAGGGCCTCATAGCATCCAACATGGAGTTCTGGTAAAGATGAAATTGATGGTAGAGATTTGGTGTCATTATAAGCGAGGTCACTATTAAATGAAGCAGATTAACACTCTAAGAGAATTATTTTGAGATAAAAGTAAAGCAAAATTAACCTTCACATGCCTATAATCAGAAGGAAAAAGGAAGGAAAAAAACCCTGAGGGTAGAAGACACAAGAATTAGTCAAAAAAGTGCATGATGAAACAGTAGACAGAACACAGCCCAAAGCAGAGAGAGGTTAGAAAAAGACAGAATGATTAACCGTCTGAGACAGTATCTGCTAGCTTAGGCAAGAGAAAAGTCTACAATGATCAATCAACTCCAGGTAGGGCGTGGAGATGGGGCAGAGAATATAGCATTGGTGAACAGATGCAAAAGGTGCAGAGAAATTGAAAACAGGGTTATGGAGATGAGCAAACGAATCAAACATTTGCAGAGGTGTTTAGAGGAAGAGGATGAGGGTATATGTGATGTGAGAAATACGAGAGTAGATTGTGAATTGAAAATAGCAAAGAAAAATTACAACAAGCAAACTGATTTTGTTGCTATTGATGTTTTTAGTTTTATTAAAGGAAAAAGTATTTCATGTCTTTAGCCTAAATAGAAGAGACCTGTGAAGGGACTGAAATATCACTTTGGGGGGATTAGCCACAATTTGTTAATAAAATAATTATGTTTTATGTATTTAGAATACCAAAATGAAAAATTGGCAGGTAGATACTAATTTCTCCAGACTATAAAGGTGATCACACAACCACACAAGAGACAATTAAGTGACAGTATGCTTATCTAACCTCAGGCCCTCAGGTTTTCTATTTTCTCTTTTCTGAAATAAAATTGTGTTTCTCAAAATTTGACAGCAGCATAAAGATGCAGCCTTTCACTGTGTAGCTTGTTAAACTGTATCTCCATTCTTGATCATCCATAGGTATTAATCCCATCACTTCCATGGCATATATATTCACAGCCAAACTCCTCAATCTGTCCTACCAGGACCTCTAGAAGTGGATCCAGTCTATCTCTACAATTGTGGAATACTTTACACCACTCTTCCTCCCACTGAATTCTTATTTTAACCACACAGTTGACTGTATATTTCCAAGGTCCATAACACAACTTTTGTCTCAAGACCATTCTAATGGTTGTCCTGTCCCTGCCTGCCTTTTATCACATACCCATTTCAGGCATACACTGAGCACACAACTGGCGTGTTCTTCACACATTTGTCACTCCAAATTAGTTGTCTAAAAATTTCAACTTAAAGGTCATCTTCTCCATGAAGACTGCCTAAGGCACACCTATTCATCCAGCCTTAATTTCTTGATTCATAACCACTTTACCCCATACTGTAGTATATTATCATTTATTATTCATGTACTTGTGATATTGTTGATGTATTCTCAATTACTAGCATTTGCGCAATAAATTGGCATCCTTTAACTTGATTTCTTGTCTGTGTTTGTGTTTGTATATGAGAGTGAGGGACTGATCAAGGATAATGGAGAATCAAAGCATCAATTCAATGATGCCAAGGACCAGGAACAGTTCCTGGAGTCCTCCTTTTTATCCATGCTATATCAAATGGGACAATCTATAAATAACCCCATAGACAGAAAACTGTTATAAGAATGATCGTCAACTATCACTTGTCAATAAATTGTGGGGTAAAGTTGAAAGGAAACTGTTATCATGAGTCACATTTTACTAGATAGTCCTGACTCTAATTTATTTGCTGTGCTACATGAACTTGGGACAGGCTTTTCCCTTTGTGGACCTCAGATTTTCCATCTGAAAACTAGCAGTTTGCAACTAAAGATTTCCAACTGATCTTTCTGTTTCTGTATTCTGCACTTTTGGTAATCACGGTCATTAAGTGTATGGTTGAGATGGCAAGAGCAATCAGAGCTAGTTGATGTTACTTGATCTATTGTCCAGCAAGGCATCTGGGACAATGATATTTGTTCTAAATTCCTCTGACAAAAGCCAATCAAAGGTTTCTTTCTGAAAATTGTCTTAGAAATAAACTTTCCCAAATAATTCCCATTCTATGAAGCATGAGTCTACCTACAAAAAACACTGATACAATAGGGTACCATCTTCATAATTTCAGCTTGATTTAGAGTATTAAGGTAAATTTAAACATGCAAGAGGGTGAGAATCCATCGGCAGTCACCATGTGTGTTTCACGACTATTTCCCTCCACTGGAAACCCTCTGCTCACTCCACAAACAGTCAAGTAGGCTCAATTTATGTCTTCCAAACAGCTTCTATCTGCAATTTCTTGCATAGGGTTTTGTTGAGTAACATTGACAAGAAGTGATTGTTTAGAATGTGGACTTTGGAATATAAAATACTCAGAAGCAAATTGCAATAGCTACATTAGATACTAGCCCTATGGTCTTGGGTAACGTTTTTTATTTTATCTTAGTTTCTTCTTCTTCTCTCTTAAATGAATATATTAAACATAATTACTTCAAATACATATGTATGTTCAAAGATCATGTAGCCAAGTGCTTAGAATGGTGTCTGGAACATATTTTTGCATTTATAAATGCTTAAGTTTAATCCTGAACCTGAAATTAGAAAAAGAGACTGCCCCAACTTCTCAGGAGCCTTTGACAAAATTCACCAATACTTTGTTATTTCTAGTTGGAGAAAGTGGGTATGGGAACCTAGAAAACACAAGGGAAGGTAATTATTAGTAGCCTCTGCATAGAATATTTCCAGGTAAATTGAAGTGCAAGAAATAGACATCACAAGGATATATTGTCTTAGTCCTATACAAGCAAAGAAGTAGATGGAAAGAGGCTATAGGGAAAAGGCTATCAGATGAGCTTTGGGAAACCTCTAAAAACATATATCTTCTCTTCAGCAATAAGAAATAGCTAAACTCATAATATCAACCTATTGGGAATGAGCTGCTAGAGAACCACAGTGCAAGATCCTCAACTTACAACAAACGCAAGGAACAGAGAGAGAATCAAGGGTAATTCTTGGCTCTAATAAAAGCTGTGTCAAAAAGGAGCCCAGACAGAACAACTCATCTCCTGTTCTTGTTCTTTGGGGCCCCGGATAACATTTCTGGGTTGGATTCTGGCTTGTGGTTCTGTAAGGTTTTGGTATTGGGATAAATTTAGCCTGAACAGAAGGAAGATTGGCAATTACTCTATGCGAGAAAGTTAGGAATGGTTTTTTCCATGGTATAGTAGCTTTCAATGGTTTTTTTTCTTTTCATGAGACAATTGTCCTAGGCTAGACACTATGCCTCTAGCTATATCTTTTGCCATTTGTAAATAAATTGATATTGCCTCCAATTCAGCTTACAAGGGCCCCCATAGCCCAGGCACTCATACCCCTCCACCAGATCCCTTCTTAGAGACCAAGCACAGGGATAAGATGAAAAATTGTTTCTTCCTACCTTTATAACTCCTCAGAGCAGACAAATGAGAATTACTGTCCTTTCTGGTGTGTCATCTCTAATTCACAGCCCTCAAAAAGAATGACCTCAGACCAGCTGCATGGCCAAGTGGTTAAGTTCATGGCTCCACTTTGGCGTCCCAGGGTTTCACCACTTTGGATCCTGGGTATGGACATGCCACCGCTCCTCAGGCCATGTTGAGGTGGTGTCCCACAACCAGAAGGACCTACAACTAGAATATACAACTATGTACTGGGCAGGAGGGGGGACACTTTGGGGAGAAGAGCAAGAAGAAGAAGAAGGAGGAGGAGGAGGAGGAGGAGAGAAAGAACGACCTGCTCTGATGCATGATGTGTGATGAAAACATTGCCAGGAGTCCTGTTGGCCATTTGTTTCCTGTGATTTATCTCACTCAACTTGCCAGATGAGTATCTATAATGTTTTCATGCTTTGTGATATGTCTCTAAGATGATAATCTCACTCCACTTCTCAAATACTAAAGACTGTGTCACAGCAAGAATGTCTTCTCAACACTAGCTCCTCCCCAATGCTGTGTTCCTCCCGAGTACTACATGTAAGTCTGGCTTGCAAGAACCACAATTAACTGGGCACGGTTAAATGTCTCTCTGGCTTTATGTATAAAATATATTCTTCTTTATATGTTCCTTGATAACACTCTCAGACAAAGGGCAGTGTGGTATTCAGAATAATAGTCCTACAAAGATCTCCACATCTGAGTCCCAGAACTGTTGAATGTATTAATTGGCAAATCAGAGTCAAAAGTTGTAGAAAGAATTAAGATTGCTAATCCTGGGTTGTCTCTTTGGCCCAATATACTCATAGGTTCTTAAAAGTAAAGAATTTTTCCCAGTTGTGGTCATAGAGAATTATGCGACAATGGAAGGAGAGTCAGAGAGATGAAATGTGAGAAGGACCCAAACCGCCACTGCTGGCTTTGAAGGACCTGGAGCCAAGAAATGTGGTTATACTGAGCTCCAGAGACACGCCAGGATCATCTCCCTATTTTAAGGTTATGTGTAAACAATCCCTTAAGAAGCAATCCTCACGTATCCTGTTTGAGTGTGCCACTGGTTTTCTTTCAGGTTAATAAATGACAGATGACACTGATGTAAACTGAGGAGAAAATATAATCACTTAAATAAATGATGCTGGACCAATAATCTTAAGTAACTTTAAGAAGGAAAAAAGGTGAAATTAGACTCATAACTTACCTCATAGAGAAGGCAATTCCACATGAATGATGGATTAATTTTGAAAAGAAAACCATTACAAAGTCTATAAGGCAATATTGAATCATATATTACCAAGTTGAGGAACAGAAAAATTTCTTAAACAAGGTGCATAAAATTTGACTGAAAAGCATATTTTACATGGTCTGTGTAAAATTAATTTTTTAATCAAGAAGAAACATAGAGTGAAAAATCAAGAAATAACTTTCTAGAGCATAATTGCGATACACAAAATGTCAACAAGATTAATATGCAGAATCTTTACAGACTGCAACAAATCAATTTTCTAAAAAAGATATAGAAAAGGGCCAAAAATATTAACAGAGATTTCACAGAAGAGAACATGCAAATAACAAAGAGACACAAGAAAGATAATCAGCCTTACTAGTATTCAGGGAAATATAAATTAGGTCCATAGTGTGATAGGAATGGACACCAACCAGGGAATCTGATAATGCCAAGTGTTGGCTAAGACGTAGAGCAATGTAAACATTTACTCTTATTTTGGGGGAGAAATTTGATTTAAAAAGTCACTTTGTAAAACATTTTAACTTTTCTCATAAATTTACATACTAAATTTCTTATGAACCAATTATTCCACTCCTAGATATATACACAAGAGTAAACTTGAACATATGTAGACTAGGACTCATGACAAAAAGGTATTTTAAAGCAAGGATGGTGATAGCAAACAACTGAAGCAATCCAAACATCCATCTATATAGTATGTTGGATAAAACACACACATGCATGCACGCACTCTTAGGAACATTATAAAGCAGTGAAAAATGAATGAACCACAGCTGCATGTGACAACCTCAATGAATCTGCAGAATGCCACTAGTGGAAAAGCATGAGACTGTCTTCATTATAATTCCATCCCCCTCCTGAAAGTTTATGTTGGGAATATACATGTGTATATACACCCACTAATATTTTATACAAAACCAATAAACAATTAAGAACGGCAGTTATCTGACAATCAAGTTACCTCTCTAACCTTGCCTCTGTCACCTCTCACAGAGTCACCACTTCTAGCCACAGCCTTCTCACGGTGAACAAGTTATGCTCACTGCACTGTTACCTCTTCCTAGAAGACTCTTTCTCATTCCTCAACTATTTCAGAAATGAGGCCTTTTTAGGGAAACTTGCTCTGACTATTCTACTTAAAATTGCAACCCAACCATAGCACTTCCAATCCCTTTAAACTTCAAAATTTGATCCATAGCATTTATTGCACTCTAACATAACGAAAAAATGTGCTTACTTTGCTTGTTATTTATTAATATCCACTAGGACATGTGCTTCAGGAGCGATTTTTATGTTTTATTCACTGATTTTTCCCCATTTGCCTAGACCAGTGTTTGCCACATAAAGAATTCTCAAATTTTCCTTGAGTAGGAGATTAACTAACTCTATAGAGCAAATGGCCCATACGATGCCCTTCAGATCTTTTTAAAGTTCTGAGAGAGCATACGCCTGAGGGTTTAAACAAAGCGTATCTCAACGTGTTTGGATTGTCTCAGGAGGGGTGTAATCAAAACTACAGGGCCTGACGAAGGAATTCAAATTCACAACCAACTTTTGTGACTTCTGGAAGGATAACCATAGTGACTTCCTGTAATAAAATCAGCCCCTGACCACCAAGAGAAGCCTGTGGAACCCCGAGACTTCAAGCCTGTAAGGACAGCTTCAGCCAGTCCCTTATCATTTAGTAGAAAACCCCTTAGGAACTTCAGACATGTACTAGGACTTTTGGCCAATCTATACACTGACTAGAAAACTTATGCATAAGTTCAGCACAACTATTGTTCTTGATATTTAGAGGGTCCTCAGGAAGGCCATGTGCTGGAAACAGAGTATGGCTAGGAAAGTTCTTTGGAGGGAAGGTGGACTTTCCACCCCCTGCTCAGGGGCAGTGTTCTCTGTTCCTATAACTGTGGAGCAGGTATGCTTAGCCTGCTGATGGTGTGGAAGGTTGGCGCTCAGACTGTGGAACAGGCCTGATGGGGAAGCTCTGACCTTAGAAACTCAGCATGTTTGTTCCTAGGGAAGAAGTTTTGGAGGCAGATGCCCAATTTACCTATTAAATATTCTGTTCTATGTGGGGTGTGAGAAGGATATAAACCTAGTCTAAACCCAAGGAAAGTATGTGTCCTATTCTCACAAAGCAGGCCTGGGGATAAAAACAAATTAGGTTTTACTACAGGAAACCAACCCCAGAGTTAGATAAACACTTTACATTGGGATGTGTGCATAGTTGGATCAGAATGACTGTTCCTTATTCAGGAAAATGGCACTAAGAATGTGTCATTTCCTATGTGAGCAAAGTTGGCATCTTAGATAACTCCAGAAAGAGGACCCTGTGCCCTCTTATAAGCATGTTGTCTGTTGACCTCTGCTGCAGTCCCTGTATTTACAGGGTAAACAGTGGGTCAAGACAGACTGACTCTGGGGGAAAGAGAAAGATGGATTTCACCAGAGTTTCTGGTTGATTTTCTTCTCCAGGAGAAAGGAATCTAGACGCCAATTCCTCAGTGTTCCTAAAGGGAGCATCCTTGGAAACCTCTACCTGTCCCCCACTTCTTCCACTTTGGCTACATCCTTGAGCATGTAAGCAGTCTAAAGGACGTCAGTAATTAAATTTGAAACAAGTCCTGATTCTGCCCTGAAATCTCATGAGACACAGTCTTCTTCTCTTCAGACAGAAGTCAGTGCTAGAAGAAAAGGAAGAATCACACTGAGAAACAGAGATGGGATTAATGTCTCTCCCCTAAGCCCTTATAGGACCTTAAAGTAAACATAAAAGTGCTGCCACATTTACCAAATCACCACAGAATTCCTTCCGCACGTCTTTGTAAAAGGGTCTTAAATTATTAGTGTCACCAGTTGCTACTAGTCATCATAGAATTCTTGGAATCTTATGTTAGAAAAGCATCAGAGGGGCCAGCCCGGTGGCCTAGTTCAGCACTCTCCACCTGAGTGGCCCTGGTTCGGTTCCCGGGAGTGGACCTCCACCACTCATGGTTGGCCATGTTGTGATGGTGACCTATATACAAAATAGAGGAAGATTGGCACAGATGCCAGCTCAGGGCAAAATCTTCCTCAAGCGAAAAAGAAAACCAGGGAAGATTGGCAATGGATGTTAGCTCAGAGTGAATCTTCCCTGGGGAAAAAAAAAAAGGAATGGCATCAGAAATCAGCATGCACAAACCTGCCGGATGCAGATGTTCCATCTAGTAATATCCCTGTGACCTCAGGAGGATTTTTTAATTTTTCTTTTTATTTATTTATTTATTTATTATTTTCTCTCCTTTTTTTTTGCTGAGGAAGATTCACCCTAAGCTAACATCTATGCCAGTTTTCCTTTATTTTGTATGTGGGTCGCTACTACAGCATGGCCACTGACAAGTGGTATAGGTCCATGCCCAGGAATTAAACCCAGGCTGCTGAAGCAGAGCACATAGAACATAACCACTAGGCCACAGGGCCAGCCCCTTAGGAGGACTTTTGAATAAAGGCCAGAACCTGGGGGCAATTTCAAAGGGCTGAGATACATGATCTCAGGTAGAAAATAGGCTTGCTCCTGTCTGGGCCCTTCTCCACCATGTATTTCCTAGGAATACCTTTACCTCTCTGCTTCTGCCTCTACTTTTGGCTAGGCTGTAGGAGTGAAAGTGTTCTCCTACAGCAATAGAAGAAAATTAGTATGGTGGGTGGGAGTAGGGGATTAACACACGTCATAGTTTCCTGAGGTCGCCCAATGCTGAGAGTTTATTGAGTTGAGGAATGGGGGCCCTAAGTGGGCCAAGGAAAGACATGCCAGTCAAAGGAGGAAGAGCAATGGTGCGTGTGGTCTATTAGTGAGGGGAGATGCTCAGACCAAGCAGAAAGGGGATTTTGATTATTTCTGAAAGTGATAATTAGGCCTAAACTATGTGTAATTAACATTTAAGACTTCCTCATTCTTTTTCTTTGTTTTTTTTGTTTTGTTTCCTTCAGTTAATCCAGTTATAACAATCTTTCTCTAAACTACCAGACCATTGTCTTTATTAGAACGAAAGTGGGTACTTGCAATGCTGCCTCCTTGAATCCTTCAGCCCACATTTCATTTGCATAAAGTGTGTAAAAAGGGGTTCTCTATTTCCTCTGAAAAAGGAGTGTTATTTTGTAAAGAATAGTACATGGATAGATTTCCCCAAATAGATGGACTTGGATTTGAACTATAGTCAAACTATTTGTTAGTGGGGTCACCTACAGCAGCAGATCTTATCTTTGTTAAACTTGAATTTCCCTATCTACAAAACAGTGATAACAGTGTTGTGGGGTGGCGAGAGGGCTGCTTTTCCCCCCAGTGGTGTTTCCTTTCATGGGGAGGAAGCTCCACCAGAGCAACTCTCCCGGCCTCTTTCTTAGCCATCGCTTACTACTTCCGCAGAAAGGAGGAAGTGATCTGATACATTTGGGAGGAAGAATTAGGCGTAATGTAGAGAGTCACTGTTCCCTCTGTGAGAATGGGCTGGCTGCAAAGCTTGAAATGGAGCATGTGACAGCGTGCTAATCCTGTGTGGGTCCAGCCCTGCCATGACTTTGCACAGCTGTGTCATTCTGAGGCCCACCGTTGGGAAATCTAGAAGCCACCAGGTATAAGCCGCATCTGCCAGTATCAGACTTACCGATCTATGGGGGATGCATTTAACCTTTAGCTGTCCTGTAGATGGGCCTTGTGGGGTTTCTACTTTGATGGTCATTTAACTTCAAATAGCATGGTCCCTAGGTGAATAATTATTTCTATAAAGACAGGGCTGTGGACGTTAATTTAAACAGAAGAGTTCTCCAGAGAAACAGGACCAATAGGAGATATCTATATCTATCTCTCTATCTATCTAGAGGTTTATTTTAAAGAATTGCCTCAGACAATTATGGAGGCTCGCAAATCCAAAATCTGCAGGGTGGGCTAGCAGATTAGAGACCCACCCCAGGGAAGAGATGATGTTGCAGTTCAAGTCCAAACACAGTCTGCTGGCAGAATTCCCTTTCTTACGGGAAATGTCTTTTTTCTATTAAGGTCTTCAACTCTTTGGATAAGGCCCACCCCCATTACAGAGAATAATCTGCTTTACTCAAAATCCACTAATTTAAATGTTAATCTCACCTAAAAAACACTTTCAGAGAAACTCCTAGAATAATAGTTTGATCAACTGTTTAGGTACTGTGGCCCAGCCAAGTTGACACATAAATTAATCCTCACAGTAAACATGTGGGAACAGTTTCTCAGCAAAGGTACTGGTAAAGATGTTAACAAAGGCAGTAGGGTATCAGCTGCTGCAGGAAAAAGTATTCCCATAGTAGATTTTTACATATTAAGAAGCATAAAATTATTATTATTTTATTTTTATTTTTTGTGGGTGAGGAGGCTTGGCCCTGAGCTATCTTCCTCTTTTTGCTTGAGGAAGATTGTTGCTATGCTAACATTGTGCCGCCACAGCGTGGCTTGATGAGTGGTATGTAGGTCTGTTCCCGGGATCCGACCCCACAAACCCCAGGCCACCAAAGTTGAGCATGCAAACTTAACCACTATGCTACCGGGCTGGCCCCAGTAGGAAAGTATTTTATCCTGCAGCTCAGGAGATTCTTCTGTGTCTTTAAAGCACTAATGAGCTTGTAATTCAAACTGGCAGGTTCAGGTCTGGGAAGGCAGTCTGAGGCAGGCACCCCTGAGAGTAATCTGCAAAGTGAGAAGCAAACAGTAAAAGGCAGACCTATTGACCTTGAAACCCTGAGGCTTATACAGAGGCTCAAAAGTCATGCTCAAAGATTATGACTGTGCATTTCCAAAGAGTATACATGTTGTAGATAGGCTGGAAGGCATTTAATGTTTCCTGAATAAATATGCCAGAGAAATGTTGGCGTTAACCTCTAAGGTAAGGCATTCTGACGAACACATCCTCCTAGCCTACGTGTTAGAGAAGAGAAGGCCCAACTCTGGAACCTGTCAAACTACTACAAATTTGGTTGTGCCTTTCTAAAAAGGAGAAGAATTTAGATAGGTACAAATCACTATAGCATATGCCACTTTGGAAAGAAATATAGGAAGAAAATGCTTCTCAAAGCCTGGGACATTCACGAGTTAAGAAAGGCAATGTCTTGAAGAAGTCATGGCAGAAGCCTCAGGGACTTATTAGGCTCTTAACTTAAATGTTAAACAAGTGTTTCAATTTAGGAATCTGTTCAGTGTGATTCTCCAGCCGAAACAAATGATGCAATCAGGGAGCTATCGTCCATGTGGGTAGGTTTCGTGGACCTAAATAGTTCCTAGTTAGACAAATGAAAGCATTTATTGTGGCATAGAATTAAAAATTGCAGTTCAGAAGAGGTAGGAGAGTTCCTGCCACTGTGCAGAACCCACAGACCACGTAGCATGGGGGAAACAGAAGCTAGAAGTTTATGCTAATAAGCCTAGAACACATGCAGTGAAAGAATGGGAAGCTATTATATTAATCCGAATTGTCTTTGACCCAAGGCTTTTGTTTTCATCCAGATTCTCTGCTCAAAAAAAAAAAAAAAAATTTCGTATAGCCTGAGCTAACAACTTCGGTAGTAGGATGGCATGAATGGGACCATATCAGAAGCTAAGCCTTGGTCAGGGAGAAGGATGCATAAACAAGAATGGAAAGCACAAAGGATGATAGCTGAGGTAAGATAGAGAATTCAAGACAGAAAGAGAGAGAATGAAATGACAAAATCAAGAAATTCACATTGGGAGAAACTAGAGGAAGAGATTTGAGCAATGCCTTGTCTTTTTTATGCTGACTTGGAGCAGTGATGTAAGAACCCTATTACTATGTGTTAATCTTTAAGTATGACTTCAAATGCTTAGACTCCCATAGTAGGAGGAAATGGCCATCTTCCAGGAAGAGGCTAGTCGCCGGTCAATGTCTCTTTTCACATCCTCCTCCCATAACAAATCCAAGAGAAATTTCAAACCAAGCTCATACTGTATTTTGTTTTTCAGTGTTTTGAGGTGAAACTCACATAAAATAAAATTACCTATTTTAAATTGGAAAATTCACTGGCATTTAGTACATTCACAATGTTGGGCAACCATCACCTCTATCTGGTTACATCACTCCAAAATAAAACCCTGTACCCAATAAGCAGTTTCTCCCCATTACTCCCTCCCCCAGGCCCTGACAACCACCAATCTGCATGCTGTCTCCATGGATTTACCTATTCTGTAAATTTCAAATGCATGGAACTGTACAACATGTGACCTTTTGTGTCTGTTTTTTTTTTTTTTTTTACTTAGCATGTTTTCAGCCCATGCTGTACTTTAAAAGGAATTTAAATAAAGCAGAGAACAGGGCAAAATAGGAAGCTAGTATCAGGCCTGATAGAATATTGGTTAATATTTGTTGAGCTTTTAGCATATGCCAGCCTTCATAGATGTATAACATATATTTTAGATAAAATGTACATTTGCTAATTTAGATATGAAATTAATAAAAATGGGCTGTAACTGACCAGAATCTTTGATTAATGGTGTGTTTTACTTTTAATGGAGTTGCTGTTCGATCTTTTAAATTCTACAAAAGATCAGATTTCTCGATGACCAAGGCTGCAAACAGGTCCTGGTTAGTTATTCAGGCCCTCATTCAAAGATAGAAGATATCTAAGAAGATTAGGATCTTTGTCTATAGTCCATTCCTTTTCATTGCTCAGTGATAGTATTCCATTGTATGCATATGTCAAAATTTGTTTATTAATTTATTTGTTAACAGACATTGGAAGTGTTTCCAGGTGAGGGCTATTACAAATAAAACTGCTATGAACATTTGTGTACAAATCTTTTTATTAACACATACATTTATTTCTCTTGGGTAAATACCCAAGAGTGGAATGGCTGGGTGATAAGTATATATGTAAATTTTTAAGAAACTGCCAAAATATTTTCCAGTGTGATTGGGTCATTTCATATTCCCACCAGCTGTGTCTGGGAGTTTTTGTTCTCCACATCCTTGCCAATATGCGTTATGATCAGTCTTATTTTATTCAGTTTAATAAAAGCATAGAGGCTTCTCATTATGCTCTTAATTTGCATTTCCTAACAACTAACGATGTTGAGCATCTTGTCATGTACTTATTTGCAATCTCTGTATCTTCTCTGGTAAAGTGTCTGTTCAATTATTTTCCACATTTTTTACTTGCGTTGTTTGCTTTCTCATTATTGAGTCTTGGGAGTTTTTTTATATAATCTAGATACATGACTATTATCAAATACATGCCTTACAAATATTTTCTCCCAGTCACTGGCCTTTGTTTTCATTGTCCCAAGGGCAGAAGTTCTTTTTTTAAAAAATTATTTTATTGACGTCGTATTGGCTTACAACATTGTGTAAATTTGAGGTGTATATCACTATATTTCAGTTTCTGTATAGACTGCATCATATTCACCACCAATAGTCCAGTTTTTATTCGTCACCATAATATGCGCCCCTTTACCTCTTGTGCCCCCCCAATTCTCCTCTCGTAACCACAAATCTGTTCTTATCTATGAGTTTATCTTCCACATATGAGTGAAATCATATGGTATTTGTCTTTCTCTATCTGACATTTCACTTAGCATAATACCCTTGAGGTCCATTCTCATTGTTACAAATGGCACAATTTTGTCCTTTTTTATGGCCGAGTAGTATTCCACTGTATAGATATACCACCTCTTCTTTATCTATTCATCCATCGATGGGTACTTGGGTTGCTTCCACATCTTGGCTATTGTGAATAATGCTGTGATGAACATAGGGGTACATAAATCTTTTTGACTTATTGATTTCATGTTCTTTGGATAAACATCCAATAGTGGAATAGGTGGATCATACGGTATTTCTATTTTTAATTTTTTGAGAAATTTCCATACTGTTTTCCATATTGGCTGCCCCAGTTTGTGTTCCCATGAGCAGTGTATGAAGGTTCCCTTTTCTCTAATCCTCTCCAACATTTGTTATTTCTTGTCCTGTTAAAAGTTCTTAATTTTGATGAAGCCCATGTCTCTTCTTGATAGAATTCTGGAATGACTTCTTAAATATGTATCTAAATTACCTGCATATTCTGTGGAGTTGGGGCTTTGTCCTTTAGACTACTAAATGTATCTTTGAGCCAGTGCCTATTATGTGTTGCTATAATCCTAATGGGTAGAATACGATGACTTCTCTCATGAAATATCCCAGCGACCCACTTACAGAGTTTATGTTTTTGTCCCCGGAAGTTTAATCTCTGCTGAACTTGGGGCTCTGGTTCCTGCAGGGAAGGGGTGGGGGCATTCATCCAGAGACATGGTAAGGGTTCCACCAAAACTAGTAACAGTAAGTCATTTTGGAATCTTCAAACCAGTGAATCAGAAGAAAATATAAGACAGTACTCTACTCTACAGAATTCACTTTTTCCTGAGGAAATGGTATATTCTTAAATAACAGAGTCATAAGGATTATGTCTGGAACTCATAAACTTCACTGGGTTGCCTCTTGGTGCATCCATGTCTGATAATAACTATAAATGGGTAAATGAAACAACCATAGCCTGGCAAAGGCATGAAACTAGAGGCTCAGACCTCTCAAGGAGAAACATCTGGGTTACCCCAATGGAAAAGAAACTGAGACAAGCAGAAGTACTGGGTGAGGGTTAGTAGAGTCTAACATGGAGCTTTAAAGAAGGAATTGATGGATATTATCGAAGCTGCAGAATAACTGTAGCTGTGGGTACTATAGCTTGTTCCACTACTGTAAATATTTTTTTTAAAAGAAGTTCTGATGAGAAAAAAGAATCTAGTGTGGGAAGTGAGTGGAGTTGAGCAGTACATGGTTTGGCCAACACAGTCAGTGCCCCATCCATGTCTCACAGGCCTTATTTCTACAGTGCCCTCTGGATTCTGTGTCTGAGGCCTTTCTCCAAACCCACAGAATGATGCTTTACCCATGTACATGGCAGGAAGACATTGCCAGGGAATTAACAGCCCCTTGGAACTGCCTTCAAATAGTGATTACTATGAGTTGATATATAAATACGGTTTCCAGAATTTTCCTTCCAGACAAAGATCCACTTTGCATACAGTTTAAACTAGCTCAATAATATATATTTTGTTGGTTGCATTTCCTTCTGTTATGGGCTGAATTATATTCCTCCAATTCATATATTGAAAACCTGATCCTCAGCACTTCAGAAGGTGACTGTATTTAGAGAAAGGGTCTTTAAATAGGCAATTAATGTAAATGAAGTCGTATTTCACCCAACCCAATATAACTGGTGCCCCTATAAAAAAAGATTAGAACACAGACACACACAGAGGAGAGACTGTGTGAGCACTCATGGGCAGGCTACAATCTGCAAGCCAGGAAGAGAGACTTCAGAATAAACCAACCCTGCTGACATCTTGATTTTGGACTTTCAGCCTCCAGAACCATGAGTAAATAAATTTCTGTTGTTTAAGCCACCCGGTTGGAGGTATTTTGTTAAGACAGCCCTAGCAAACTAATACACCTCATCTGACTCTCTATCTTTTCTTCTCCCCTACTCATGTATTTATTCACTTCTCAAAAAATATATATTCAAATCTTGGTCTCAAAACTTGTCTCTAGGGAACCAAACCTTAGATAGTGCCTTATAAAAAACACTGTGATACATAATCACCAAGAATAAAGCAATATTATTTTTATAAGAACATAATTGGGTGGCAGGATGATTAAGCTGACATTTAGACAATAATGATGTTGTGGGGCTGGCCCTGTGGCCAAGTCACACACTCAGCGTCGGTGACCTGGAGTTTACTGGTTTGGATCCTGGAAGTGGACCTGCATATCGCTCATCAAGCCATGCTGTGTTGGCATCTCATATAGAAGAACAAGAATGACTCACAAATAGGACTTACAACTGTGTACTGGGGCTTTGGGGAGAAAAAAATTAAAAAGTAATGATGCTGCATTAGATTTTTACTACATGTAATACATTAGAATGTGGTAACATACATTTTGTATCCCATTATATTTTTTCAAGATCACCTTGACACAAGCAGAGAAGGGCTGGTACATTAAACAGTTGGAGGAACTTGGATTGGACCCAATGTCAGATGGTATAGCACTGCTTATTCCAAACTATTTTTGTAAAGACTTCAGTGAACTGTCAACCAAGAAGGAAGAACAGTTTCTAGGAAACAGTAAGGGGACAAGACAAATTCCTCTGTGAGAGCTAAGAACTAAAATTTTCCTAGAAATGGTAACAGGTTATCCAAATTAAAAGAGATCTATTAAGCTATGGAGTGTAAATACTAGTATTTGCTGGTCAACCATAAAATAAAGCACAGATATGGGCTAATTGTGCATGTGTGTGAAACTGCATAATGAAAGACATGGGGAGGAGGGTATTTACAGAAGATTCCTATCAAAAAAATCCATCTTTTGGTTGCCATCAAGGATCCAAGATGCATCAAGATGGTAAAAAAATGTCATAATGGTGCCTCATGGATCATAGTTAACAGTATCTATACCTTGCAGCACTAAGTCTTCGTAATTTTCAGGTTGAGTCAAAGTCTTGATAAGAATCTTCAGAATCTATCTGATCAAGTAACTTAGTACAGAAACCTGGAAATATGACATCATAACATCCACAATTATTTCACCTAAATCTTCAGAGATTTTTGTCCTGTCTTGTCAATTTATCTCTGCAGTGCTCTATCTAGCCCACTGTTTCTCAATGAAATAGAGTGGAATATCCAGATTTTGCGTCGGTTTGACTTTGTGTAGAGTCAGAGTCAACTGTTCTTATTTAACCATTAACTGAGCAAAAAGGAAAATGATACTCACCAGAAATTTTGTGGTTTTTTGTACCTAAGACAAAAATCCAGAAATGATGAACTGTTATAAGACAGAAAAGACATCAGTGAGGGAGAGCTCTTTCCCATCTACCTCACCCACCTCCACCCTAGATGACCCAACCTAAACCCCATATCTCTCCCAGTCAGTATGTATATTATGATGAAATATTCCTAAAGAACAAATCATTGAATTGAACTGAACTGAATATGCATCTATTTTGGCTCTTCTCAGGTTACCGGGAAGACATGGAAGCATTGTTGGAACAGAGACTTCTTGAAGTGAGAGTGAACATAGAAAGATAGATGGAAGGGTTAACTAAAACAAAAGAAATATCTTCCATTGCAGCTAAAAATCAAAGCAAAGCCATAAGAAAGACAAGCATATGGACAGAAGAATGTTGATGTGGAGAGAAGGTGAGGCAAGAACTCAAGGTAGATGCTATTGATTGTGATGAAGTTAAATGGGAAGAATGATTCGTCCTTACACACCCCTATGCTAACCTATCCAAATATATGTCAACTTGAAAATTCACTTGCTCTCTAAAATGTACCTGGATTATCTCCTTATGGATGATGTCTCCACTCAAAGGAGGAAGCATGTGATTCAAGAGCATTTTTTTGCCAAACACTTATTGGTCCCCAGGCTACTTTTGTCTTCTCTCCTACAAATTCCCTAAGTACTCGGCTCAGTGCCTCTGCTAAAAAGTCTCAGCTGTTGTCTGTGAAAAGAGTAGCTAGACTAATTAAACGTATTTTTTTCTTTAACTTATTTATAGTTTCTATATAGCTTCTTTGATTTCCAAGGTGCTTCAAACAGGAATACTTAGAGACATTGCAGAGCAGAATGAGTAGCCAACATAAAAACAGAATAAAATATTCCTGATGTTGAAGGACTAGTAAAAACAAAAATCTCAATTATTCCCAATAGGAAAGGTTTCAGGCCAATCATTATCTGAGCTACTGGAGGAAGGGAAATAGAACATAGGGATGACGTAGAAACTCTCTACATTAGAGACATCTTTCCCTCACTCTCAAGATCACATAGGAATCCCATTTTATCTTTTCAACCTTCAGTGTCTCTTAAAAATAATCTTTAGAAGAGTGAAATCCAAGAAATTTGTATTAGTTTACCAAGATCTGTGGATGGATATTGCCTCAAGGGGATATAATATTGGGGAAAACTCACATTTTGTATCTAGGAGCCCAGAACACCGTCAAACCAAAACATTTGACTTAAATTATTCTCAGACATATTTTCTTGGCCTATTTTTATCTAATTTTATAAACTGGCATAGCATAATTCATCGCAAATAAAATTACAGACAATTTAATTTTCCATACTCACCCCCAAATGTATACAGGACTAAAGATAACTTATGCCCAGGGATTGTAGATTCTTTTTAAGGAAATTATGCAGCTTGCTGTGTAGATATTGAGCGGATTCAGACATGTCTCCTTGTCCCATCTGAATGCTTTGAATCTTGTTTGTTGGAATGCCCTCAACAATCCTGCTGGTACTCAGAACATTGCTCATTCTGAAAAAGACCACATGCAGTCAAAATTTGTAGTTAAGACCTGCCACCTTCAACGTGCAAAATACTGTGAACATTTCTGAGAGGCATTTCCAAAAATGCAGCCACCATGCTTCTTAGTACTGAAAGGATTGTATTCAACAGCGTTGTATTTGCACTGGCAACATGTGTCATGTGTAAAACTTGTTAACCCATCTCTCAACAAATCCATAGGAAGGAGATGATAAGCAATCCTTACTCAAGGTCTGGAAGGGCTGGTTCTAAGGTCCTGCAAGATGGGATCCATGGAATATGGAACTCTGGAGTGCAGTACTGGGAGACAGTAAGGAACAATTAGGTGGAGTATGCTGGGGTTTGAACCAGCCTCATTACTACATCCAGAAATTAAGGATGCTCACCATTGTAAATGGACATAGCTATTTAGTTTCTCACATATCTGAAAAAGACAGTGGATTTAGTTGAAACAAGGGATACCTTAAAGTCAGGCAAACCCAGGTGTAAATCCCAACTCGCTCACTTACTTGTTCTGTGACTTCAGACAATTCACTTATATTTTCTGATTTCCCATTTCTTCAGCTGTGATTTGGCAATAGCAATGCTTATCTCACCTCATAAGGATTTTCTGATATAATATAATTGAGATAATTCATCAAAGTTATTTGATAATCTGTCGGAAACATCATGAGTATTTCTAGTTAATTTCCTTTTTCCTCAGAGCAAGAGCAATTTGAGTTTTCTTATTAATTTTCTGCATCACTGTCTAAAATTTCAATATCATCAATTTTTAGAAAAGAACAGAATGGAACTCATTTATTGGCCTTTCTAAGCCTGTTTTTTTTTCTTTTGAAAGCTATGCTATTTTTTAGATATTTAATATGCTAAATGCATGATAAGGTTACAGGAATTTAGAAAATTAGAGAAAAATTCACCTATAGTTGCATTAAAAAAACATAATTGGTAGCATTTGTCACTATTACATTCCAATATTTTCATATACATAAATGATCTTTGAGAGTTTAGTTATGGCTTATGTGCATATTTCTAGATTTTTTACACTTAGCATTATATGTTTGAAGTCTTTCTATTTCTCTCTCTCTCTCTTTTTTGCTGAGGAAGATTAGCCCTGAGCTAACATCTGTTGCCAATCTTCCTCTTTTTTTAATTTTCTTTTTTGCTTGAGGAAGATGAAGCAACATCTGTGCCCATCTTCTTCTACTTTATATGTGGATCACCACCCCAGCACGGCCGATGAGTGGTGTAGGTCCACGCCTAGGATCTGAACCTACAAATCTGGGCTGCTGAAGTGGAGCACACTGAACGTAAACATTATGCCGTGGGGCTGACTCCTCTGTGTTGCTTCTTAATTATCGTTTTTATGTCTGGAGAATATTTGTTATAAAGGATAAAAGTCTAATTTATTAACCATTCTCAAGATGTCATATATTTAAGTGGCATCTTTGTTATTGTAAATTAATATCCATTTAACATTTATAAATGTATTATATGTATTTATAAATTTCCATGTGTGGGAATACTGGATCAAAGCATAAGGATATTATTGTAATGTATTACTCATTCCAAATTGTATGCCAAAAAGGTTTTATCTTTTTACATTGTCACTAGAAATGCTTGGATTATCAGATTATGACACCCTCACTGAAAACCTTCTCTTGTGAAGATTAAATCAGATATTTAAAAATATCTCAAATTAAATATAAAAAGTGGTAGCAACATTTTTCTTTTTCTGCCTGCGACATCTTAGTAATAAAAGACTTTCTTGATCTCTATCTCTTTAGCATCTAGAACATCACTTGGCTTATAATGAGAGAACAACCTTTACTTATTAAATGAATTCATCTTAAGGAATGAAAAAAAAGGTTTGAATTTATTGCTGAAATCTTAAAACAAAAACAAGCAATACCTTTATGGGTAAATTATGAATTTTTATGCAAAGAACAGACAGAATTAATGGTGACACCTGTGGCTCTAGAAATTTCCTGAATTACTTTTGACTACATATCACACACTTGCCTCTGTGAAAAACCTTTCTATCTATGCATTTCAGAATTTAAGAAAATGGCATATTGAGCTTCTGGTTAAGAAAATAATCTTATTTTTCACAACTATTTCATTTAAAAAGGAAGCACTACTGGGGCCGAGTGGTTAAGTTCATGCACTCCACTTCGACGCCCAAGGGTTTTGCCTATTTGGATCCTGGACGCAGACATTGCACTGCTCATCAGGCCATGCTGAGGCAGTGTCCCATATAGCACAGCCAGAAGGACCTATAGCTAGAATATACAACTATGTACTGGGGGGCTTTGGGGAGAAGAAGAAAAAAGAAAAAGAATGTAAGCAACAGATGTTACCTCAGGTGCCAATGTTTAAAAAGCAAAACAAAACAAAACAAAAAAACAAAAAACCCCACTACCCTATCATGTGTATGAGCACATAATCATGTGGTAAAAATTTTATATGGACGGGAAGGAAACAAATGAAGCTCAAAAGAACGATTGTCTCTGAGTTAAGAAGGGAGGAAAGTAGGATGGAGGCTCAGGGCTGAGTCTTCAACTCTACATGCAAAGATTTATTTATTTTTATTTTGTAGCATTGAAGCAAATATGGCAGAAAAAACTAAGTCTGTTGACTCTGGGCAGTAGGAAATGTATTTGTAACAGTATTGTCTGTACATACGTCATTACTAAACAAACAACATCAAGAGAAAATCCTGACAGAACAACTGCCTTGTTGGCAGAGAAAGAAGTTTTTGCTTCACCTCCAGTCCTCACCCCTCGAGCTTGGATCTGCTCCAAATCCAGGGGTTTTGCATATACCCAGCCCAGACTCACACACAGAATCATTGCCAAGTTCCACCACAATATATAATACCGAAATGGAGCTGTGCTGACCTTGTTGTCTACATAAGGCTGCTCAGGTTGTAGGTTGAAAACTATCCTAGTTTGCAACATTGTGATACCTGCCCTGATATCAGTTTCCCTACACTGAACCCAGCATATATGGGGTTGAAACCAAAGCATTCATTCCCTGCTTACTCCCTGGCTTCCTGGCTCCAGAATCCACTATCCCCCGTGGAGACAGACACAGCCAAGGTCAAGCACCTGGATGTGTTATCTCCTCCTCCTCCCTGCCAAGGAGCTACAGGCTGGTGGAAAAGCTGCTGACCAGCAGGGTCACAGGCTCCCTCCTCTCTGCAAGTAGTCTCAAGGCCAAACACAGGCTGGTGGGAAAGCTCTGACCAGCAAGGCCATATGCTCCCCCCTCCTACCTAAAACCCCAAGTAAAAACCCTTGCTTTTAGCTTTTTGGGGAGTTTGGGATTTCAGCATTAGCTGCCCTCTCTCCTTGCTCAGCACTGTGCAGTAATAAAATTCCTGCTTTCTTCCACTACACCCGGTGTCAGAGATTGGCTTGCTGTGCAATGGGTGAGCGAACTCACTTCAGGTTCGATATCACTTGTATCTGCTTATCTTCCACTGAGTTGCCCTACCCTCTGCAGGAAAGGATTGTTACCATAGGATTTTTGCTCCAGGGTTCTTCATTTCCAACTTTAGGCTAGGTATAGGGGCAGTAGAGATAAGCTAACCCTGATATAACCAGAAGATAATCAACGTCTACAGTGCTCAGAAATACAGATACTTTAACAGCTTCCTGAACTCCTCTGATGGTCCATATTCCACTGTATTTTTGTTTTCATTTCATTCTTTTATTTAGACTCAAACTCTTGAATTGTATTTCTATTAAATAATTCTGGTTATGTTCTTAAGGTGTTCCTATCAAAAAAGAGACTTCAAACCCTGGCCTCTTCCTTCTGTCAAACCCTTTTTGTCCTGGCAGAGAGTACACTTCTGAAAGGTTAGAACAATGTTTCCTTTTCTGTATCTCAAACCAAACAATAGAGAGTGACATACGTGGAAATTAATAAAAGAAACTTTAACTAAATTGGAGTTGGGAAGGCCTGTAGGGAGAGGTCTCATGCCCGATCATACATATCAACTACACCAAACAGGAGGAGACCTCTGCTTGCATCTTCCACGGTAAGTAAAACTGCTTTATGACTGGAGGAAGATTTCTCTCCCTACCCAGCAACAGCCCAGCCCATGAGAAGTCGTTGCTGCCCTGAACTATTTTCCCCAAATGGACATTCTTTTAGAACAGTTCCTCTCTATTCACCCTTTTTCTCTACAAAAGAAGCTCCCCTCCTTCTTTTCCAGATTTGCCTAAGGTTTGCCATAGCATGCACATCCTGAATTGCAAATCCTTTGGCTATTCCCAAATAAACTCATTTTGAGATGCAACATCAGGCAAATTTGGCTCTTAAGTTGACACATGTATATAACCAATGTCTAATAAACCAGGTGTAGTGAATGGTGCTCAGCATTTCTTCTTCTAATCCTTATAAGGCACAGTGATATACTTGTTATATGTATTGTATAATTTTAAAAATATGGAAGTTGAGAAGTGATCCAAGATCACACAAGTGGTAATTAGTCAAACCATGAATATCAAAACTGTGTTGTTAGAGTTAACTTCAGCAATCCTAAAATTGGCCTGAGCTGTTTTCCTGAAGCACCTGCACAGCACTGACTCTTGGTCAAGGCATGAACCCACTGATTCACAGCATTGCTTTGTAGCCATGGGTGTGAGGAGTTTCTGGGTGGTTTGTAGCAGCTTGTCAACATTATTTATTGATAATAATGTGACTGGTGATTTGCACATGGCTTCAGTGAGACCACAGAATGATTTGCCATTGGGGCTGGTTACATAACAAGAAATATGCCCACATGACCAGCCAGCTATAAAAAGCCCCAACCACCACTAAAATTTGGGGATCCCTGGTTCTGAGGTGTCCTGTTGGGGTTCCTTATCAAAAACAGAACACGCATCACAGAGAGAGAGGGAGGACAACTGGAACTTAAGCCTGGCCTTCTGGACCCCTCGCTGTGAGGCAGTCTTCAACTGGAATGCATATCCTTAGTTTAATGCTGTTGCTGCATTCTGTGTATCCCTGCAAGTGACCCTAACGTTGTAAGCATTGTCCGATCGGATCCTGTGAGTCTTCTTTAGAAATTGGACCCTGTCTATCTGCCACCTTTAGAGCTTTTTGCATCAGAAGCGACACTGCGTTCAAGATCCAGACTCATCTCTAACTAAAAATATTGCTAAGGATTTCCCTATAAAGTAAAAGGATGGTTCTGATAAAGGGGCTATTGAGGTGGTTACTGATCCACTCTGGTTTGAAGCAGAACAGGCTTTGAAATAAGTGACTGAAAATAAAACTTCTCAGGATAATATGGAAATAATAGAAAGCTAATCACAGGATCTAGCGAAAGGGAAGAGTCAGGAACTGCAAAAGTGTGGCAGGTCAGCCAAAAATTCATGTTTAGTGTTTCTGCTTAGCAAAAGCAAAAGTGAGCTTTGCCCTTTATGGCCAGCAGGTGGAGCTCCAACCTGAGGAACCTGGGCAACCAAAACTGATAAATTGGTTACACCTGTTAAAACGGCGCTGGAGCATTCAGAATTTACCAGAACGTATGGGTACATCCTACATACTCAAAAAAGGACAAATGCCTTGCTGCTCCTCCTTTGTCATATGAACAGTCAATGCCTATTTTGCCATAGAAGCACTGCAGGTGCTGGCAGGATCAGAATGGCTATACTAAGACCAAAACAAGCTCCCAAATGGGATGCCTCTCACCTAGGGTTGTGCTTGACACTGAGATAAAAGAGGCACCACCAGAATGAGCATCTTATCTGGCTTTGACCTTCTGACCTCAGGAGGATGTAGAATGACAGTCATGAGGCATATTTTTCTGTAGCTTTCTTTTCTTCTAATGTCTTTGTCTGGCTTTGGTTTCAGAGTAATACTGGCCTCATGTTCTAGGTTGGGAGTGTCCCCTCCTCCTTTCTTTTGTGAACAAGTCTGTAATGGATTGGTATTATTTTTTCTTTAAATATTTGATAGAATTCAAAAGAGAAATTATTTGGGTCTGAGCTTTTCTTGGTAGGAAAGTGTTTGAATATTATTTCAATTTCTCTACTTATTATATATTCAAGTTCTTTAATTCTTTTGGGGTCACTTTGACTTGTTGGTCAGTCTAGCTAAAGTTTGTTAATTTTGTTATTTTCAAAGAACCAACTTTGGCTTCATTGATTTTTTTTAAATGATATTTTTGTTTTCTCATCCTTGATTGTCACTTTAATTTTATTTCCTTATTTCTGCTTACTTACGAAATAGTTTGCTCTCCTTTTTCTAGTTTCATAGGGAGAAAGCTTAGGTTATTGATTTGAGGCCTTTTTGTGTTTCTAATACAGGCATTTAAAGCCATAAATTTTCATTTGAACCCTACTTTAGCTATATCCCATAAATTTTGATATGCTGCGTTTTCTTTTTTATTCTGTTCAAAATATTTCTGTATTTCCTTTTTGATTTCTTTGATCCATAGTCAATTGAGAAGTGAGTGATTTAAATTCCAGTTATTTAGAGATTCTTACAATTTCTTTCTCCTGTTAATTTCTAATTTAATTCTGTTTTGTTCAGAGAACATACTTTTTATTATTTCAATCTTTTAAAATGTATTGAGTATTGTTTTAAGACCTAGCATATGATCCGTATTAGTTTTCTATTGCTGTATAACAAATAAATTGCCACAAACTTAGTGTCCTAACACAATCCAAATTTACCACCTCACAGTGTCCGTGGGTCAAGAGTTGGGCATTGTGCGGATGGTTCTCTGTTCGGGGTCTCACATAGGTGAACTCAAGTGTGGACAGGCTTCAATATCATCTTGGGTATAGGGTCCTCTTCCAAACTCATTCAGGGTGTTGGCAGCAGTCAGTTCTTTGCAACTCTGAGAATGAGGTCCCATTTCTTGCTGGCCGTCAACTGGGAGCCTTCTAGAGACTATTGACTGTTCATTGCCACATGACTCACCCCAAGACATGGCACCACTTCATGGCCAGCAGGAGAATGCCTCTGCTGCTTTGAAGCTCTGACTTTCTGTCTCTGACCTCCAGACCCAGATTTGAAGGACTCATGTGAATAGATCAGGCTGCCCAGGTAATCTCCCTTTGACTAACCCAAATTCAACTTAGCAACTTTATCTTCAAAAGCCCCTTTGCCATATAACATAATATAATTCTGAGAGTGAGATTTCATGATAGTTACAGTTTCATTCAAACTCTGGAAGGAGATTATACAAGAGTGAGGATCATCGATAGCCATTTTATAATTCTGTGTACAACACGGTCAATGCTGGAGAATGCTCCATGTGTGCACTTGAAAAGTATGGATGTTCTGCAGTCAATGAGTGGAGTGTTTTAATATATAAATGTATAAATGTTAATAAATATATGTAGTTATATTAATATATGTATATGCAGTATATATATAACTGATATACATTTCATTTGTTGAGTCTTATTTTAAGATCTAGCATTTGATCTGTATTAGTTTTTATTGCTGTACAGCAATATACACATACATATCAGTTATATATACATATATAAATAGACATATCTATCAGTTAGGTTACATTGGTTGATAGTATTGTTCAAGACTTTTAATTCCTTCCTGATCTTTTGCATAGTTTTTATCAATGACCAAGAGGCTCTTGAAACTCAATTATAGCTAGTGAGTTTTCTAATTCTCCTTTCAATTCTATCGGTTTTTGCTTTATATATTGTGGGGTTTTGCTGTTAGGTACACATTCATTTACACTTTTATCTTCTTGCTATAGTGACCCTTTTATCATTATAAAATACCCTTCTTTCTCTCTAATAGTATTTCTTATATTAAAATATATTTTATACTCTCTTATGGTTATGGTTTGTTTGGTATATCTTTTTGCAAATGCAAATAACAAATAATTTCTGAAAGATGAGTAGTTCCCCCTCACTGATGACACATACAGACACAGGTTGCAGGCACGAATTCCTGTTGTTAAGTTACCTGCTTCCAGTGCAGTTATCTGGGGAGACACAGTTAGTATACTGGCCTGCCTTTTCGATTTATATGGGGGAAAAATTACTCCTCATTATCACCACTGGATTATCACCACTGGATGCCAGTAGAGTCACCTGTGCAGAAGCTCTGAGAAGACCATTAATTCCAAAATCTTCCTCTGCAGCAAAGGGGAGAGAAAATACATTTACCACACAGTCTGACACTCTCTGTTTAGAGCACTCTACAGACTTTCCTTGAAGAAATGAAAGATTTTATGAGAATAATCAGGTGCAAAATCCTGAAGGTGGATTGAGATTAAAATTGATTTTAGTCATAGAGGATCAAATTGGGGGAGGAGAGGTGGAAGAAAATAGAGGATAAAACTAAAGTTCACTGAGTATCTTCTATGTGCCAGATGTAATGGTAAGTGCTTTACAAATGCAGTTTCAATAAATCTTCATATCTCAAAGTAGACATCAATCTTGTTTCACTAAGGCTAGAGGAGCATTGCTGCTTAACAGAAAAGATAGGGATGGCTGACTTGACAGTTAGGTTGAACCTGTAAGTATTGGCTTCAAGTGTTGCCTAAAGGGCTGGCTGCCTTCTCGGAGAAAGAAGTCAAAGCTGAAGAGAGGCCCCGGGGAAACTGTGGCTACTGGACAGTTTTTTGGATAATCACGATGGAAGTGGTGGTGTGGTGGTGAAGATATGGTAGCAGGGATGAGGAAAGAGAGCTAGAGTGAGAGGACAGTGGGTAGAATACACTGATTGTGGGGTCTGGGTCATATTCCTCCCCTGTGGAAGGATGTGGCACCATGTAAATGACAAACCCACTGGGATAATGTCCACTGGGAAGGTGGAGTTCTCAAAGGAAGAAATCTGTGTGTATGTGTGTGTGTCTCTTTCTCATGCATGTGTGCACACACACACGTTTATCGTCTACATTCTTTTAGGGAGCAGAGCGTATTCTTTATTCTGTGCTCAAGCAGCACCATAGTGCATGTGTAACAGCACGTTAGTGCCTTGTACAATCTTTCTCTAATTTTGTCATCACAATCCCAACAGATTGTGAATTCCTTGAGGCTAAGGAGTGTATCTATCTTTTTCACCTTTGTAACCCTGGCATCAAGCATAGTAATGGGTACCCAAAAAGTGTCAATAAATGTTGAATGCCCATAATTAGGCAAATAAATAAGAGGAATGGTGTGCATATGCGTGTGTGTGTGTGTGTGTGTTTGTGTATGTGTGTAGGGGGATGCAGAAGAAAAGGAGGAGACATAATGAGGAGAGAGTTTGAAGACAGAGCTAAAACCAAAGGAAGCACCATCTCACTCTCAGATTGGAAAACAGGACAGGGAAAACGTTGCAGCATCAGATCTGATACAGTGGGATGACCTTGATACAGTGGGTCACGTCGGGAAAACATGAAAAGATCTTTCAAAGGACTGGAGCTCATATAAAATTGAGGATCTCTTTCCCCACCTGTGTGTGTGTATGTGCACAGGTGTAGTTGTGTGTGTTGAGGCTTAACCTTTACACTTGAACAATTGTTCTTTCTTATTTTGAAATCAGAAAAAAAAATGAACTGGTTGTCTCTTAATAACAGTACGCACTCAATTAACTTTTGTTTGCTTCTTTGTTTTGTTTGCCTATTTGATGAGGGGAAGGGGAGTTCAAATTTAGGTTTATATCCATCTTTGTTGACTTATTTTGTGTTTACAAGGAAAAGTAGCAAAACGAGTTTTCAAAAAAAATATGTAATTGTGGTGTTGTGATTTATGATAAGAAATATATATTTGATCTTCCTCCCAGGTCCTGGCACAAAGCTCTCAAAATTCATGGAATTTCCTAAGTGAAAGAGTGGTAAAGATATCTTTTATTATGTTAATGAGGTGACTTTGGGAAGCTCCTAGGTAACCAAAAGATGGTGGCTGGTTGCCAGGGCAACCAACCTGGATTAGAGGGTTGGAACTTTCAGTTCTACCCCTGGACCTCCTGGGAGGGGAGAGGGGCTGGAAATTGAGTTCAATCACCAGTGGCCAATCATCACTATATAATGAAGCCTCTAGAAAAACCCAAAAGGACAGGACTGGGAGAGCTTCTGGATTGGTGAAAGTGTGTAGATTTGGGGAGAGTGATGTACCCAGAGAGAAGATGGAAGCTCCACCTCTTCCCCTTCTTTACCCTACACATCTCCTCCATCTAGCTGTTTCTGTTATATCCTTTTAGAATTAACAGGTAGTCTATTAAGTAAATGTTTTCCTGAGTTCTGTGAACTGCTCCAGCAAATTAATTGAATCTGAAGAGGGGGTCTTGGGAACCTCCCAGCTCCAGCCGGTTGGTCAGAAGCACTGGTAACAACCTGGGCTTGTGATTAGTGTCTGAAGTGTGTGTGGGGGGGCAGTCTATTGGAACTGAGGCCTTAACCTGTGAGATTTGACGCTATCTCCAGGTAGTGTCAGAATTGACTCAATTGCTTGGGGGCATTGGAAAAACACATGTCATAGTAATCAAATAAAGATTTTATTTCAAAGCCAATTACTTATGTAGTTCCTGAGACTTAATTGTAGCTGGCTGGTCTGCATGGACTAATGAATGAAATACATGTGATGAAACACCAGCGTCTACTGTAAAAGAGTTTGAACACCTCAATAAATCAGTTAACTCTCATTGGCAATTAAGGGGTACAAGAAAAAGGTGTCTCCTTTACTTAAATCACCATGATCCACTGAATCACGTTCTGCCTGGTTTTCTGGGAAAGGTCTGACTATTCGGCCAGTCTAGTCAGTGGTAATTTACAGTTCTGTACTTTGACTGAGGCCAATATCAGGCAAATGAAGAGACCCCCATTGAACACATATACTCAATGACAAGAAAACAAATATTGGTTGATTTTTTTTAATGTTCATTATATAAAAGCCTACGTTTCAGGGAACTCAAACTTTGCTTTCTTAAGTTGAGTCTCTTTGGGTGGTTTCCATATATCATCATAAAACCAAATTTCCGATGGATATTTTCCTTTTTTCCCTAAAAAGTCATTAATTCTTCATATCCAGAGTCAGAAGGTGCTCTTGGGGGCATGCTGGATTTATCCTTATAACTCTGAGGCAGGAAGAGCACACTCTAGAAGAAACAAAATATGTCAGTTCTTCAGACATCACTCAGGTTCAACCATATATATCTTGATGCCATTTCCACCAAACCTCATACTTGGAACTCTTAGCTATTCCAAGATGAGTATTATATGTCATTAAGTTCTTTAAATAATTACTATTTATTAGCCTTGTATTCAGTCTGCTAACTCTAATAAAATTTTGGATAAATCAAAACTTTTTAATTTTTGAAGACATGAGTCCATGATGCTGGTAAGGTGGTGTCTCATGGACTTTTAGTCAACATTTTTGAAAGTGTTTTTTAAGAGTAAAAAAAATTTAAGATCACAAGAAGGAAAAATCAGAGAATAGGATATTTATCGAATCCAATCACATTTGCGAATGCCCTTCACCAAGTCAAGACTGTAAGGAAACTAGTGGCTGTAGTAGACAGTGTTCCTGCCTAGAAGAGAGGCAAACCAAGTTCCACTGAGCTGAGCACAGGCAAACTCATAGCATAATTCTGGACAAGTCATTTAACTTCCTAGGTTTCTGCATTTACAAAAATGGGAAGATTGAACCAGTTGATTTCTCAGATTCAACTGTCTTCCCACTCAGTGAATCTTCAGCTGGTCAGCTACTCAATTGCCATCTGTTTTTCCTCATCCAACTGTCTTCCACCACCACCAAACCACCTCCTATGTATATCTCATGACACACATTTGACTGTCCCTTCTGCCACTCTTGATGACATGGCTCAACACAGACTAGAAATGGAGACACACCAGGTAAGACTCAGGAGCCCGTTCATACACTCACCCCAGGGAAGTCAGAGTGAGCCTGCTTCCACCAAACCACAGCAGCGAGCACAGCTAGGCAGAATTCTAGCACTGTACAAATCAGCATTATAGACATGGTTCCCTGAAATGTAGGAAATATGAGGTTGGTGGTGCTTGAGTCAACTGAAGCCTTCATGCCTTGTTGAGAGGTGATGGTAGAGATGAAGACTGTCTCAACCATCAGAGAATGAAGTAAGGACACCATGAGGAAGAGAACACTGCTCTTTCCAAGACTAGCAATTGGCTCAAATGAATTCCTTTTTCTCATTTATTTCCTTGAGAGGAAGAGGAGGGATGAGCAGTAACTAAATCACTAGCCCCCTTTATACACCGTGTTCTTACCTCTCTGAGGTATAGCTAAATCTGATCACGTTGTCCACTCAGTGAGGAAGCAGAGTGGTGTAATAATACCCAGAACTGAGAAGCAACAGCTCCCATTCTAGTTTCACCTTTATTGCTTAGTGCTGTGTGAACCTGAGCAGGTCTCTACTTCTCTAGCTTCTATGTCCTCATTTATCAAACATGCATAATGATAGTTCCTTCTCAGAGATTTGTGAGAATCAATGAGATTTTAACTGTGAAAGTTCGTTATAAAATTCAAAATGAACATCCAATTCTGTATATCCAAACTCCTTTGGATGGGCTTCTATTAGCCAAACTCCACAGTTTTCCTTCCTCCAATAACAATAGTCATTATCAGTTAACATTCTCCATCTTCCTATATTTCTAATTTAATAAATCAACCTCTGTAAGTTATAATGAAAACAACACAATGTTGCTTTCGTGCCTGATCTATACTGCGCATCACTTTGGTAACTGGAAGGAGAAACCCTGACCTTCAAATCTCATATTTCCTAGTCTCCATTTCTCAGTGCTGGGCCTGATGTCTGCTCAGACCAAATTAATTCCCCACTGCACATACATACATGTTTCCTTGTTGACATTTCCTGATCACTTGGGTCTTCCTGCCATCTGCATCTTTCTTAATTCACTACTCCATGTACCAAGATTGTCAGTTTGACAAACTCATATTTTATGCCTCTAATAATAGAATCAATTTGATTAGTAAGAAACTCTATCAATGAGTTTCAGTTTTTCATCATCAACCTTGCTTGACATTTACTCTTCCATTCCACCCAATTAGTAATTATGTAATCCCATAGCCTAACCCCTTTATCTCAGTCGTGTAGCCCCCTCTCCTTTACACAGCCTTGGCCTTCTCCCAGATGCTCAAGCCAGAAAGAATAAGAGAGGTTTTCAAGAGAAGGGAATATAAGTAGTCACAGCTTTCAGAAACCTTATAAGATTGGAATGTCCTGTATAAAAATACTTACAGCCAGAATAGTTTTGGCCTTGAGGCAGTCATTATTTTCATATAAGCTATGATAGTAAGAATAATCCCGTTCAGTTGGTATATGCTGTTTGTCCAAGACACACGTCCAAAAGGCAGGACCCAAAGAAGCCAGTATGACAGAAAGGAGGATGAAACCCACCAGAGCTGATAGAGAGCTCAGAATGTTTGCAGCTAGGCTGCTCTGAACCTGAAAAAGAAATGTTGCGTAATGATCACTCTTAATGAGCAACACATGTCTCAACCTCTTTGCCAGTGCATTGCAAAAATTTATTTTCCTATCTCTATCTCTTAGGAAGTCTAGGATTGATAGACCTAAACCCAGTGCCTACCAACATCTCTGAACTTAAAAGGTAAATCTTGGCTAAGTGAAAGAATAAGTGAAATGTTCCCCCCTATGCAGGACTTCAGTAGAGTAACAGAGAATATTGCTTTTCCTAAATTCTTTATCCTGGACTGACAGCAGGGGTCCATGAAGCTATGCCTGCAAAATCCCCAAGAGAGTGTGACCAAAGGCAGGTGTGGTTTCTCTCTCCCCAGACTCATTCAGAAACCCCTCGTGGAAGTATGGGCCACACAGAGAAGTCAGGCAAAGCAAGTCACACCTCCTTGCACACAACCTCTCTTATAATCACACACACCTAAAAATAAGTATGGAGACACAGTTCTCAGTCTCAGGAGGGCCCTAGAGTCTGGACAGATACATGGTTGGCCACATCCAGGGCCATCTAGGTATGGATGGCTGTAGGCAGAGTTCTAGACTCAGGCCCAAGGATGGTGTAACGTGTGAGCAGAAGTGTGAGGTAGAAGAACGAGTTTGGAGTGGATGTCAGGAGAAGTCACAGTGATAGTTTTGCCTCTGACTTTCCTAGCTTTCTTGAATATTCAGTTCCTCAGTTTCATTTCCCACTCTGGGTCTCATTTCTACATTTAAGAAGGGAGGGGAATAAATATACTGATCTCAGAAATGGCTTCCCTTCTACCCCAACTCACAGAGGGGGAATTGAGCCAGGACCATTCTGAAAGCTGTAGTTATAGATAGATGTGGTCCAGGACACACCCAATAGCCATAAATTGGAATATTAGTTAATCCCATCTAGTCCCCTCTTCTTTTAAGCACTCAGTAATTGTAGCTTTGGGGGCACAGTAGAGGATAGGTGGGGCATTTTTCTTCTTCAAACACCAGTTCTCCAAAATAATGACTAAAGCATGTTTCTGGGCCTTCTGATAGCCAGCAACATCCATGATGCCTGGAGTATATATTTCTTCAAATAATTTAGGTTTGTTCTGGGAGAGCCCTCTTCTTCAACCTCAAAAAGGGCTGGTATAATGTGTGACAACAGTAGAATTCAATACAAGATAGATGACTCTGGTGAGCCTGAGCTTGCCCTAAGATCTCATCTTGTATCCTTGTGCTTGCTGCCATATTCACTGTGATATCGTTCTTTTCTAGAGTAAGAGCCCTATATGCTTCCCCTAGAAACATTATTCTCATACTGTGCTATTCCATATGGTTTTCACTGGCCACACAGGCTACTTATATTTAAAATAAACTTAAATGAAAGTTAAAATTCAGTTCCTCAATTGCACTAGCCACCTTTCAAGTTATCAATAGCCACGTGGGACTATCATATTGGACAGGATGGCTATTGTATTTCCATCCTCACAGAAAGTTCTATTGGACAGCACTGGTCTAGTTGTTTTGAGTGTAAGGGAGGGTTCCAAATAATCACCTCTAATTGTAATGAAAGAAAGAGAGAGATTGTCATTGTTCAGAGCATTCTTCCTAACTTCTTGCTGCCTTTGAGAGAGATTTATAGCCAGAGCTTCCAAATTGAGTTTCTCTGCTACTATGTTAAATGGCATTCTCACACATGACACCCAACATCAAACTACTCCAGGGATATAAGATTGAGTGGAGACTTGGTGAACCTTTACAGATTAGAAAAGCTTCTCCCTATAATCCAGCTTTCCTCTCCCTGCCACTTCCAATTTGATTTTCCCTGGAAAGCGTTAAAGCAGGCAAAGACATTTTCTTAGCCAATACAATTGACTAATGACAACTTTCAAGATTCAAGAGTTCATACTCAAATCTAACAAAGCATTAGCTTTCAGATCAGATAGATAAAAGAAGGAGAGATAATTCCTCATACTAATGACATTTTGACTGGGTTTTCTCAAAGGTTTTGACAGACAGGTTTAAACAGTGACTCTATAACACATAAACCTCTTTATAACACTGTCAGCTTCTTCATCCTTGAAGACCTAAATTTAAAGGACAGTTACTACCAAAAGGGCATCACATGGAGGCAGAATTTTTCTAGACTGGATTCCTGAGCACTGGTCTAGGATATAATACAATACCCCAAATGTGGACTGTGATTTAAGGTACAGAGCTTGGAGAAACGTGAACTGGGCAGGAATATAGATGAACCCAACCCAACTCCTAACCCTGCCTAATATCTACTCTGAAACTTGGTTTCCGACTCTCCCAAGTGGAGAGATTGACCTTGAAGAGTTCTCCCCAAGTTTCACTTCCATCCATCAAGTTGTGGGTTATGGTTCTCATACTCACCAAAGGCTTAGTGGACTTTTTCTCTGTGATGATTGATAGAGATCCAGAGATGACAAACTGCTCAGAATAGAGAGAAAATGACCCGGTAATTTTCCATACACAGATATAGCTACAATGTTATTATCATAGTGTTTATGGAAAACTCCTATGGGAAAAGCCCTGAGACTCAATGACCAATGATGAAAGACCCAAGTAAATACTTAGATACAGCCTTTTGCCCATAGAGTATTCAGAAAAGCACAAGGAAAGGCAGATATGAGTAGGAATCTATCCCAATAATAAAAAAAAAAGGGCCTTGGAAACCAGGAAAGAAGTTTCTTTTCAAATGAGAGAAGAAAGTTTTGGAGTCAGATGTTATCTAGAAAAGAACACGAAAGCAATGGTATGGAAAAAGAGAAGAATAGGGGAAGCTGACAAATATGGGAGGACAGAGATGTACATTTTAAATTAGTGGCTCCAGTGACTAGGGTATAATGGTAATTGAGAAAAGAGAAAGTGTGAAGCTGGATGGCAGAAAACCTTTACGGCTACATCCAGAAAATCAAACATATGGTTTTCACTCTCTAGAGTATTCAAAAGCTAATAGATTTGGGGCAGCTAAGTAACAGAAAATCTTTTGACAATGGAAAAATGGCACGGAACAAAGAGAAGAGAAAATTTGTAGTTCCAGTGGTCCCAGCATTAAGGGGGACATTTAGGTCTTCCTAAACAAATCCTGGGTCTTCAAAATTGGACAAATGCTTCTCCAAATATGGACTCAGTGACTTAGTGCTTAGTGATTTGCTTCCAAAAGCAGAGTATGAAAAGAGGAGGGAGGAAAGTAACTTTACAGTGGAGAAGACTGGCAAAAACTGTCTCAGCCACATGATCAAGGTTAACTTCATCAGTGACAAATCATGTTGATAGTGCGTACCCTTGAAATGAATTGATGATAATGACACTTCACCTCTGTCGTCTTCCACCTAAAAATCCATCACCATAGTCTAAACATGAGAGAAACATCAGATGGACCAAAATTTAGGGATATTCTACAAAAATCATGTCAGTGCTACTCAAAACTATCAAAGTCATCAAGGACAAGGAAAGTCTGAGAAAGTCTAGAGGAACCTGTGGAGATATAATGACTAAATGCAGTATCTTTGACAGGATCATAGAACAGAATAAAGACCTTTGGGGAAAAGTTGTGAAATCCAAATAAAGTGTTGACTTTAGTTAATAAAAGAAGACAAAAGGACCAGTTAAAGAAAAAGGTGGACTTTGGGATGCATCAGATAGAGAAACAAGTGTAGAAAGGCAAATGATAGCTACTAAGTTGTGAGAAGCTGACAGAAAAACTGTGAAAGAAAAAGTTAATTGTGAGAAAGACTCATCCACTTTAATCTAGAAGAAATATGTTCTGTGAGAAAAGAACCACTGAGGTCCTCTTGATGCCACAGATTTGAAGCTATTTCAGAGGAATTTCCAGGCCATCACTAAAGCACAGACATTGGCTCAGTATGCCCTGGGTGCCCCTAAATGCAACAAAAAGCATTTTCAAAGTGTTTGGAGATGAAAATGCTCCTTCCTCCATGATTCCCACAGATACGTGTGGGTTTCTCTGTAAGTGCGCGATGTCTTTCATTGGTGCTCAGTTTACTGTATAGAAAGTTCCTGCCCAACTTTACTTTACTTCACGGATTTTTACCTAAACCTGGAGAGAAGCCACCTGCCTCATCATAGCTCAAGATGATGGAGTGAAAAGTAAGATGATCTCCAAAAGAAATGATTATTTTGAGTCAGCTATGAACTAGATTTAAAATCAGGTGACTTCTGCCCTCCCACCACACTCAATTCTTCCCTGGACTACACACAGAAGAGAAGAAGTTCTACCATTGACCCCTTGCTCCTGGCAGACAGAAACATAGCAAGGTGACGTGAAGAGCCTAAACTACTGGCTTCGTCCTCCCACTTCCATCCCATGTTGCCCTCCTAAGGATCTCTACTCACACACAAGGCTCCTATGAATGGGTAAGCAGCCTTCAACAGAATAGAAAACGCTTGGGTAAAATGCTGAGAGAAGGAAGCCGATGCCAAAATAATTCCCAAACTCAACACCATCATCCCACACAGGATCTGGATAGTCTGTTGGAAGAAGTGAGATGGAAGATTAAAATCAGCACTTGTAAAGATCTCTTCATTTCTTCCACGGTGCTCACCTTCTGCAGGATCCCAGCGAGGATAATGTCACTGTAAAAGTTCTGGAGTGAGAACTGTGAAAAGATATTTTGGAGTAGATGCCGTTGTGCCACAGAAAACTACTGCCTTGGACCATCTGGCAGGTACTCAGCGAGCCTTCAGGCGTTTCTGCCTCTCTGCCCTTGTCTGCTCACGACCCTTCTCTCAGCTCATAATGAGTGTTAGAATCTGTTTTCCCTGGCTCTCCAATTCCATTGCTACTAACTTTCCTTCTACCTCTTACAGGAACAGGGAACTTCTGAATGCCCTCACACTCTCTTGAGCACTGGCGAGGGAGGAAGCTCCTCCTTACATCCCCCAGACCCCACTGGACACAACAACATAGAGTCTTGTCCTCTTTAGTTTGCATTCCTATAGCTGAGGATTCTGAAGTTCTATATTATGAGGTAAAGTTTTCTTCCTTGACATCCACCTCAGACATTTATAGCTCTATAAATATTTACCAAGCAATTTTCTAAACCATAAGTCATATGAGCCTCACAGTAGCCACATGATTGTATATTTTAGGCAAGGCAATCAGTCCTACTAGATTCTGAAACCTGGTCAAATGGGTTGCCTCACCTCAGATCATACACCTGCAGAGACAAGTCTAGGAAGCAGAACTCTATATTTTCTTCCCAGTCCTAGATATACCCTTTCCTTCCCTCCTCCCTTCACTCTTAAAGAATTTCTTTAATAAATCATGCATGAAATGAGGGAAACAAACAAGAAGTAAATATCATTTCTGTTCTCAAAAGGGAAGGAGAAAAGAGGAGAAGGAAGTTCATTTTTTCCTGTAAGTTGTAGTGAGGGGAAAACTCCCTTCAAAAAATCAGTCAGATTATTAAGCATGCAATAGGTGAACACACAGAAAAAAATGTATATAAAATACATAATTATTTACCACCGTTTCTTTTATAAAATATATATAGATGGGCAGCTTTTTGTATGCCAATTACACCTCAATAAAGTGTTCTTTTGGGGCCGGCCCGGTAGCACAGCAAAGTTCTAACATTCCACTTCTGCGGCCCAGGGTTCGCTGGTTTGGTTCCAGGTGTGTGTGGACCTACTCACTGCTTGTCAAGCCATGCTGCGGCAGGCATCCCACATATAAATTAGAGGAAGTTAGCTCAGGGCCAATCTTCCTCAGCAAAAAGAGGAAGATTAGCAGCAGACGTTAGCTCAGGGCTACTCTTCCTGAAAAAAAAAAAAAAGAAAGTGCTTTTTAAAAAAATTTCTTTTTCTATGCAGTGGGCTGGCCCCATGGCTGAATGGTTGGGATTCTGTGGGCTCCACTTTGGCAGCCCGGATTGGTGGGTTCAGATCCCGAGTGTGGACCTGCTCCATTCATCAGCTATGCTGTGGAGGCATCCCACATACAAAGTGGAGGAAGACTGGCACAGATTTTAGCTCAGGGAAAATCTTTCTCACAAAAATAAAAAAAGAAAGAAAATGTAGAGAAATATTTTATTACTAAAATACAGAAGCAACAACAAAAATCCTCAATTTCTCATATTCAGAATAGGGGAAAAAACATTTTTAATACTATCTTATAGGGAAAAGTTCTGGGGAAGGTTCAGATGGCTCTCTAAGTGGCTTCCTTTGGTCTTCAGATCAACCTGGAGTCCCTCTGGCATAACTTAAGGGTCTTCACACTCACAAGGGATCTCTGTTCCCAAGATATACACAGTTTCTTCCCGTTCTCACTCCTCCGTCCCACTCCAACATGTTCTGAATTGGGCTTACCCCGAGAACTTTGACCTCTGCCTTTAGATGTTTCTTCAGGCTGTCCTGCCTCTTGTTGGTAAGTTTGGGATCCTCTGTTTGGAGGAAGCTGATGCCATTTGGTGTGAGAGCTATGAAGGTCTCATTGGTCTTGGGTTGTGACATCATGATGGTGCTGCCAAGGCTGGAAGAGAAAATAAACTCTGCACTTACAAAATACAGAGCACCAAGGTTTGACTCCTAAAACTGCAAGCCAGTACTTTCCCATTAGCCCAGACTTGACTTGTCCTTTAAGGAAGGAAACTGGTAGTATGGAGTTGTAAAAACCACAAAATCTTGGTTTCATGAATATTTTTCCATAATGTTTGGCACAGTCCATTGATTTTAGGTAATAAACACATCACAGAGAGGCAGCAACATGAATATTGAGAAGCCTTAATGTTCAGAGGCAAGTGGTCACACAAAAATTGCAATATATAGAAATTTCTCTTTCCCCTAATCCTACCTACATCAATTGAATTGCCATATATCTGATGAATTTCACCCTCAAACTCCCCTACCAGTCATGAGATGTAATAAGGGTTCTATTTGCCAACCTTTTCCTAGTTCAGTTCTGTACTGCTCAGACTCTCTAATTCTGCTCATTTTCTTTGGTCTAATAATAATAATATTTATTAGCATTAATCCTAGATATTTTTATCATATTTTACTAGACGTTATCCTGCAGTGTCTTCAATCCTTACAACAACCTGTGTGTGTGTTAGTTAGTTAGTTAATTAGCAAGACCACGTAATATCTAGGGAGACCCAGAATCAAAACATTTACTAGGAACAGAAGTAATACACATTTTGCATATATGCATGGCATAGAGTTAATGTTGAAGAAATATTTGCAGTTATAGTTATGACTCAGGGCTGTTCACACAACTGGGAAGTCGTACAGCCAGTGTTGGACCCTAGCTATCCCTGAAACTGGAGCCTTTGCACAATTCACTAGATCATGCTGCCTCTTCCTCCTTTCCACTTGGCAACAACAGACTGTGTCAGGGTTTACTCAGTGTGGAGAAGCAGCTGTATGCAGTGGTTTGAGAACAGAATTGGAGTCGTAAAACCTAGTTTCAAGGCCTGGATCTTCTACTTGTCAGCCTTAATGAGCAAGATCCAAGATCAGCTTGGATCTCTCTTCACTGCACCATTCTCAGCGTCTGGACTGCAGAGTTTGCCCATGGCCTGAGAACATCTGAAGAGGCAAGAGCTGCCCTCCCATTAATTACACGACCTCAGAGTAGGGCCTCACCAAGACCGTCAGAACACAGCAGAAATGCTTACAACCTGATACGCCTTCCCTTTGCCCATTCTATTTCCAAAATACTCCAGTGTCTCTTAACTTCTCTCAAGGAGCTTCAAATCAAATATCCCCTCTACAGGAATCACAGCAGGGGACTGGTGAGTGAGAAGTCTCCCAGCATTGCCTACCTGTGCCCAAGGATCAGCCCGTTGGTTCCAGCTAAGCTCTCCAAAGCTTCCAGCAAGTTTTAACTCTGGGTTCCTATACAGACCTTTCAGAATTTCTTACTTGTCTTTATCTTTTGAAAGTCACCAGTCCTTCCTTAGTCCAGTGTTTACAGCTACACAGGATGTGATACTTAGAGACTGTCGATTTGTGAAATGTACCCACACTTCCTTTTTTTCTAAACTCCTAGCATCTTCAGAAAAATCACAAGTAGAACCAGCTAATGATTGGGAAGATATGGGAGTCATGGAGCTCTATGTGTGAATTGCTACCTCAATACTTACTAGCTCCTTGTGTTAGACAGGGTGTTTTCTTCTCTCAACTTCAGGTTTCTGATCTGTTAAATAGGGGAATAACATCAACACTGGAGATTTGTTATGAAGATTAGAGAAAGTGTTTACAAAAGGCTTACTGCTTCCAAGGAACATTCAATAATATGTAACTAATAATAGTAATGTTGATTGTAATAGGAATATTGACAAATAATAATATTGAATAATATATAGCTAACCATAGTAAGAATGACTAATGCTTTTCAGGAGCATTCAATAGTATATAGCTGATGATAATAATAGAACACAGAAATATATTTGTTATTTATATATATATTTTCTTTTTTTCCAATTCTTTAGGCTCTGGGCAGGTCAAATATGGCCTTCCAGCACCCACTGCCCCCTAAAGAGTCACCTTCTTCTCTGGTCTCTCTCTTCCTCTAGCAATAGCTCACCGCCTTCCGGAAAAGTTGGGCACCTTCAGGGAAGTGGTGAAACTGGGTAGGGACATAGATGGGGAAGATTCAGCAGGACCTTGCTAAATTCAACAAACTCACCTTGGGACAGTGTTGTGAAACAGAGGTTCCTGTGCCCCTTCAAGCCCTTAGGTGGGTGTTCTTTCGAAGCTGATTTTGATGTATGGGGCAAGAGCACCAGAGTTAGAGCCAGTCACAGCGGCTGAACCACCCCACTCCACAAGCTCCTTCCTTTCCTCGGGGGATGCCAGAAGGAACCTAGGAACAGAGCCTGAACCATCACTGTCACCTCAGGAGGCCATGCTTCTGCACTTAACTCCATACATTAACTCATCTGGTAAAGAAAGGAGTTAAGAAACACCATGAAGGTTGGCTTAATTCTCAGGACCAGAATGACACAGATTACTAAATGCAATCCGCTTGTTTTAAACTTTAGAGATGAGTCTGAAGAGGAAACAAACTTACCCAGAAAGCTGTGGAAGAGCAACAGAAGAACCTCCACCCCCTCTCTCTTGGGTTCTGGCGCCCCCTCTCATCTCCCAAGTCACTTGCTGGCATTTTCCCATCATGCCTTGGCCCTGATCACCATCCCAGCACTCAGTGAAATAGTGAGGTACAGCTCTCCTCCTGGGCTTTGACAAAGAAGGAACCAGCCCTTTAAGGGACAACCACAACCACTTTCTATAACCAATTAAATCTATCAAACCAAGCCAAGATTCCCTATCCAGTCTATTTTTCTGTCTGTACTATAATAATTTTACATGATTTCAGAGAAGTTACAAGGATTGCATGAGATAACACATGTAAGGTACTTAGTACAGAACCCTACAGAGCCGTGACCCACTAGTGGTCTGTTTAATGTCTTTCCTTTACACTTTCCTCATCCAAACTCCCAATACCAATCTCTGCCTTACAAAGCTTCATCTCCCTCCTCCTTTCTTATTTTTATTTTCTTTTCTCGTGGGTTTCAGTAATGTCTGAACAAGAGACTCCTCTCTCTATGCTCTCAGCTTAGACCCTTCCTGCCTCGACCATTTCTTGCTCCCAGAGTCTGAATTCTGCTAACCCAGCTTGGAAGGAAAAGACAAACACAACAATGACACATGCTGATTAATAATTTAGGACAGGGCTTCTCAAAAGAAGCACTAATGACATTTTGGATTGGATAATCCTTTGTAGTAGGATGGCGGGGGGAGGGAAGGGGTGCTGTCCTGTGAACTGTAGGATGTTTAACAGGATCTCTGGCCTCCACTCACTAGATTCCAGTAACAAGCCCCAACCCAGATATGACAACCAGAAATGTCACCAGATATTGCCAAATGTCCCCTGATGGAAGAGGAACAAAATCTCCTCACCCTCAAAGTGAGAACCACTGATCTAGAAGCACAAGGGTTTTCTGTGACTTTTGTGTAAAGGCATGTGTGCAAGAAACAAGGCATTGTTTTTGTTTAACTCAAGTTAATTTCTTTACTCTTAATTGTGTTTAAAAACATATAAGATAAAATTCACCATCTTAACTGTTTTTAAGCCTACAGTTCAATAGTGTTAATTATATTCACATTGTTGTACAACAGAGCTCTAGAACTTTTTACTTTCTTCTAAAACTGAAGCTCTATACCCATCGAAGGGCAACTTCCTATTTTCTCCACCCTCAGCCCCTGGCAACTATCATTCTACTTTCTGTTTCTATGAATTTGACTACTTTAGAGACCTCGCATCAGTGGAATCACACAATATTTGTCTTTTTTTGACTGGCATATTGCACTTAGTGTAATGGCCTCAAGTTTCATCCATGTGGTAGTGTTTGACAGGATTTC
This sequence comes from Equus przewalskii, assembly GCF_037783145.1. Classification (NCBI taxonomy): domain Eukaryota; kingdom Metazoa; phylum Chordata; class Mammalia; order Perissodactyla; family Equidae; genus Equus; species Equus przewalskii. Next base: position 21,498,426 of record NC_091841.1, read on the forward strand.
CTTCTTTTTTAAGGCTGACTAATATTCCATTGTATGTCTTTTGTTTATCCATTCATCTGTCACTGGGCATTTGTGTTGCCTCCACCTCTTGGCTGTTGCAAATAATGCTACAATGATTGTGAGTATCTTTGAATCTTTTTGATATCAGGTAATTCATAGATCTCTTTTTCTTTAAGGTCAACTTCTAGAGATTTTCTTTTGGTTTGGATGGGCCATGTTTTCTTGTTTCTCTGTATATCTTGTGATCTTTTGTTGAGCTTTTGGCAATTGAAAAAAAAGCTACCTCCTCCTGTCTCTACAGACTAGCTTTGTAATGGGGAAGATCATCACCAATCGGCATGGCTAGAGATTCTGGAGACCTCTCAAACTTTTTCTGGGGATGCACCTTCTCTGAGCTTGTGCATGTAAGCCTCCCAGTTAAAGAGCTTTGCCTGTTTTTTCCTCTGGAGCCTATACTCTCTTTCTTCCTCTGGTGTGTGTCTGAAGTACTACAGTCTCTGTGGTGCTGTAACAGCCATGGTGTTTGCCTTTGTTCTCAGCGACTCCCAACCTCACATCCAAACTATGCTGATTCCCATCAACACTCCGAGTCAGGCGAGACAATAAACCAATCCTTCTGGCAGGCCCTTGAAAAACCTGAAAGTTGGACACATGGTCCACTCGTCTGTCCCTCCTGAGGAAGAAGCCTAGAGTTGGGAATTTTCTCTCGAATGCACCACCCTGTGCCAGGGTGGGAGTGTGGCTAGAGTGGGTAAAATGCGACATATTTTCCTATCCACTTTGATGCATCTCTTCTTGGTTTTGTGCTTGCTTGGGGTGCTGCATCCTCTTAACTGATTTCTGGAGGTCTCACAAAGGCAATTTGGTCCACACATTGTTGTTAATTTGGTGTCTCCATGGGTTCATGAGGCCCTGGGGCTTCCTAATCCGCCATATTGCTGATGTCACTGAAGTTAATATCTTACAAAATCTTATTTTGCTGAGAGATGAAAAGTCGTCCCTTATACCTGTGGCAGAGCCCCCAGGGCAGGTGTTTATATAGTGACAAAGAGTTGTGATTGGGTATCAGTTTTGGTGTTCATCTAACAATGCAGGTCCTCGTCCCAAGGATCTGTACCTGCCCAGTAAGAAGACCCAAACTCTTTGGACCCAAAAGAACTATCCGGGCCTGTGTTTCCTCAGCCAGGTCCCATTTCCTGAGTGCCCTCTGTATGTCATCTCTTATTACTTACCCTGCATCCCTCTTTCCTTCAGGACCAGAGGAATGTTTTTCAAGTCTCCAACGGCTTCTGTTATTCTCTTAATCATGGTTGCTCCTTCCATTTCAAGTCCCCGCTTGTACCCTATACACCAGGAACTCTTCTGTCTTGATATTTCTTTCTGAAGTACTTATCATAACGTTTTCAATAGTATCTTATTCTTTGGACTTATGGAAAGGAAAAGCTATAAACTAGTAAGAAGCATAACCTTTCCCTTCCCACATTTGTATATTCCTCTATTTACCCCCACCCATTTCTTCACCCCTAATTAATATGTTAACTTAAGGAAAAGACTAAGAAAGCCCTAAATGCTTGGAATGGAAAATAAAAAAATATGATTTTGCAAGAATGTTAGTCTCGTGCAAAGTCTGTGGATAAATGACTATTGGGCAACAGGAAGCCTGCAGTTGAAAATACCATCTAGCCATCTGCTCCAGCTTCAAGGGATCTGGAGAAGGAAGGACTGGAGTTCAGCATGACCTGTTTCATGACAGTAACTGAGACATCTCGTAAATAAATGAGAAGTCTCTTCTTATAATAGCCAACAAGAGGGAAATGTGACAGGAAACCAGGGGAACGCATTGCCCTTCAAACTGAGAACTGAGCACACTAAAGTGTGCAGGATCCTTGTGAGCTGAGAAATCAACTGCTGGAAATAGGCCTCTAGCTCTGTTCTCTGTGGACATTTGGATATTTCTGATATGATAAAACCTTGCTTGTTATATCTAAGTAATAGCCTCAGATCAATTGCTTTCTATTTGTGTCTCACATATATTACTTGGCGTTTTTGTTAAATTGTTTATATCTGAAAATGTCTTAAAATATCCCTGCTCAAATTATTAATTTGGGCCAATTGATAAAGAGAGAGCAGTTTTATGGTTTTGACAAGTTTTATGGCTCTGTGAATAAATCAATATCTGCATTTAGCATCCCAGCTACTTGGGGAAACATTGCCTTCCCTGGAATATATAAATAGGTCAAAGTGTGCTATGTCACACTAACACAAGATCTACAAGAGTTCTCATGAATAATAAACATTGGTGCATAATTAAGGTCCACTTATCGAAGAGATCTTGCTACAATTATGTCTTTCCAAGAAATGTGCAACATGTATAGCTTGATCTCAGTGTTTCTGAGGAACTGTATATTGGGTTATTATATGAATAAATTTTGGGATATAATAATAGTATTGAGGTTATATAGGAGAACGTTATTCTTAGCAGGTGTATCCTGAGTATTTAAAAACCAAGTATTACAATGTCAAGTAATTAACTTTCAAATGATTCAGCAACATAGGCATATACGTGTGAGTCTGTAAAATGGTTCTGCCCGTCAATCCCAACATGTGTGTTTTAGGGGAGCAGGGTTTCCACATCACCAAGCAATTCTCAGACACCAGCAGGCTGTCCTACAATTCAACTCAATTCTGACACTATCTACTCAGAGACAGCAGTGGATTCCACAGATTAAGGGCTCAGTTCCAAAAGACTGTCTCCCCCCACCCACTTCAGATGCCTGTCACAATTCCAGGTTGTTGCCCATGCTTCTGACCAAACAGCTATAGATTGGAGGTTCCAACAACCCCTTCCTTAGTTCAATTAATTTGATAGAGCAGCTCAGAACTCAGAGAAACAATTTATTACTAGCTTACCAGTTTATTATAAAATGATGTAACTCAGGAACAGGCAGATGGGAGAGATGCACAGGTCAAGGGGAAAGGGCTCAGAGACCCCATGTTCTCTGGGCACACCACTCTCCCTGAATCTCCATGCATTCACCAATCCGGAAGCTCTTGGAATCCTGTCCTTTTGGGTTTTATGGAGGCTTCATTAGGTAGATGTGATTGATTAAACCATTTGTTACTGGTGATCGGTTCAACCTCCAACCCTTCTCCCTTCCCTGGAGTTAAGGTTTGGGACTAAAAGTTGTGTAGGGGAGGAAGAAATATTCCTCTATCCTCTAGGTCTTCTTGCTGGTCTAAGAATTAAATTGACATGAGACAGAGTACGAGGAGAAAATCAAGCAAATTTAATATGGTGCCGGCACAGTGGCACAGAAGTTAAGTGCACACGTTCTGCTTCGGCAGCCCAGGGTTCGCCGGTTCGGATCCCAGGTGTGGACATGGCACTGCTTGGCATGCCATGCTGTGGTAGGTGTCCATGTTTAGAGTGGAGGAAGATGGGCATGGATGTTAGCTCAGGGCCAGTCTTCCTCAGTGAAAAGAGGAGGATTGGCAGCAGTTAGCGCAGGGCTAATCTTCCTCACAAAAACAAACAGCAACAACAAAGAACAAATTTAATACTACGTATACATGGGAGAAACCCAGGAAAACTGAGTAACTCACCAAAATGGCTGAAGCTATCACCTTAAATACTATCTTTAATTAAAGACAAAGGAGGATGGTAGGGGTAGTGGCTTGGGACTTCAAAGAGGAGAAAGGCAATTCACATGGAGATGGAAAAGTAAATGTTTGGTAAACAAATGTTGCTGGGCTGTCTATGGACAAGGGGACCTGAGAAAGAACTTTGATAAAATGAGCCTTGCTAGGTGCCTTCCTGTCTACCACACCCAGCATTATCTATGGTGACAGTTCCTTCCTGGGACAGGCCTTCTATCTTAAATTCTTTTAGGCAGTCAGGGAGAAGGTCAAAGTTTCTTTCTGAGTCTTTTGTTCTTGTAAATAATCAGACAAAAGAAGTACATCTTGGGGTGGCAAATCCTGATCCCCCACAGTTCCAACCCTCTAATCACATGGTTGTTTCCTCTGGTGACCAGCCCCAAACCTTAGGTGCTTTCCAAAAGTCACATCATTAGCGTAAACCCAGTTGTGGTGGGAAATGGGCTTATTCTGAATAACAAGGCACCCATTTCACCTTCATGGCTATGAAGCAATTTCAGGAACTGAGGACAAGAGACCAAATATTACAACAAAAGACGGTCCCATTGCTCTTATCACAAAAGAAATTCCAAAGGTTTTGGGAGCTGTGAGGCAAGATGTGAGCTTGGATGAAGACCAAATATATATGATAAATATATTTTGGTCATCTGAATGGCCAGATATGTACTTCTTATAAATCACAATATCACAGTGTATGTGTATGTGTATTCGGCAATATAAAATATTATCCATAGATAGGTAGATAATGCCCATCTAACAAACACCACCAGGGACAAATATATAGTCCAACAAAATATGTTTATTGATTTGTTGCTAAAAGTGACAGTGCACGCCAGAAGAACTGTGAGATGTCTAATCACACAAAAGGAGAGAGAGAATTAGTTTAGGATTTGGGGGAAGGGTGGTGTTTAGGTAAGCTTTAAATGTAGCTGTGTTTTCATTGGCTTAAAGCAAAGCAGAGCTGCGTACAAAGGGGTTACCACAAACTTGGGCTTATTTGTTTGTTTATTTTTTAGGAAGATTAGCCCTGAGCTAACATCTGCTGCTAATCCTCCTCTTTTTTCCGAGGAAGACTGGCCATGAGCTCACATCCGTGCCCATCTTCCTCCACTTTATATGCGGGACGCCTACCACAGCATGGCTTGCCAAGTGGTGCCATGTCTGCACCCGGGATCTGAACTTGTGAACCCTGGGCTGCCGAGGTAGAATGTGCGCACCTAACCGCTGAGCCACCGGGCCAGCCCCCCCAAACTTTGGCTCATTAAAAAAAGAAATTCAACCAAGTAAATTTGAAAATCTAATCAGCTTTGTTAGACAATTCGTGAATCAGCAGCATCCCATGTAGCAACTAGAAGGCCACGGGGAGAGGTTGTACAAAATGGACTGTTTTTATAGGAAGAAGGGTGGGGCAAGGAAGCTATAAGCAAAAGAAAAGAAAGGATTATTTTTAGGCCAGGACATCTTTCTTGGGGGGAAGGGACCGAAATGTAGATTGCCCCCCTTCCCCCGGGGGCTAGAGAGGGCCTACATGACATATTACCTCATTGATGCTGACCAGAAAATTCCAGACTGGTTGATTAAGATTTACATTTCTGGGAGAGGTTGAAACTTCAGTTAGGTTAGGTATTAAATCTAGGTTTGGTATTGTGGGCTGTAGCATGGCTGATGCCATTTTGGGCTTGTGATTTTTCTCTTTCACAGGGTAGAAGTGGATTCAGAGACCTGTTTGCTTGGAAACTACAAAGTTAAGAAAAAGCGTGTAATGTTGAATCCCCAAACCACTTATATGAAGCTCTGCATTGGTGATTGTTCTATTTTTTTTTTTCTTTTCTTTTAAACTAGGAATAAACACTTAAATGCAGGTGTAACTTTTTGTCCCTGCATAGACAGCCTGGAGAATGATTAACGCATAGACAAATTTATGTATATCTTATATATCAATAAATCTCTTCATGTGTAATGTATCTGCACAAGGATGTGGAGGGACCGGCCAGGTGCTGCAGCGATTAAGTGCACACATTCCGCTTCTGTGGCCCGGGGTTCACCGGTTCACATCCCGGGTGCGGACACGGCACTGCTTGGCAAGCCATGCTGTGGTAGGCGTCTCACATATAAAGTAGAGGAAGATGGGCATGGATGTTAGCTCGGGGCCAGTCTTCCTCAGTGAAAAGAGGAGGATTGGCAGCAGTTAGCTCAGGGCTAATCTTCCTCAAAAAAAAAAGGATGTGGAACGTCTCTTTTAAAATTAACTTTTTATTGTCTTAGCCCAGGTTCTCCGCAAAACAGAACCCAAGACAGGGATTTAGTACTCAAATTTTAGTTGCAAGAACATAAAATGTGCATAAATCATAAGTATACAGCTTAATGAGTGATGACAAAGTGAACACATCTGTGTTACTCCCTTCCAGATAAAAAATTAGAGGGGTCAGCCCAGTGGTGTAGTAGTTAAATTTGCGTGCTCCACTTTGGTGGGCTGGAGTTCGTGGGTTTAGACCCCAGGTGCAGACCTGGCGCCACTCATCAAGCCATGCTGTGGCAGCATCCCACACACAAAATAGAGGAAGATCGGCAACAGATGTTAGCTCAGGGACAATCTTCCTCACCAAAAAGAAATTAGAAAAGTGACAGAACTTGGAGGCACATAGCTCTTGTGTTCCCTTTATCACTGACTAATTGCCCTGAGCAACTCAAGGGAGGTTTGGGAAGTGTTTAACTGTTTCTCCAAATTGGTTTTTCTTTTTTTGTTGTGTTAAGAGATGCAATCACCAACCACCCTGAATCAGTCCAGACCACCTCAAGGCTGGCCAAAAAGTGCCCAAGAGCTGACCTTTGCTTCGTTTTAATGTTAAGATCTCTGCCCCAGGAGGACCTTGGGCCTTATTACCATAACACACGATGTGTGTGGAAGCATGTTTTCCAACTGAGCCTGCGCAAGCGAATGTCCACTGGTCCCTTTTGAATATTCATTCCCCATCCAAAATAAAAGGTCCCTGCTTTCCTGTGCTCTGGGTACGTCAGCATGGGAAATAATTCCCATGGGCTCTTTATTTGTGGCAAATAAACTTTGTATGACAACCACTTCTGGTGAAGCCTCTGATTTCAACTTACCAAGGAGCAGATCCACTTTGGTTCAGTAACACCTTCCAGACACTACACCCCCAAGGGTAACCACTTTATTGACTTCTAATACTAGTGGTTAGTTTTTCCTGGTTTGGTGTTTTACTCAACAAAATCATACAGCCTGTATTTTTTTTGAGTTAGACTTGTCTTCAGTCTTATTGTATTGTACTATTGGGTAACCTATAACCACAAAACTGAGGGGGTTCAATTAAATGTGTATTATCTGTCTCAAGTCTGTGGGTTTTAGTATGGTGAACGGAGGCTAATTATAAGGAAAAAATGAAATTTAAAGATTATGGCAGGTTTCTGTTGTCATTTTCAGCTGAGAATTCTGCATCGAATGTATTAAATTAACTGCTGAAGAGTAACTCTAGAATATGACTACAGTGTGAGCCCCATGAGGTCATAGACAGGTGGGGTAGTTCACTGCTAAGCACTTGGCATGTAGTAGATGGCCAATAAATATTTATTGAATAAAGATATTGTGCAGAATGAGTTAATGTACAGCTGTGCTGGAAAAGCTCTGTCTTTACTTCTGGTGATGGCTGAATATCTGGATTTTGACTCTTGGTTGAGATAAGAACATTGCCTCCCCCTCTTTCTCTTGCTGCCTCACATCCTTTGCCTTTAGATAAGAGCCTTATATAAGCATACTCTGTGGAGTCTGCTGAGCCCTTTCAAAGACCCAAATCGGTGAAAATAAGACTGATTTGGGCAATCCAATTAGAAATAGAGAAGATACAATATTTACAAACAGAGACTTTGAATCAATTTTCTTTGTGGAATAGATGTCTTTCAGATTGAAAAATCAAAAACATTTGAAATATGAAACCATTTACTAGATCAACTAAAGCAAATTTCTTATAAAACTTCTGATAATATTCAATTGAGTGATGAATACTTGGATTGTATACACATGATAAATTTATACACAAATTTATATCATCAAGAGCTCATTCATAGTTCCCATTTGGGGACCTTGGTGTGGACACAACTTCAGTGGCTTCAGAACTGGAGGAAAATGTGAAAATTTTCACTACTCTCCATTATATTTAATCAAATTTAGGGGAGAAGGAACACTAAGTAGAAAAAACAATTCAAGGAAAAAATAAATTTTGAAAGGTAATCAATATAGGTCAAGGCACTCTGTTGCTGGTAGCAGGAGAAAGGAACCACCTAGATGATTGCTGGGCTACAAGCCCAGTGAGGTGCCTGACCCCCCAGTCAGATTGTGACATTACTCCTTTTGATGGTCAGCCTCACTTGGCCAAGCTGAGGGAGTTCGTTCAAGAGGTAGGAGCAAGTTAAAGAGTGATTTTGGTGAAGCTGCATTTGGTATCTGAGAAAGATTAGAATAAACTGTCTTGACCTTTTCACCGGGGGCAAAAAAACCATACTTTGCTTAGACTGACAATAAAAACAGCCAGGGCATAACTGCAAGGGACTCTGAGAACTTATTCCTCTGCCTGAATGTATATACTTATTGGACATGAAAATTAAAAATGTCGAAGTGGCCGGCCCCGTGGCCGAATGGTTAAGTTCGCGCACTCTGCTTTGGAGGCCCAGGGTTTCGGCGGTTCGGATCCTGGGCAGGGACATGGCACTGCTCATCAGGCCATGCTGAGGCAGCATGCCACATACCACAAGTAGAAGGACCCACAACTAAAAAATACACAAGTATGTACCGGGGGGCTTTGGAGAGAAAAAGGAAAAATAAAATCTTTAAAAAAAAGTCTAATATCATCTACCTTACACAATTGATCAAAATTAGTTAAGTCCTGGGGATCACATGAGTAGAAGTAACCCCAACAAATCTCAGTCATTAAAAAATAAATTGCTGACCTTAAGAGGTTCAAAAAGGAAGGCAAATGCACGTCAGCTTTGTTGAAACCATATCTCAAGTTTAGAAGTTGGTTATTTCTTTTTCCCTATCCACTCAGCAATCAAAAGCAAGTGACTTTATATATCTTTTCTGCATTTATTGTACATTAAATTAAAACATCAAATCAAAGGACATATTTTAATTAATTCTAAAATTTAAATACTTGCCTTGAAATTTGCATAGCTTTTTCTCATTGTGTTATGAGTATTTGTGTTGTGTGAAAGCAAAAACCTCGGAGCATGGATTAAAACTGTCCAGATATTACTACACAAAGACATTGGAAAATATCAGAATTTAATTTAAATATAAAATAACAACTGAAATGTGCAAGTATCTTTTATGAATTGCTTCTTAAGGAACCTAAACAAAGCAGCTTTAAGAAAATCAGCATATGAAAATTATTACACTTGAACTGGATGGTTGAAGATTCTGAATTATCAAGTAAGTATTAATTTACTTATATTACATATTTTGACATTCTTAAATTAATTTTAAATATTAGAAAATGAAATAAAAATGCAAACGTCTATGTTTACACGCATTTTTTTAAAATGAAAGCTCAGTTGTTCCAATCCTAATGGAACCCACTCTGTATAATTAGAAAACTGGGAAAAATTTTTAACAGCTCTTTTCAGACATTGGACTGTAGTCAATGCTGGGCTTTCAACATTGAGAAAATGGGCACAAATATGAATATAAGAATTGCTCTGATTTTCTGCATGAAGGAACTTTCCAGACCACGATCAAGGAGATGGATTCTGGCTGATCTGACTGTATTGAGAAGATAGAAATCAGAGTTTCAGGGAGCTCAGGCAGCTAGTGGGTAGAGAACCACAAAGGAAATAGCCATACAGAGACAGAGATACTGAAATCTGTAAGAGAGTCCCCTTAAATTTGTTGTCAAATAGTGAGTTATACATTTACAGGCTGAAATTCCAAAATACCAATGAAAGAATAACCAGATAGTCAAGTAATTGGAAGCTAAATGATTACTAGAACTCACACAAAGCTGGGAGACAATCAGGTTCCAAACAGTTGGAATGCAGAGACTTCCGTGAATATCCTGGGTATAGATTAAAGACCTCCAGGAAAGTTATGCCATAATAACAAATCTACATGAGCCCAGAGTAATAACAACTCTAAACCCTCCCTATAAAGCCTTTAAAAAGTCTCAAAAGAATCATATTGGACTTCAAGTTTAACCGCCTGCCAGAAATAAAGTGCAATACTCTTTGAAAAAGGAAAATTTTAGCACTCAACCATGTGAAAATGATAATATCCAGCATCCTGTCAAAAATCATCATACATGCCAAGCAGCAGAAAAATTACAACTAGGAGAAAAATCAATCAGTAAAAACAGACCAATTTATTCCTGAGAAGTTTAAAAGGACGTGATGTGAAATACAGGCAGTCTTCTTTAAAAGTTAGAATCATAGCATCTTGCTCTAACAGCCTGGATGGTCACATAAACTTTTTACAACTAAAAATGCACTGTTCTTAAATTGCGTATATAGATGTGAACACAAAAAGTTTAATGTATGCAAAAATTTTCACCAAAGGAAGGCATTCTAGGCCATTTAAAATGAACCCAAAACAACAGCTCAGCAAATCTGAGTGTAGGGTGTTTCACAAAATCCAAGAGATAGAAAAGAATCAAGTGATGTAGAGTCACATAGAGCTTAGTAGGAGTTTTGGCTTTTATTCTGAATTAAAGAGGAAATTTTTGGAGGATTTTGCCCAGTTATTGCACTACTTAAATAGTTCTATTTTAATTTCTTCATATATTTAAAATTTCAGGGATTGACCCAACTCCAAGTGTTCGCCCAACTCCAGGTACACCTTGACTCAGAAACTCAACTGACGTTCTTGGAAATTGATGTTGTCCTCGGAACCTCTCAATTCTGCTCTCCTCTGTAAGCATTTGTCTCTGATAGGATTCATATAGTAGCATGAAGGCTGCTAATAGCAGCAGATTTACATTCTCGCAGCTCAGCATCCTCACAAGCCCAAGAGGAAAGAGAAAAGAGGCAGACTCTCTTTCCTGGTCAGTGAAGCAAAAATGCCAGGATGAGCTTTGATTGGAAATGTCGGTCATTCATACAGTTGTTCACAAGGCTAAGTGACACAAGAACCAGTCACTCTAGTTGAGTTGATGTAATTCTGCTATTGCCCAGATGTAGGAGAAGTTGGGGGTAAAGTCAGAATAAATTGGGAGAATAGGAATGGAGGTTTCTTAGAGGAAATTCAGGCTATGATTATCAGAAAAATTGGGAATAAATTATGTGTACCAAGAGCTGTAAAATATAAAGGAAGTACTGGAGGGAAAAATTGTAAGTGAAGACTGGAAAATGGGCAAAGGACCTGAATAGACATTTCTCCAAAGAAGACATAACAATGGCCAACAGGTGTGTGAAAAGTTGCTCAACATCACTAATCATCGGAGACATGCAAATAAACCACATCAACATATCACTTCATACCTGTTAGAATGGCTGTTATCCAAAGGATAAGAGACAACAAGTGTTGGCCAGGATATGAAGAAAGGAGAAGATTTGCACACTATTATTGGGAATGTAAATTGGTACAGCCATAATGGAAAAGAGTATGTAGGTTCCTCAAAAAATTAAAAATAGAACTACCATCTGATCCAGCAATCTGGGTATATATTCCAGGGAAATGAAATCACTATTTAGAAGAGATAGCTGCATTTCCATATTCATTGTATCATTTTTCACAATAGCCAAGATGTAGGAACAACCTAAGTGTCCATTGCTGGATAAATGGGTGAAGAAAATGTGACACATGTACACATAAATGCATAAATATTTTCAGCCTTAAAAAAGAAGGAAATCCTGCCATTCAGAACAACATGGTTGATACGAGAGGAAATTATGCTAGGTGAAATAAGCCAGACACAGAAAGACAAATACTGTATGATCTTACTAATGTGTGGAATCTAAAAAAGTAAAACTCACGCAAGCAGAGAGTAGAATGGTGGTTGCCAGGGGCTGAGGGGTGAGGGAAATGGGGAGATGTTGGTCAAAGGGTATGAAATTTCACTTGAGTAGGATAAATAAGTTCTTGAAATGTAATGTGCAGCATGGTGACTATAGTTAATAATACTATATTGTATACTTGAAATTTGCTGAAAGACTTTATCTTAAGTATTCTCACCAAAACAAATGAAAGCTAACTGTGTGAGGTAGGGGATATGCGGTGATCATTTCACAATGTATGCATACATCCAAACATCATTTTGTACACCATAAATACACACAACTTTTATTGGTGTATTATACTTCAATAAAGCTTGAAAAAATTGAAATTTTGAAAAAGAAGAAAATGTCTAGAAAAATGCAACGATTGTTTTTCCCCCTATCATAATGAAACTAACACTTCCTCAGCAACAACTTTCCTGGTTACATTTTCTAATGTCCCACACCCCCACCACTACCACAGGCCATTGTGTAGCCCAGTACCTTGCACATAGCTTCCATGTAGCTTCTAACAACAAATGAAAATGTTAATTGATTGTTTTTATGTTTGATTATGTCTTGTCCTATACGTTTAACCTACATAAAAGGAAGGATGTCATCTCTCTTGTTTATCACTATATTCTCATATCCTTAAAAAATACTTGCCCATCAATGGCACCTTATAAATATGTGTTGAATAAAATGATAATGAATTGGTATTACATATATACAAATACATATACATGTACATATATTCATGTATGTGTATAAATTAAACCTCTTAAGGTTCAGTATGTGCCAATCAGAGCAGTATTTGCTCTTCCTATATTGTATCAAGTAACCATCACAGGACTAGCAGTCTGGTGATATCACTATTTTACTGAAGAGAAATATGAAGTACAGAGAAATGTTATGCTATGACCATGGCCACACAGGTAGCAAGTGAAAGAAATGGAATTTTTGAGACAAAAACTCAGGGTTATCTGATTAAAAAGCCCACATTCTTCACCACCGTACTGTATTTCCTGATATCAAGACTTTGTCTCTTTCCACCATATCACATCTGAATAGGAAGCAGGAAATACATTAAGTTATTCTTTCTAATTTTATTTAATTTATTGTTGATCTGTAATAAATCAAAGTATTTAACAGACATTAACTAAGTCCCATGTGTTGCTCAATCACCTATATGGCACTGGATACAAATTTGATTAAGGTATAACGCTGCCCTGTAGGAGAGAGATTGAGAGAGAACGGGAAGAAGAGGAAGGTGAAGAGAGAGAGACAGAGAAAATATAAGTTGAATCTGACCATTATGTGATTTTGACTCTGTTGTATTTACATTCAAATAATGGTTTGTGCACATAAGAGGACCGACTGTGCTATTTGAAGGGAGAAGGAAAGCAGGAAAAAGAAAGAGAGGGAAAAGCCACACATCTCAACTTTCTAAAGGTAAAAACACTGCGTTCCCAAAGGCGGGAAAAGAAAGTCAAACAAGTGGGAGGAGTATTGGCCAGGGAAGCAGAAATATGTAGTCTGCATGGAGGCCTCACTTCAACAATAGTTTTTTGCCCTTCTTCTACCAAATCTTCTTTACCACCTTCATGTCCTTTTATAAAGTCCCAAAGACCGATGAAAAACTTTCGAGGGCTATTTACTCATAATATGCATGATGTATTTATTTACTTTTTGCTATTGTGGATAAAGAACCAGTGAAATGAGTTGTTGAGTACTTGGGGGAAAATGAGAACATAGTTATGAACTAAATATACATATATATTAAAATCAGTTTGAGTCTGGTACTTTTCCAAGTGGGGTTCTTGCACAACTGTCAAGAAAGTTTTCTGAAACCTTTTGCTGTTGATCTGCAGGTGGCCTTATATCTCTTGCAACTGGTACAGGAGTTGCTGTTTCTGCCATGTGAGGATTTGATGGCACCAGGAACACAACCTGTGAAATCAATCAGAATGCCATAGGTGAGTCAATCAAATAACCTCAGGGTTTCCCTTTCCTGTCCACACAATGTCACCATCATCAGAGTCTACCCTTTCTTCCCTGAATTCAGTCTCAACATCAGTTTGGTGGGGTTTCTCAGGCATTCTTTAGAGCAGACTAGATCTACGAAAAACACTCAGCCATAGCTCTTGGCATGAGATGCTGATAGCTGGGGCTGTGGTCCTGCAAGTGGATTGATCTTCCATGTGGATGATGGTGCCCAACAAGTTAGGTAAACCAGGGTGTCATGGAAAATATAGACTCTTGTGCCAAAACTGGTTGTTCATACTGATGGCAACAGCATACCCAAATCATTGATTTGCTGGCCATGACTAAAGCATTGCAAAAACCACAGTGATCCAACAAGGCAGAAATCATTAGGAAACTAAGGAAATGCTGGTCATTCTTCTAAAGATTCAATGTGAAATGGAGTGGATGTTGGAGGAGATCCAGGAAGAGATAAAGACTTAGGCATTATATGGCCCAAAGCCATTGCTTTTCTTGATTCACACTTCCCAGTTCTGTAACCAGTGGAATCAGGGAGAGAAAAACTCAGCTCTGTAACTAATCTAGGAGCAGAAGAGAACACAGGCCTGGATATTATGATATGAATATTACTAAGGAGTTTGCTCCCTGGTTCAAATGTTTCACTTAATGAAATTACAAAATCACTGGGAATTGCTGAGAAACTCTAGCTTTTAGGGTCTTATAACTCAAGAGTCCACTACTAGAGTTAACATGATTTAATCAATCTCTCTGCTATGGGCAAGGGCTGTGGGAGTGGGGATGTGGTGTAGCACGGGCCCCCCAAAAGAAAGTAAAGAGGCACCAAATGGGGGAGAACAGCACCAGAAAAGTAATCTTGTCAAACTATTCTTATTTTATGATTTGGTTTTGGCCTTTATTTGACTAGGCCTTTGCGTAATGAAACTAATGAGCATCTCCCAGGTTTTAATATCGATTTTCTCACCCTGGAACCCTCAGTTCTTGGAAGATATCCTGTTCTAGTCTTCCTAGTTCCTCTTGGTCTCTTGTCTCCTCCCACTACCCAGTCATCTCCAGGAGACATCCTTTCTGCTCAGCAGGCAGGAGGATCTGATGCAAGTCTCAGGGTGAGAGGATGGGCCGGTGTGCACACTCACAGACAAGTGTGAAAGCCTGACTTTCTTCAGCAGCCCAGGGAATCACGCAATAAAAGAATAATGGAGTAACATCTGGCACTCTCCAGGGACCTCTCCATAGTGAAGTATTCTTTGATCTGGACTAAGAAGGGAGGCCCTTTGAAGGATTCAGGATGAAGAAAAATAGCTTTTCTTTATCCATTGTGATAGGCAGAATTGTAAGATGATACCCAGTCACCTATGCCCATGTATGATTCCCTCCCCTGCAGTTTGGGTGGGACCTGTGTATATGATGGAATAGCAAAGTTGTGAATAGGTTACTAACCAGTTGACTTTGAGTTTATCCAAAAGGAAATTATTCTGGATGGACTTGATTTAATTATTCGAGCCCTTTAAAAGAGGCTTAAATCACCAAAGACTTTTGCTCTCCTGTGGACCTCAAAGGAGAATTAAGTTGTGATGAATTCCACAGCTGAGAGGAAATAAATTCTGCCATGTGAGCGTGGAAGGGGACCAGAGGCTTCAGTTGAGACCACAGCCCCAGCCAACTCCTCGATTAGAGCCTTTTAAATTCTGAGCAGAGAATGCAGATAAGCTGTGCCCAGACTCTTGACCATGGAAACTCAAAGGTAATAAACGTGGGTTGTTTTATGCCTTTAAGTTTGTGGAATTTATTACACAGCAATAGAAAACTAATGCAGATATCTTCAAGGTAAACCTGATACTCACCCGACCAGGATTACAACAGGTTACTTTACATCCAAAGGCAGAGAGGGACACAGCAATGCAGAACTCCAGCACACTTGAAACGAGCACCATAGCATCCATACCCTAAGAACAAATTCATAACAAAGGAACATGAGGAATAGAGTTGACAAGTTCAGAACACTGACCACTGATTACAACATCAAAAGAGAAGAAGCATGGGCGAGAGGTCAGGAAAACTGGCTCCTAAATTGCAGCCATACTCTTATCTAGTTCTTATCCTGTTGAATGTCAATTATCCTCTCACTTTTTCACTAATGAAATAATCATGTTCTCCCCCACCCTCTACTTTCTAGTGTTATCGCAGATACAGAATGTGAAAATGCTATAAAGGAGGGGGGAAGAGATCATCAAGATAATAATCAACTTTGTTCTTTGAAACACTAGGAAATCCACATAGTTGACACAACAATATGATCTCATAACTTAGTAATTGTGGGCAGAGTAATAATAGCAGGTAGAATAGTAACAGACCAAAGAGGTCAACACCCTAATCCCCAGAACCTATGAATGTGACAAGTTACGTGACAAAGGAGAATTAAGTTTGTCGGTAGAATTAAGATTAATAGCTGATCATGAGATGGAGGGGTTATCCTGGATTGTCCAGTGAGCCCTAAATGATTACAGAACCCTTATAAGTGGAAACAGGAGGCAGAGGAGTTGAAGTCCAAGAGAGATTTGAAGATGTTGTACTGCTTGCTTCGAAGATAGAGGATGGGACGACAGGCCCAGGAATGTAGGCAGCCTCCAGAAGCCAGAAAAAGCAAACAAACTGATTCTCTCTTACAGCGTCCCAAGAGGAATACAACCCTGACCACTCTTTATTTTAGCCCAGTGAGACTCACTCCAAACTTTCGACCTTCAGAACTATAAAATAATACATTTATGTTGTCTTAAGTCACTAAGTTTGTAGCAATTTGTTACAGCTACGATAAGAAACTAATGCAAGAATGACCATCAAGTTAGTTGGTCCTAATCCATCTCGCCAGGGAATTGGCTTAGGTCTAATGTTTATCCAAAACACATAGTCAGATTTGAGAGACATTGGGCAGTACTCTTATTCCACAAAGTAGAATTAGATGCTTGAATTGATGCCTAGGATTCTTTGGTCTAAATATGCTCTCTTTTTTCTCCATGGATAGGGATAGTAACTCTGCTGTGGAAGAACCAAAAATCAAGACCCCAGAACACAAGTGACACTGACTCAAGTGAACCTTGAGAATATTTGCATTCATTGTTTCTTTATCTATTTACACATCTCTTCAACATACTCAGTAGCCTCTACATTTTAGGACTTGTAGGTACAGATGATAGAGCAGCAAACAAAACAGACAATTTCCCTAACTTCAAGGATTTTATCATCTAGCAGGGCAGACCAGGAGTTAACAAACTTTCTGTCAGGGGGCAGCTAGCAAATACTTTAGATTTTGCAGGACATATGATTACAAACACTCAACTCTGCTGTTACAGTGCAAAAGCAGCCATGGACAAATTTGTAAACAAATGAGTGTGGCTGTGCTGCAATAAAACTTCATTTATGAAAACAAGTGTAAGGTTGGATTTCCAACAAAAAGAAGAAAAAATACGTATAATATACATAGTTTGAGCCATATGAAACCACTGTAATTCTAGATCAAGTAGACTTGATCATTGGCAATTTCACCTGCTCCTGCTAATGATTCCATGATGTGTACGCTCCACCTTTCCTAGAAAGAGCTCACCTCTTTCTAACCTCTTTTTATAATTGTATTCAAAAGTAGGCCCTTGGGCCTTTGTCAACCTCTAACTGCCCTCCAATATTTCTATCTTTTCCTCCCAGAAGGACTGGAGCTTCCTAAAGGTGGAGGCTGGTCTTCTTATTCCTCCCAGTGTGCCAACCCTGGGACTGGGCATAATGTGTGGGCTCATAGACCACTGGACTGACTGTGCAGATACCCAGGTAGGAATAGATCTGATGCTCCAGATTCCAGGAAACTCTTATGGATGCACTCTGCTATAGGGCAGGCAGAAAAAATGCAGACAGAATAGGAATTTACGGCGGTCTCTGGGAGAAGGTGATTGAGATGAAGGCAGGACTGGCTACAGCATTTACAGGGCCTCTTGTTAAAAAAGTGTTAAGAACTTCAAAGCAGGAAGAGCAGAGCAGCAAACCAAGTGTAGAGCTCTTCTACCTGCAAAGGTCCTGTACCAGGGAAGCCAGCCCTATAAGCTGGTCCATTGTAGATTATATGCCTATCATTGTGCCCTTAAAGTCTATGAACAGAGAGAACTTCTGACACTGGAAGTAAGATTCTTCTTCAGCATACCTAAACAAAAATTATTAAAGAATAGGAGGATGAGAGGCAGGAAGTTACAGCATCGAATCTTGCTTTTGCCAATTTCTAACTGCGTGAACTTGAAAAAAAGTTTTAAGTTCTACAAATAAACTCTTTTCTGATTTTGAGAGAGCGGTAAGAAATAAAATTGCTTACTGTAAGAACTGCTAGAAATCTCAAGGAGAGTAGATTATTATAGCAAAGACACTGAAGGGTTTGTTTTGGGGTGAATATATAGCACTCAAGACTCACCTAGGGCTAGCCAGGAATGAAGAAAAGGTAACGTGATTGACCTGCATAAGAAGTTAGGAAGAATGCAGAGTTTCCAAATTTAGATGAAGAAAGGAGACAATAAGAGAAAGAACTAAGCAGTACAGTGAAGGACTGGAAGCTCAAATGGAGGGGAGATAACAGAAAACTCAGTAGTATTGAGAATGGTTGATAGACATTTTTTTTCTTTCCCAAAGATTGCCACCTGAGCTAACAACCGTTGCCAGTCTTCCCTGGTTTTTTTTCCTGCTTTTTCTCTACAAATCCCCCCAATACATAGTTGTATATTTTAGTTGTGGGTCCTTCTATTTGTAGCACATGGGATGCCACCTCACTGTGGCCTGACAAGTGGTGCCATGTCCGAGACCAGGATCTGAACCAGCGAAACCCTGGGCCGCCGCAGTGGAGCACGCAAACTTTACCACTCGGCCATGGGGCTGGTCCCATGACTTTTTAATAATAAAGATTTCATTGCATTTTAGTCTGCTGTGGTGTGGGATCCTCCCCACGCTTATGCAAAACTTCTAAAAGTTTTTTTTTTATTAAAAGACTTTATTTATTTTTTGTGAATATTCTTTTTTCTGCGAAGATTTGCCTGAGCTAACATCCACCACCAATCCTCTTCTTTTTGCTGAGGAAGATTGGCCCTGAGCTAACGTCTGTGCTCATCTTCCTCTATTTTATATGTGGGACACCTGCCACAGCATGGCTTGATCAGTGGTGCATAGATCCACGCCTGGGATCTGAATCAGCAAACCCTGAGCCACAGAAGCAGAGTGAGAACTTAACCCCTACGCCACTGGACTGGCCCCTAGAAGTTTCACTACCTACAAAATCTTGTTTAAGTGGTAATTTGAAGAAAAATGAATTACAATAATGTCTTGATGAGGGCAACTGGTACAGAATACAGAGTAGAGATTGAGAATTTACCAGGAACTGGATTTTGAGGCAAAAAGTGCTTCATCTTGCAAGGACATCCAAAAATGGTGGGAGTGATAATGGGTTATTCACCACTTATAGGATAAAGTTCAAAAGAATTTTAATTTATAATTAGAGAACCTGGTAATTACATCAGGTTCTATCAGGAAGATTTGGGACATACAGAGAGTGACACTTGGGCTCGAGTTTTAGAATAGATAATAGGACATACTTAACAGTGTTTTGAAATTGAACAGGAAAAATTATGCAAATTGCTTAGCACACTAATTATTGCAGAGTGAGTTTTCTATAACTATGAGCTTTCTTCCCACTTTCCCTCATCACATTTAGAGAAGGAACAAAGAGAGAGATGAGACATGGGCCTGACTCCTAAATAAAAGATTGCCCTAATTCTCAATCACTTCTAACTTCCCAAAGTGATTCATCAACTAGGGAACACTGATGGTTACTTTTGCCAGAGCCCGGGATCCTGTGACTTACTTCCACCAAAGTATGCCACGAAAAGAGGAAGCACTAACCATTAAAACAGATTGGACTATGGAACCATTCGCCAACTTCCGATCATAGTAAAAGTAAGGGTAATGGAAATAAGAATTAATCATGCTCATGATAGTGATTAAGATCCCTGATGCAGCAAAGATAGAGCTGGTGATGTTCACTCCTAGGCTACCTTGGACCTAGAAAGGAAGGAAAATCAATTAAACCATCCAACATCATCCTCAGATATGTCTCTATCAATCACTTTACACCCACCACTTCTTGCCCAACCCAGGCCATCTTCTCTGTCTTGATTAGTACAATAATCTCCTAACTTGTCTCTTTCTTTACAGTATTTTCAGTTCTAATCTTCTGCCCAAACACAAATATGATCCTGTTATTCCCACACTTAAATCCTTCAGAAGTCTCCCGTGAGCACATGGGATCAACTCCAATCTCCTTAGCAGGGCTTTCAAAACCCTTTAAACTTTAGCTGGACAGTCCTGTCTGCATCCATCTCCTACCACGTACTGTTTCAGGTGCCTGACTTCTAATTATTTTCTAAATACTGCTTGCCTCTCACGCCTACATGCCTTTTGTGTATTCTCTCCCTTTGCTGTCTATTCATTTTCCTACATTGTTTTCTCTCAGTGAAGTTATGGAGGCTTTTTACAAGAAGCAAAATTCCTCAAGAAAGTATGAGAGGTTTAGCGTGCCTGTAACATGAGGTAGATTTTAACCGGTATGGTTATATCTGGAAGAGATACTAGAGAGAGATTGAGGTCAGATGTGGAAAAACCATAAGTGATCATCTCCATAGTTTTATATTTATTCTTTGAGCGAAGAAAACTTAAATACAGTCTTTAGCGAGGGAAAACGTTTATTGAGATCTGGGCTTTTGCCTTTTATTGACTTTGTGAGATGCATATTGGCATGAAAGCTTTGTTTTAAATCTGCTTCTTCATTTCTAACAGGCTTATTGTGAATTTCTTTCATTGCAAACTGAATCAAAATCCTTTGTGAGCAGAGTTGGAATACATATTTTCATCAATAAGTCAATAAACATGATGCCACACCAACAATTGGCGTCACTGTCATGGGGGCTGCATCTCAATTTAGAGGGTTTGTATGACCCATCCAATTGACTTTATTCTCAGAAATTCCCTATATTTTCATAAAGATTCTCTCAGCAAGTATCTTCCCAAACTGTTCATTCTCATGTCAGTAATTCTCCATATTCTTCATCTGCCCTTTTGTTCACGTAGGACGAGGCCTTTACTACGGCTCCTACACCTTTCTAGAAACTTGAAACATTGGAATCACTCTACTTTTTACAGTAATAGCTACAGCATTCATAGGTTATGTCCTACCTCGAGTCCAAATATGTTTCTGAGGAGCAACAGTCACCCCCAACCTTCCGTCAGCCATCCCTACATTGGCACCAACCTCGTCGAGTGAATCTGAGGTGGATTCTCCATAGACAAAGCCACCCTCACCCGATTCTTCGCCTTCATATCAGCACTTCACATCAGCAGCCAAATTTTACTGCAATTTTGAGAGACTGATCCAACTAGGTAAAACTTACAATCTCTCCTGATGTTTTAAAAACAAACAAAATTTGTTTTCTCTTCTGGCAGAATACATATGTGGTTAATCCTTCTTCTTTTCGAGCAAAAATGAGGAAGCATTACTCACCAGACCTCTTGTAGTTCTAGTTCCTGCTGCAGTTGACAAGGAGCCTGAAATAAGAAACTAATGAAAAGAAAAATACGGTAAAAAAAAAAAACTTTAAATAAATATTTGAAGTCGTAACTTACCTAAACTTATGCCAAAATGTGATAAATATGTTAAACAGACAAATTATATTGGAAGAAACACAAAAATTTGTAAATAACTGTTCCCCTTTCCCAGAAACAAGAGAGAAATTCCACTGGATGAATTCACAAGAGAGTTTATCAAGCCTTTCAGAAAATGCCCAAGTGTGATGGTATTTAAACTGAGGGTACTGAAATATAAAGAAAGCTTCTCGATTTCAGATATGAAGTAACCACAATATGGTGCCAAAATTTAATAAGATATTGCAAAAGAAAAAAACCTAATGATTATTTTCGTTTAAAAATGACTATTAAAAGTTGTAAATAAAATAGTAGCAAAGAAAAATTTTAAATTCTATATTAAATGATGATTAGAATATATTATTTCATTTGACTCCATCAATTGGGTATTATTTTCCATCTAGCTAAAATGACTGGAGTCAAGTTGATGGGACGCCCTGTCTTAAACTATTTAACTGTTTGAGTTTCTGGGTTTGCTTTCAATATTTTATTTCAGAAGTTTCAAAAATTCTATCTTAATACCAAAAATCACGGATCTAAGGAACCACTTTGATAAATTTCCTCAACAAATATCTAATTATGAAGACATAGAGATGATTAACATAAACTAAGTCTCCTAGGAAAAAAGTAGCAGGGAGTCTCATCTATCAAATTATATGAAATGAAACTTGAATATGTGGAGTATTTCTTCAAAAGTCTAAATTTTTTTAATATTGAAATATTCTAACTTATGAGATTAATGGATTTAAGGAGAAAACATTAATTGCTATTCATGTTTACAATATTGATAAGACACTTAATAGTATTCAAAATTATTATTGACTTAAACATTATTTATAAATATGAAGTATTGCATTTTCCATAACATGATAGAACATCTGTCTCAGTCTTAAAGTCGTTATTATGTTTAATGGGAAACACTGGGGCCATCTCATACAGCCAAATCAAGATGAAGATGGAGACTCTTATGTACTACTATTCTTAGTATATTAACCAAAATAATTATATGAGAAAAATATTTGAAGCAAATGGTTAACATTAGAGTAATTTAAATATGAATAATATTATACTGCAAACACCCAATATTATCAACTAAAAAGTACTATAAACTCCAAGAAAATTCAGTAAAGCACATGAGAACATCTTTATATACAGAAATTATATATACATATTATAAATATGTGTGTGTTTGTGTGTTTGATGATAGGATTTGGTAAAAGAACCTACATATTTACATAGCAAAAAATATATAAGATTTCTGAGAGAAACGAACTTTATGTAGAATGTGAAAGACATATAGAAATGAAACTTTAAAATGTTCCAAAAGTACACAAAAGAAAACTGGAACAAATAGACTAATGTGGGGATAATTTTAAAGCATTGTGATAAAGGAAATATAGCTCTACTGGAGACTAAAGGGCCAAATAGAAGAGAAATTTGTGGCTGGTTCTTGGTGTTGGTTCTTGTACTGTATAAGGGAGAAAAAGAAGGCACTTCACAGGTGGACATAAAGTTGGAAGAATAACTGAAAATAGAAAAAATGTTCCCACAATTAAGCAACGGCTCATCTAGTGGGACATCTACAAGAGTCTGAGTGATGCCTCAGTTGACAAACGCAGCTCGTGCAGCTCCTGGTAATCTACCGAACATGTGTAAAGGTATAAATTATGAAAACTGATTTCCAAAGTGGTGTTGAAAAGGAAATGAAAGGGGAAGCAGAAAACGAGAGTGGTTAGATGCGTGGAATACTGGAATCGGACTGGCCTGATTTGAACCCTGATTCCCAGACCATATAATTGTGTGAGTTACTTAATCTCTCTAAGTCCCAATTTCTTCATCCATAGAATGGGGACAATGACAAATCCTTTCTCAGAAGTTTGGGATGATTGCTTGAAATGGAATTGCACATGTAAAGCACTTAGCAGAGTGCCTAGACCATAGGAAGAGTTTAATAAAAGCTACTACTGACATCAGTGTGATCAGATACATGAAGCATTGCACAACTGCCCAGAAGGAGAACAGCCTTTTCTGTTTTTCGAAGCTTGCATTTTTCTCTATAAACTGATGAAGGGGCACAAAAAGTTAGCTCCTTATAGACTTTAAATGATCTCATCCTGAACTTTGTAGATAAATGGAAACTGCAACACTTGAATAGGTTCCGTAATTCTAACACAAACCCAGTTTCTGAATGTATTTTCCTCTTGTCGGTAAGTAAAATGTGACACTGGATACTCTATTTACACTCTCACATTGCAGAGAAACTCTTCCATTTTGTTCTGGGGGGAAATTTGTTAACTCAAATTTTAATTTAACTTAAATTATAACTATTGTTGTTATACTTATGAGACAAAATATATCTAATAGCAGTTGCATTTGCTAAGCTAACCATTTGCTACAATTTGATACTTGACTATAAATTGCCTGGATACCAGCCATGTCTCTTTTGGTGACTGCTAAAAAAATTCTCATTTTGTTGAGTCTCCCTTGAGTTTCAATAAACCCTTCCCAGCCATTGAGGCGACTCTTGATTAGTCCAAGGCAATATTGGCAAATTGATGATCTTTGCCCATAGTTGGCTTGGGGATATAAAACATTTATGCACTACATAACATTTATGAACAATGACGTGTGCCAACAAGTATGATATGTTGTGCCAGCAGTCCTCAACGAGGTTACCTCAATGGGGTAACTCTGGAATTAATCACCTGCTGGAAATGACTAACTACTGGGCTTCTTGTTGTGAAATAATCAATGCTTTCAATGTTTAATCCATTCTGGTTTGAATTTTTTGCTACATGGTGCTGTAATGCAGCCTAACTGATACACATTAAATATTTAACCTGCCTAGCTTTCTTTGAGTTTTATATTATTTTATATTATTATTCCCACTTTATATATGAGAAAATTGAATCAAAAAGAGGTTAGAGATTCTTCTCAAAGTTATAGAACTACAAGATAGGGTTGAGACATGACTCTAAAGCTCAGGAAATTAACAACCATGCTATGTTGTCTCCAACTAAACCAGAGGGTATTCTGCTTACCATCACCGACCCCCAAACTGTGTACCCCGAGTGCACTGATAAGGGGCATTCGTAAGGAGCTGACGCAAATTCCAACGTGACAGTAATCATTACTATTCCCAAGCTTAAGTTCATCAGGGCAATCAGGATCTGCACAACCTAGAAATGGTGAAGAAAGTAAAAACACATTACCTACCACAAAAATGGTGCCCAAGCCACCCCCTTTCCAACCACTAAGTTACCCTCATTCTCTATCTTTTGAAATAGTCAGATGGTCTTCTTGATATTCTTCTGTCACTTTTCTTTCACATAAAGAACTGTGGATATGTTAACTTACTAAAATGACCTCTTAGGACATTTAGCCCAATTGCCTCAGTAATTTCAGGATAAAAAAGATTGTATCAGGACATACCCAAAGGTGCTTTACTGATCCCTACCTGTGATGCTACTCCTACCACAACTGTTGCTCTCCTTCACACATGTTCAAATAGAAGTGACCCAGAAATTATGAAGCAAATATTCTAGCAAGGAGAAGAAATCTAAGGCAAGAAAGAATGTACAGCGGAAGACAAAGAGAAGAGCAATATGCCATTCTCCAGGGGTCTGGGGCCTGAGGACATGAGTGAGTACAGGGGTATAAAATAGAGAAGTTGGGGTACATTCCCCATGCCACTCGAAAGGATCCAAAGTGTCACCGTGACTTTGTCCCATTGGTTTAAAGCTTGGGCTAAAGATAAACCTCTATGTTCACTGTCCTCCCACCTGCACTAGCCTGTCTTTCTTTAAACCTTCCATTTCTTTTAGGCACATCCACCTGTGACTCCAGACATAGATGCACTGAGGGTGGAAGAAGGCTAAGAAAATTTTGCAGAGGAGATAGTAACAATATGGGGCTGTCAGCTATCAGGAAGGTCTTTGGATGGGACACCACCTGGTGTACATGTGTCCCTTTCTTTCTCTAATCTTCCACGCTGAAGTTAAATATAGTTATCAGGGATGACCCACAACCCGAGAGTAGATCTGAAGTCACTATGTTTTAAATACAACTTAATCAGAAGCATGATGTAATAGAATACTGTATCATTTCACAAGTGATAGGGCTTGAAGACAAAATACTGATGTTCTTAGGGCTGGCTGATGTATTATGACACTAGTGGGGCAAAGTATTTGGTGTTAGATCTGATCCATTGTGATTCTACAACACGATTTGTCTTCTCCCAGATCTGCAACTGACTTACCCCAAGAACTTTGGGTTCCCCCTTCAAGAACTTCTCTGGCATCCCTTTCCACAGATATGAGTTTAGAGAAACATGATGTCCCGGCTGGTACATGCCAGGGCCAGCCCCTGGTGTGGTCTGTTCCATTCCTTGTATGGTTGCCGTAGCTGCAGAAAAGGTGCTACAATGAGAAATGTAATACAGGATGAGGCTGTGGAAACGTTACAACAACCTCTGGTCTACATGCCCTTCATCTATTATAATGGCTATTAGTCATCTTCGCAAAATGTCATCATTTCACAGTCCAGCCAGGAAAGTAGGACAAGGAGAGAGAGAGAGAGAAAGAGAGATTGGGAAACGCCATGTGGCATCAAGATGCTAGAAAGTATTGAAGAGATAGAAATATGAATAGAATTGATGTGAGTATTCTGGGCTCTGCAAATTAGGGAAATGTCTTCCAGGTCATATATCAAGACTGCACTCAGACTTTATCTCTATCCCTATTACGGGATATTCCCTTGATTACAAACATTTCCTATTTGAAAGATAACTTCTAAAATAGTAATAAACTGCACAGAATCATCTACATTTCAATTTACTGTATTTTGTAGTCTTCCTTTTCTAATCAGAGTACTGTGACTCAGAGCACTCTTAGAACCAGACGTCTTCCTCATGCTCATCTTTACTAAATACCATTTGCGTAACCTTGTATTTTACCCTATAAACTCTGGACTTTGGGGATTTAATTTATGATCCTGAGTCATATCCCTGGCACCAGGAACTTAAATCTCTTTTCCCATTAAAATGCTTTGAATCTCAACTTTGCAATGCATAGCAAGGACATATAAAATTATCTTTCTGAATCTCAAAACACCAACGTGATACTCTTTATGCCACTTTGTCTCCTCAATACAGTAACCCCAATCAAGTTATGTGGAGATAAGTTGAAGTCACATGAACATTTTTATCTACTCATTTGATTCCATATTTAGATGTTGCATGGCTCATTTCTATAAATTTTGAAGGAAGTAAAACTTGTTAAGACTCTGCAAAGCCACAATCAATTCTGATACCATTTATGCTTCATTGGTGCTCTGTGAAAGTCTCAAGATTGGACGTGTGTGCCCTTTTATTGGTGGCACAAAGTAAAAGAATGTTCTAGTAGCACAAATTTTCTATGTACTGGAGAAGAATTCAGATTTCTCTGGAAAGAATTATTAACTTATGTTTATACTCAGATGGCCCTCAGAACTACATTATTAGTTATCTAGCAATAACACTGATGGAAATCAGCAAAAAAATGAGTGAACTTTAAAGACAGTGAAAAAAAGTCCTAATGAAAACAAAAGATTAATCATTTAAGACATTAATTTAATTTGGTTAAATATACATTCCAAGTTATGTAAAGCAGTAAAATGAAAAGTACAAAATAAGAAATCATTAAATAAAAAGTTAAATTAAAAAATTAAAAAAATAAGACAGAAAACTGTAATTAATAATTCATAAGCAATACATAATGTGAAACAGATTAAAATAGTTAAGATCAAGAAGTACATAAGAGGATGTAACCCAAAATTCAGCGTTTCTTCTATTCTAGAAAATTTCCTAAATCAATATAGAGAAAGAAATTTGGAACTCCATTTTGAAGCTGAGAAACAACTAAAATCCCCATAACTCAGATGAAAAGACTGTAAAAAGCAACCAAGATTGCATGAGGATGAAATTAGGGGAAATGTAGGGAGAGTGTCAAAGAATCAGGTCCCTACGGCCACAGATTTTGAGATTACACTTCTCAAAGATAAGAGGCTCACTGAACCTCTACATATGTTTTCTACAAACATATATTCTTGTTTATAATCCTGAGAATGAAGGCACCATTTGATAGCTGTAACTCTCTGCACAAGTATAGTTCTGAGAAGTAAAAGGCAGAAATAAAAGAGAAATCACATGAAAAAGCCCCTTTTGTAGAAAGCCATCTGTCTCTAAATAAGTCTTACATTGGAGTCCACAAAGAAGGGAGCATGCGTTCCTAGTGTAAGTCCCCAAGAAATCACACAGATTAGGATCATTGTAATATATCATCACGATCACAGATCATCAAATGCACAAAAACCAAGATACCATAAGATTTATCAATGAGAAACACCAAGTGCATCAGATATTAGCATAATCAAACACAGACTATGTAATAAATGTGGATAAAACATTCAAAAGAAAATGGAATCACAAAAGCTAAAATCTACAAAGTGCAAAAAAGTGATACGACAAATTTAAAATGTGAACAAAGATAATGTTGACATTTAAAATAAATTAGTCAATGTGTTAAATAGCAAGGAACAACTGAAAAGAGAATTAGTGAACTGGAAGGTAAAGCTGAAGAAATCAACCAGAAGCCATGTAGAGAGACAAGGAAATATTCATGATAGAATACAGGTTAAAAGATAAGAAGTGAAGAATGAAAAGCTCTAGAATATGTATAAGTAGAGAACTATAAAGAGAAAAAAAATGTAGGATAGGCCAAATTGGCAACATTTGGAATGATAACTGTATATTTTCTTTAACTGGTGCAATACTTAAACCCACAGACACAGGTCATATAACATACACCAAGCAGTATCTTTAACAGATCTATACTGGAACACAATATAAAGAATTTAAAGATAGCAAAGAACAAAGATGATCTTCAAAGTAGTAGAAAAGTGAGATCACACGCAAAGTAAGGGCAATTAGATTGATAACAATGCAAGCCAGAAAACCACAGAAAAATATGTTTGAAACAACTGTAGACCTAGAGTTCGTTATGCACCAAAGCTGTACTTTAAGAACAAGGGTAAGGGGCCCGTCCAGTGGGGCAGTTGTTAAGTTCAGACTTTCCGCTTCTTGGCAGCCCAGGGTTCCCTGGTTCGGATCCCAGGTGTGGACATGGCACAACTTGGCAAAAAGCCATGCTGTGGTAGGCGTCCCACGTATAAAGTCGAGGAAGAGGGGCACAGATGTTAGCTCAGGGCCAGTCTTCCTCAGTGAAAAGAGGAGGATTGGCAGTAGTTAGCTCAGGGATAATCTTCCTCAAAAAAAGAAAAAAAAGATCAAGGGTAAAATAAAGACATCTTCAGATAAGTAAACACCTGACAGAGTTTGCCAGCACATTTACTAAACAGAACTTCTACATGATGTGCTTCGAAAGTAAGGCATATGAAACCCAGAAGGATGTTCCTCGATATAAGAAGGAACGGTGAGCAAAGAAACTGGTGAACTTGCGTGTACACAAATTGTTTGTACAAAATAAGAACAACAATATCTAATGTATTAGGTTAAAAATGAAGACAAAACATAAAATACTAGATCTTCCTTTCCATTTGGATATCTTTTATTCCTGTTTCTTGCCTAATTGCTCTGGCCAAAGACTCCAGTACTATAATTTTTAAAGAAATCACCATACTGGTTTCCGCAGCGGTGGCACTATGTTACATTCCCACCAACACCACACAAGGCTCCAATTTCTCCACCTCCTTGCCAAACTTCGTAGTGTCTGTTTTTTTGAAAATAGACTTCTAAGTGGGTATGAAGTGGTATCTCATTGTGGTTTTGATTTTCAGTTTCCTAATGACTAGCGACGCTGAGCCTCTTTTCACCTGATTATTGCCGATTTGTATATCTTATCGGAGAAATGTCTATTCAAGTATTTTGCCCATTGTTGGAAGAAGTTTTTTGTTTCTTTGTTGTGGAGTTCTTTATATATTCCGGATATCAATCCCTTATCAGATAACTGATTTGCAAATATTTTCTCCATTCCATGGATTGCCTTTTCACTCTGTTGATAGTCTCCTTTTATGAACAAAAGTTTTTAATTTTGATAAAGTCCAACTTATCTATTTTTTGTTGTTGTTGCCCATGCTTTGCTTTTTGTGTCATATCCAAGAAATCATTGCCAAATTTAATGTCATGAAAATTTCAATCTATGTTTTTTTCTATGACTTTTATAATTTATCTCTTAAATTTGGGTCTTTGATGTATTTTGAACTAACTTTTGTACATATATGGTGTAAAGTAAGGGTCAACTTCAATTTTTTGTTCTTGATGTTGAGGCAGATTCGCCCTGAGCTAACATGTCTGCCAATCCTCCTCTATTTTGTATGTGGGTCACCAGGACAGCATGGCTGACAAGTGGTATAGGTCCATGTCCAGGATCCAAACACATGAAACTGGCCCACTGAATTGGAGCGTGCTGGACTTAAGTAGTACGCCACAGGGCCAGACCATCAACTTCATTCATTTGCATATGGATATCTAGTTTTCCCAACACTATTTTTTGAAAAGAGTGTCCTTTCCCCATTTAAAGGTCTTGGCACCCTTGTTAAATATCACTTGACCATATATGTGAGGATTTATATCTGGGCTATTTTATTCCATTGATCTATATGTCTATTTTTATACTAGTACCACACTGTTTTGATTACCATGGATTTGTAGTTAGTTTTTAAATCAAGAAGTGTGAGACCTCCAAAATTGTTCTTAGTTTTCAAAATTGTTTTGGCTATTCAGATTCCCTTGAGATTCCATATGAATTTTAGGATGGAATTTTCTATTTCTTTGAGAAAATGTGTCATTGGGATTTTGAT
Source organism: Equus przewalskii (assembly GCF_037783145.1). Classification (NCBI taxonomy): domain Eukaryota; kingdom Metazoa; phylum Chordata; class Mammalia; order Perissodactyla; family Equidae; genus Equus; species Equus przewalskii. The sequence continues at coordinate 21,528,633 of NC_091841.1, forward strand.
AGGTACTGCATTGAATCTTTTCAATACTTCAATCTTAACAGTATTAAGTTTTCCAGGCCATGAACACGGGGTGTCTCTCCATTTATTTGTGTCATCTTCAATTTCTTTCAACAATGTTTTGTAGTCTTTGGTGTGAAGGTCTCCCCTCCATTAGTTAAGTTTATGCCTAAATATTTTTTTGATGCTATTGTAAATGGAATCATTTTCTTAATTTCCTTTTCAGATGGTTCCTTGTTATTGTATAGAAAAGCAACTAATTTTTGTGTGCTGATTCTGTATCCTGAAACTTGGTTGAATTCATTTCTTACTTCTACGACTGTTTTGTGTATGGAATCTTTAGAGTTTTCTACATATAAGAGCATGTCATGCCTTTTATTTCTTTTTGTTGTCTAATTGATCTGACCAGGATTTCTATTTTTATCTTGAATAAATTGGCAAAAGCAGGCGTCCTTGTCTTATTCCTGATCTTAGAGGAAAGCTTTCATTCTTTTACCATTGGGTATGATGTTGACTGTGTGTTTTTCATATATGGTCTCTACTATGTTGAGGTAGTGTCCTTCCACTGCTAGTTTTCTGGATGTTTTATTCATGAGAGGATGTTGAATTTTTCCAATGCTTTTTCTACATTAATTCAGATCATGTATTGTGTCATTCTGTTAATATGATATATTACATTGATCCATTTGCATATGTTGAACTATCCTTCCATTCTAGGTATAAGTCCCACTTGATCATAGAATGTAATCTTTTTAGTATGCTGTTGAATTTGATTTGCTAGTACTTTGTTGAGGATATTTGTATCAATAATCAAAAGGGATAGTGGTCTGTAGTTTTCTTTTCTTGTAATGTCTTTATTTGGCTTTGGTATTAGGGTAATGCCAGCCTCAGAGAATGACTTAGGAGTTGCTCCTTCCTCTTGAATTTTTTGTAAGAGTTTGATAAAGATTGATGTTAATTCTTCTTTAAATGTTTAGTAGATTTCACCAGTGAAGGTTTCTTGTCCTTGACTTTTCTCTTTTGGAGAAGTTTTTAACTATTCATTCAATCTCCTTACTAGCTATAGTGCTCTCCCCATTTTCTATTTCTTTATGATTCAGTCTAGGTAGGTTGTATGTTTCTAGAAGTTTGTCCATTTCATTTAGGTTAACCCATTTTCTTGAGTACAATTTTTCATGGTACTCTCTTATAATCATTTTATTATTTCTGTAAAATTGGTAAAAATGTCTTCTCTTTTATTTCTAATTTTTCTTATTCGAGTCTTCTATCTTTTTGTCTTAGTTAATCTAGCTAAATTTTTGTCAATTGTGTTGATCTTTTGAAGAACCGACTCTTGGTTTCATTGATTCTGTCTACTAGCTTTTGTTTTTTTTTTTTGAGCTGTTTCATGTTTTAACTTATCCAAGTCTCATTCCTCTCTGCCAACTCTGTGCTCTGTGTTATCCCTGAAAAGCAGAAGCCTTAGAACCAAGGCAGCTGTAAAAACCAGTAGCCTAACGGCCTATGAGAGAGTTAGAACAGGATTGGAAACCCCTAAAATGCCCCATCCCCAGAGAATTGCCACTATTTGATCTGTTTGACAACTCTCTGTAAAAGCTCCATTCATGCATCTTGGCTTTATTTGATCTTACTTAGGGTTCCTTCGGTGAGTGAAGCCCTCACCTCAAGGTGTTTGTCAAAAACAATCACCAGAAATTGTTTAATTCACAGTTTCCTGAGGCAGTGATAGGTCTTGGGGCAAAGAAAAAGCTGGATAAAAATTAAAAACTTAGGGGCTGGCCTGGTGGCACAACAGTTAAGTTGGCATGTTCCATTTTGGTGGCCTGGGGTTCACCGGTTTGGAGCCCGGGTGTGGACCTACACACCACTTGTCAAGTCATGTTATGGCATGCGTCCCACATATAAAGTAGAGGAAGATGGGTACGGATGTTAGCTCAGGGCCAGTCTTCCTCATCAAAAAGAGGAAGATTGGCAGAAGATATTAGCTCAGGGCTAATTCCCCCCCAAAACAATTAAAAACTTAAAATAATAAATAACAGGAATGAGATACGTGCAGGGAGCTTTGAAAAAATCATGATATATCCCTGGGAATCTAGAAAGCCATGTACATGTGAAGGGTTGTGTGCAAGGCCAGGAAAGACTTGAGAATTCTCTAATTCTTCAACTATGACTGATCTTTAAGTTCTGTGCAAATAAGAAGGAAAGGCAAAGACAGAGTTGTAAACTACTGGAGCATTGAAGTTGTCCCAATACATAAACACTCACAGCCTAACAGAAAAGAATGGGAAGCAAACTATTTTAAGGCTCCTAAGGATATCTGTTAAGTCATTACCTGACCGTTAAGCCAATCAAGCAGAAACTTCAATGTCAACAGATTGCAAAAAATACAGACTTCACAAGAGAGATCAAGGAGTCATTAAACAAACAAACAAAAAATAGCAACAGACAAGCAAAAAAAAAAAACAATAGCCACAACAAAAATGAATTCTTGGGATGGGATAGTCTTTAAAAGGATCAACAAAGTTGGAAAACCTGTAACTAGATTGAACAAGAAAAAGTATGAGAAGAAATTTCTAAAATCAGGAATGAAAAAGGGAGCATGATTACCATCCTAACGGAAATAAAAAAATATAAGGAAATATTAGGAACAATTGTATACCAATAAATTAGATAACTTTGATGAAATGGTCAAATTCCTATAGAGAGACTAACTAGCAAAACTGACTTATGATGAAATACAAAGGCTATGTAGGTCTATAACAGGAAATTACATTAGTAATTAAAAAATTCCTACAAAGAAAAGCCCAGGCTCATATGATTTCAATGGTGAATTCAGTTAAGCATTTTAAAAAGAATTAATAACCTTTCTTCAAAAGCTCTTTAAAAAATGAGAAAGACACAACCCAATTCATTGTAAAAGAATGTTAAAGAACAAAGTCAGACCATTCCTCACACAAAATAAAAAAATTAACTCTAAATGTATTAAAAACCTAAATATAAGAGCTAAAAATATAAAACTATTAGAAGAAAACATAAGAGTTAGTCTTTGTGAAGTTGGGTTAGACAATGGTTTCTTAGCTGTAAAAATAAAAGCTCAATCAACCAAAAAGAAAAAAAAAACGGATACATTAGACATCTTCAAAATTAGAAATTTTCCTACTTCCAAGGGCACCATGAAAGCAGTGCAAAAACAACTCACAGAATGAGAGAAGATATTTTCAAATCCTTTATCTGATGAAGGACTTGGATCCAGACTATATAAAGAATTCTTACAATTCAATGATAACAAAAGCAGAAAAAAAACCCATCTTAAAAATGGGCAAAGAATTTGAATAGGTATTTCTCCAAAGAAAATATGCAAATGGCTGACAAGCACAGGAAAAAAAATGCTCAACATCATTTGTCATTTAGGAAATGTAAATCAAGGGCCCAGCCCCCGTGGCCGAGTTGTTGAATTTCTGTGAGCTCTGCTTTGGCGGGGGTTCAGATCCTGGGTGCGGACCCACTCCATTCACCAGCCATGCTGTGGAAGTATCCCACATACAAAAAATAGAGGAAGATCGGCACAGATGTTAGCTCAGGGCAAATATTCCTTATCAAAAAAATGTAAATCAAAACCGCAGTAAGATAGCACTTCACACCTACTAGGATGGAAAAAATAGAGACACAGTAATAAGTGATATTGAGAATGTGGAGAAATTGGAGCCATCAAACATTGATGTTGAGATTGAAAATCGGTGCATCCACTTGGGAAAAGAGTTTGGAAGTAAGTACCTCAAAACCTTAAGAGCAGACTTAGCATATGACCCACAATTCCACTCCCAGGCATATACCAGAGAGAAACAAAAACGTATCAAGTCCACATAAAAACTTGTATATGCATTTTTTTAGTGGTGTTATCCAGGATGGCCAAAAGAAGGAAACACACCAAATGTCCATGAACTGATGAGTGGACAAATGTGCAAACAAAATAGTTCTCGCATTCACCAGACTAGTAGAGTGGATCTTCTTAAGTGAAGATGTTCTGGAATTATACCACCTAGATTTAAATTCCAGCTCTGTCACTCTTTAATCAAGTTGCTTAATCTTGTGTTTCTATAACTCTGTACTGTAAATAATAGTGCCTACCTCTTGTGGGAATTTAGTAATGAGATCATGCATTTAAACCAGTGCACGTCATGTAACGAATACTAAATACATGCTATTATTATTCCTGTTACTACTGTTATTTACCCATTTTTTGGCTATCCATATAAAACAAACTTCTTCTCACACTTCCTGCCATTCAAGGACATGCTAGAGAGGGATTTTGGTTCCTGACATCCTCCTGCTCCCACTTGCTCCTGTCATAGAGGATGTGGAGAGGCAGAGGAGAGGGGCTTATATGATTTGTTAGAGTATGTTATCCAGTGTGCCACGTGGTCAGTGGTTGAGGCTTCCTCTCTTTTGCAGTTTGTCTCAAAGATTGTTCAAAAAGGTCAGGATTGTCCTCTGTGTTCTGCTCTCATGGAATAAGCTACATACAAGACTACGTAGAGGCAGGCCATTAAACTCTCCTCTTTATCTTGCAGTCTGTCCCAATGATAACTGAGTTTGTGAGATGGGTTACATATTACATGTTATTGAGTGGGTATGTTCAGACTTTTCTGTATACATGAGCATCCCCTGAGCAGAACCCAAGATCTCAATTTAGAGCTAAGAGCATAAAATAGGTAGCTTTCTTCTTGGCCTTCAATCGAATCCACATCCTCTAATCCAGTTTTTCTTGGCAGATCTACCCCTCTGAACTTAATTTAAAGTCATTATAATAAAGCCCATAATTTGATCTTCATTTAACAACTTGTTCCAGAGGGGAATAGGGAGAATTTTAACTTTGAACCTTAGAAGACCTAAACAGAAGATATCCAGTCTTCCTCAACATTTTTCTTTCAAAAAATTAATGGTGCAATGAAAAGTATGTAGAGGAGATTATTTTGAAGTTCCTAACATCACACAGCAAAAGCTACAGGTAACAAGAACTATAAGAGGATTGTGGGATTCCAAGTGTTTTCCTTAATGGAAGATCCAACAATTCACGCAGGTTTTCATGTTAAACAACATGGTAGTTTTCCACTGATGCCTTCTTTTATCCACCCTCCATGTCCAAATGAGTCATGTTCTTCTCACCCTACACAACCTTTTCTCCCACATCCTCAGGCTTAGCTATCTTCCAATTTTCATGAGGAACGTTGTCAAAGCCACTTAATGTTCTCCTGTGTCCTCTTGTGACCCCATATGTCCAGTTCATTCTCTACTTTGTAGCCAGAATGATCATGTTAAAGTACAAAAACAATTTTGTCAGTCTCCTCCCTAAAATCCTTCCTTGGCATCCCAGTACCCTTACTCTAAAGCTTAAATGGGTAATGTTGTTGATAGGAGCAGCTCTGCTGCTTCAGCTCCTATCTATTATCCTAACCTTACCTTGAATCGCTCTCTTTTTATTTTTGGACTATATTTTGGACACAAATATATTGGACTTATTTTAATACTTCCAGAGAAACATTTTCATTCTTATAAGGGGGTATTTGCACACGTTGAACCAATTTCAAGAATGTTCCGCCCCTCCAACAGACACCCCACAACAACAATCCCCAAGGATTTGATCTCGTCACACACTGACAGTACTTTACAATCTCTGCCTTCTCTCAGGTACAGCTCCCCAGCTCCTCCATTCCCCAAACAGGGCTTACTCAACCTACTATGGCAACGAGGGGTTTAAGAAATCTTAGTCATTTCTTTCATACATTATAGAGACCAAAAGTGTTGTAAAGGTCAGTACCAATGATTCTTCTTCATCCAACTGAATGTGTACCTGAGCTTACCTCTCTGTAATGCAAAGGAACCTCTGCATTGATCTCTCAGACATACATTCAGACTCAGTATTTAGGAAACTTAGGTTCAGTCTTAGCAAACATTGTTTCTCCCTCTCTATATAATAAGACTGTGAGGATACCCAGAGCAGACATTACGTTAAAATAAGGCTTTCAAATGACTTTTGTGTTCTTTCCATAGTTCTGTGGCAACACAAGTCAGGTCTTGGTCACCCAGGCCCAGTGCTCTGTCTTTCCAAATACTCTGGCTATAAGTTCATATAACCACTCCTACCTTCATCCCATAGAAATCCATGTTTTAATTATCTAGGAAGGTGAATTCCTCAAGGGCAAAAATTTGTGGATATCCTCCAGGGCTCAAGTTTCCTGTATACATATAGCTAGGAAGCTAAAACAGCAGAGAATATTGGATAGAGATGAGAGACAATTCTTCCAGATTGGGGAAGATGCTGAATCCTGGTCTTGCCACATCACCTGTGACATATATTGGGCCAGTGACGACTACAGCGTCTTTTTTTTATTGTTGTCCCTGTTACAGATGTGGAGAAACTAGAAAACACCTCTCTTCTTCTACTGGCTCCAATCTCCTTATGGATCAGCAGCAACATCAATCTTTGGTTTCCTTATTTTTATGTCACCATCCCCCACATGGGTCACCATTGCCAAGGAGGGAGCATGAGGAGGACCTGCCTTTTCTTCCTTCTCAAATTTATGAAATAGAAGACAGGCCCAAAGGAAGACCTGAACTTGGATGGTTTGATGGAAGATGATGACGGTAATGTAGAAATTGTTACCTGAGCAGAGAAAAAGCCTGTACTAGTAATTGAGAAGTCTGGGTTCTACTCCTCGCTCTTTTACTAACTCGTGTGACTCTAGGCAAGTTACATCCTTTCTCCAGCTTTCATTTACTTCATCCAAGGAAAGAATGCATTGTGCACAACTGCCTTCAAGCCTTTCTGATCCCCAGAATGCTAAGAATCTACAAAACCTCTTTCATTAGAAAACTTCCTCATGAGCAGCCTCAGTTTATGGCTTGGGTGTCTCATGAATGGTGTCAAAGATAGTTGGAGAACTAAAGCAGGGCACCGTTTATCTCAGGGCCTGCATAAGACTGGGGAATCTACCTTTGCCTTACAACATCTCCACCAAATTCTGCAGGTGGCAGATCGTTTCTTAAATGTCAAATATAAAAAAAAAAGTCAAGAAAGAGAAGAAAGACCATGGAAGAAGGGACATCAAGAGTACATGAAATAATTAGTTAAAAGTGTAAAATGTTGATTTCAAGTTTCCTGAGAGCCTGGGGGTTTATAGAACAAAAGTAACTAAAACCAGTTCATCCAGCATCATCCATTAGGAGGCTGTCCTTATCCCCATCTTCTGCAGCAAATATCATTCCCCAAACCCCCAAAATGTACATTTAAAGTTGCACTCAACCCTCCCCAACTTGGAATACCACCTTGTACCATGGGAGGTAACCTTATCTTCTCTCATTCCTCTCCCAGGAGTCTTAGAACCAGTGGCTGAGGAAACCATCAGTCCCAAAGCCTAGGAATGCTTGTCCCTGGACCTACCTTTCTTCAATCCAGTAACATATGCGTGTGTCTTAAGAGTGCTGGAGACTCTGGTAACGTGTCTTCAGTTCAGATTACAATCACTCGCCCCAACTTCACATCTCAGTTTAGATCTGAATTCCTCTCCTAGCAATTTTTCTAAATCCCAAAGGCGGTGTAAAGTATTTCTGACAATCAGAGCTAGTTCCTTTTTTACATCGGAAGTGATAATTGAGCCTGTGTTCCTAATATGGGTGTGGAAGTCTATTGTGAAATTTGCTAAACAAGCAGTGACTGCCTCATAGAGTCTTTTACAGGAAAATAATAGTGGTTATTACCACTATTAGTGGTATATCCGTGTATATAGTGTTTATCAGTGGAGATCAGTGGTTGAGGATTTACTGTATGTCAGACTCTGCTCAAGGCCTTTATATCCATATACTAATTTAATGGCATTTGAAAATCATTTGGAAAGCCCCTTTTCACAATTTCACACATTTGCCCTGTCTCCTAGAGAACTGTGTGTTGCCATTCTAGACACAACTTAAAAGTATTGTTTATGTGAAATTCCACCATTAGAGATGAATGTCTATAAAATGTCGACAAATTGTTTGCATAGCAATAATTAATGTGGCACTTTCCTATATCAAAGAGGAAGTTGGTATCATAGAAAGAGCCTGCCCTTTGACAAAGACAAACTCAATACCAATCATTTATTGCATGACTTTGTTATTTCTCTAAACCTAAGATTCCCCATTTGTAATATAAAATCAATAGTTAGTTTACATGGAGGAGGAATGCAGAGTGGTGTTCAGTTCTCATTCATTCAACATTTTCTTAGAGAAAATTACTATGAGCCTAACAGTACATAATATGCTGCAGATAAAATGGTGGAAAATGATAGAGATCCTGACCTCAATGAGCTAATAGATTATGGGGCATCAGGACAAGTAAACATACCATCGAAATCCAGGATAATCAGTTCTCTGCAACTTAAAGAAGAGAATTCTAAGAGACCTCATAGGAGGATCATTTAATCCAATCTTGGTGAAGCAGAGGAGAATTCCTGGAGGAGGGGCCATCTAACCGGAGACTTGTTGAACGAGGAGAAGACAGACAAATGAAAGGAGAGCTGCGTCAAGGAGAGTAAGGGGTTGCCAGACAGAGTCAACAGAATGAAGAAAAGTCATCTCTGTTTATAGATATCACTTTAAAATTAAAGCACAATTCTTCCAGTCATAAAGGAACCAGACTTACTTTCGCACTCCTCTGTACAATTATAAAATCGGAAAATATTTTAAACAATGCTTGCGGACATTGGACAGTAGTCAACACAGGGCTTTCTACATTGAGAAAATGGAAACAAATGTGAATATAACAATTGCTCTGATTTTCTGCATGAAGGAACTTTCCAGACCATAGTCAAGGAGATGGATTCCAATGGATCTTTCAGTACTGAGAAGATAGAAATCAGAGGTTGAGGGAGCTGAGACAGCTAGAATTAGTGAGTAGAGAACCACAAAGGAAGTAACTATGCAGAGACAGAGTTCCTGAAACCTTCAAGAGAATCCTTTTAAATTTATTGTTAGTTAATACAAATCTACAGGCTGAAATTCCAAAAGTCCAATCAAAGAATAACCATATAGTTTGGTAGTTCTAAGCTGAATGATTACCAGAACTCATGCAGAGCTGGGAGACTTTCAAGTCCCAATCGGTTGGAATGCAGACTCTTCCATGAACACTCTGTGTGTTGGATAAAGGCCTCCAGGAAAGTTGGACTTGAAGTTTAACTTCCCGCCAGAAATAAAGTGCAATATTCTTTTTAAAAAGGCAATTTGAGTGCCTAATGACATAAAAATGACAACATCCAGCATCCATTCACTTTTATTCACAATTATTCACATTATTCACAATTATTATATATGCAAAGAAGCAGAAAAATGACAATAACCAGGAGAAAAATCAATTAGAAAAAACAGATGAAAAAATACCTAAGTTTAAAAGTACATGAGATGAAATGGAGGCAGTCTTCTTTTGTTTTTCTTGTTTATTTTTTTGAGGAAGATTAGCCCTGAGCTAACATCCACTGCCAATACTCCTCCTTTTTTTTTGCTGAGGAAGACTGGCCCTGGGCTAACATCCGCGCCCATCTTCCTCTACTTTGTATGTGGGATGCCTATCACAGCATGGGTTGGTAAGTGATGTGTAGGTCCACGCCCAGAACGGAACCTGTGAACCCCAGGTCACCAAAGTGGAACGTGCAAACTTAGCCGCTGCACCACAAGGCTGGCCCTAGGCAGTCTTCTTTGAAAGTCAGAATCATAACATCTTGCTCTTATAACCTGGGTGTTCATATAAACTTTTTACAGTTGAAAATGCACTAGTCTTAAATTGCTCATATAAATATGAACACAGAAAGGTTCATGTGTCCAAAACTTTTCACCAAAGGGAGGCATTCTCTGGCCATTTTAAATAAACCCAAAGCAACAGCTCAGGAAAAATGAAAGTAAGATATTTTACAAAATCCAAGAGATAGCAAAGAATCAAGTGATGTTGGGTCTTAAGGGCTTGGTATGAGCTCTGGCTTCTATTCTGAATTAGAGAGGAAGCCATTTGAGGATTTTGCCAATTATTACACTACCTGAATAGTTCTACTTTACTTTCTTTATATATTTAAATGTTCATGGATTGGCTCAATTCCAGAGATTGGCACAACTCCAGGTACATGCTCACTCAGAGCCTGGAAGGACATCGTTAGGGGGTGATCTTTCACTTGGAACCTCTCGGTGCTGCATTCCTCTGTAAGCATTTGTCTCTGACACGATTCACATAGTAGCATAATGGCTGCTGATAGCAGCAGGTTTACATTGTCACAGCTCAACATCCTCACAAGCCCAATAGGAAAGAGAAAAGAGTCAGGCAGTCTTTCCTGGTCAGTGAAGCAGAAATGCTGGGATTAGCTTTGGTTAGAAATGTCACTCATTCATACAATTGAACTTTCTTAGATCACAAGGCTAAGTGACACAAAAATCAGTCATTCTAGTTGGGTTGATGTAATTCTGCCATTGCCTAGATCTGGGAGAACTTGAGGGGAGATCAACATAAATTGGGAATAAGAGAATGGTGATTCCTTAGAGGAAATTCAGGCCATGATTATCAGAACAAATGGGAATAAATGCTTTGCACCAAAAGCTGTAAAATATAAATGATGTATTGAAAAAAAAAAAAAGTGGAAGAGGGGAAATGGGCAAAGGACCTGACTAGACATTTCTCCAAAGAAGATGAAAAATGCCCAAGAATGTATGAAAACGTGCTCAGCGTCACTAATCATCAGAGATATGCAAATCAAAACCACAATGAAATATCACCTCGTATCTATTAGAGTGGCTATTATCAAAAAGAAAAGAGATAACAAGTGTTGATGGGGATGTGAAGAAAAGGGAATATGTGTAGACTGTTGTTGGGAATGTAAGTTGGTACAGCCATTGCAGAAAAGAGTATGTAGGCTCCTCAGATGTTAAAAGTAGAACTACCGTATGATCCTGCAATCCCGCTTCTGGGAATATTCAAGGGAAATGAAATCACTATCTTCAAGAGATGTCTGCATTCCCAAGTTCATTGTAGTATTATTCACAATAGCCAAGATATGGAATCAACCTAAGTATCTGTCAACTGATGAGTGGACAAAGAAAATATTATACACATATAACTTCTATGTATATATGTACATACATGTATAGCCACATAAATATTTTCAGCCTTAAGAAAGAAGGAAATCTTGCCATTCACAACAACACGGTTGAAACTGCAGGGCAGTATGCTAAGTGAAATAAGCCAGACACAGAAAGAGAAACACTATGATGATTTTACTTAAATGTGGAATCTAAAAAAGTCATACTCATAAAAACAGAGAGTAGAATGGTGGTTGCCCGGGGGCTGGGGAGCAGTGAGGGAAATGGGGAGATGTCGGTCAAAGGGTATCACATTTCAATTGAGTAGGATGCATAAGTTCTAGAGATCTAAAGTACAGCATGGTGACTATAGTTAATAATACTGTATTTTATACTTGAAATTTGCTAAAAGAGTTTATCTTAAGTGTTCTCACCAAAACAGATAAAAGCTATCTATATGAGGTGATGGATATGTGGTAATCATTTCACAATGTATACATATATCAAAACATCACATTGTACACCTCAAATATATACAATTTTTATTGGTCTATTATACCTCAATAAAGCTGGAAAAAATTTTGAAACCAAAAAATGTCTGTAAAAAGGCAATGATCATTTTTCTCCTATCACAATGAAACTTATCGCCTCTTCAGAAAAAACTTTCCTGGCTACTGTTTCTATCGTGCCACACTCCCCCAGCACTACCACCAGCCATTCTCTAGACCATTAACTGTGTGTTGAGTAAAATTATAATGAATTGATATATATGTGTGTGTGTGTATATATACACACACACACATCCACACAAACAGCTGTACATGTACATATATTCACTTAAGTGAACATATTAAAACTCTTAAGGCTCAGTATCTGCCAACCAGAGTAGTGGTTGCCCTACCTGTATTGTTTCAAGTAACTATCATGGGTCTATGAGCCAAGTAATATTATCACTATTTTACTCAACAGAAATATGAACTACAGAGAAATTTTGTGGAATATCCATGGCCACACAGGTAGCAATGGAGAACAATGGAATTTTTGAGACGAAAACCCAGGGTTGCCTGATTAAAAAGCCCACATTCTTCACCACCATACTGTATTTCTTTATATCAAGACTTAGTTACTCTCCACTATATCTCATCTGAATGGGAAGTAGGTAGTACATGAACTCATTGTTTCTAATTTTATTTAATTTATTTTTGCTCTGTAATAAATCAAATGTATTTAATAAACATCCAGTAAATACCACGTGTTTCTCAATTCCATGTGTGGCACTGGGTACAAATTTGATTAGGATATAACCCTGCCCTGTAGGAAAGAGAATGAGAGAGACAGGGAAGGAGAGGAAGGAGAAGAGACAGAGAGAGAAAATATAAGTGGACTTTGATCCATTGTTTGATTATTACTCTATGTGTATTTACACTCAAATAATGGTTTGTGCACATGCAAAGACTGACTGTGCTATTCAAAGGTATTTCCTGTGGAAGAAGGAAAGCAGGAAAAGGAAAGAGAGGAAAAAAACATACATCTCAACTTTCTGAAGGTAAAAACAGCTTGCATTCCCAAAGGCAGGAAAGGAAAGTTAAACAAGTGGGAAGAGTATTAGCCAAAGAAGCAGAAATATGTAGTCTGCACGGAGGCCACACTTCAGCAATAGCTTTTTGCCCTTATTCTGCCAAATCTTATTTACTACATTCATGTCCTTTTATGCAGTCCTGAAGGTGGATGAAAAACTTTGAAACACTATTGACTCATTAAATGTGTGACATATTTGTTTAACTTCTGCTATTGTTGGTAAAGAGCCAACAAAATGCGTTGTTGAGCTCTTGGGGGAAAATAAGAAGATTGTTCTGAATTTTATATAGATCTGTATTAAAGTCAGAGTTGAATTCTGGTACTTTCCCAAGGGGGATTCTTGCATAACTATCAAGAAATGTTTTCCGGAAGATTTTTCTGTTGGTCAGCTGGTGGCATCAAATCTCCTGTAACTGGTGCAGGAGATGCTGTTTCTGCCATGTGAGGATTTGACGGCACCAGGAACACAACCTGTGAATCAATCAAAATGCGATAGGTGAGTCAAGCAAACAACCTTGGGGTTTCCCTTTCCTGTCCACACAATGTCATCGTTACCAGAGTCTACCATTTCTTCTTTGAATTCAGTCTCAACATCAGTTTGGTGGAGCTTCTCAAGAATTCTTTACAACAGACTGGATCTAGGAAAAACATTGAGTGATAACTCTTGGCATGAGATACTGATAGGTGTTGCTGTGGTCTTGAAAGTGTATCTGTGGTACATGTGGATGATGGTGCCCCATAATGTGGACAAACCAAGGTGTCATGGAAAATATAGAGCTCTTCTTCCAAAAAAGGCTGTTCATGCTGATAGCAAGAGAATACCCAAATCATTGATTTCCTGGACATGTCAAAAGCATTGCAAAACCCATACTGACCCTAAAAGGCAAGAATAATTAGGAATCTAAGGAAAATGGAGGCCCTTCTTCCACAAATTCAATGTGAAATGGAATGTGTGTAGGGGGAGATCCAGAAATAGACAAAGATTTAAGCATTATAAGCCCCCAAACCACTGCTTTACTTGATTCATACTTCCCAGCTCTGTAACCAGTGGAATTAGGGGGAGCAACATTTCTTGGCTCTGTAACTACTCTAGGAGCAGAAGTGAACACTGGCCTAGACATTACAATATGAACATTGCTAAGGACATTACCCCTTGTTCAAATGCTTCACTTAATGAAATTACAAAATCACTTGGCATTGCTGAGAAACTCTAGCTTCTAGGGTCTTATAATGCAAGAGTCCACTAACAAATCTAATGTGATTTAGTCAATGTCTCTTGTGTGGGGAATGCCTGTGGGGTGGGGGATGTGGTAGAGCATGGGAGCCCCAAAAGAAAGTAAAGAGGCACCAAATGGGGGAGAAGAGCACCAGAAAATAATCTCATCAAACTATTATTATTTGATGAATTGGTTTTGGCCGTTGTCTGACCAGGCCTTTGGGTAATGAAACTAATGAGCATCTCCTGGGTTTTGATATCCATTATCTCACCCTGGAACCCTCAAGAGTTGGAAGATATCTTTGTTTTATTCTTCCTAGGGCCTCTGGGTCTCTTGTCTCCTTCCATTTCCCAATCTTCTCCAGGTGACATCCTTTCTGCTCAGCAGCCAGGAGGGTCTGCTGCAGGTCTCAGGGTGAGAGAATGGGCAGGTGTGCACACACTCACAGAGAATTGCGAAACCCTGACTTTCTGCAGCAGGAGGCTGCAATAATAGGATAATGGAGCAGCATCTGGCACTGCCTGGGGACCTCTCCATTGTAAAATATTCTGATCCTAAGTAAGAAGGGAGGCCCTTCGAAGGAGTAAGGATGAAGAAAAATAGCTTTACTTTATCCATTGTGATAGGCAGAATTCTAAGATGGCACCCGGTCACCCATGCTCCTGCATGATTCCCTCTGCTAGAGTATGGGTGAGACCTCTGTATTTGATGGGATATCAATCCTGTGAGTAAGTTAGTAATCAGTTGACTGTGAGTTTACCAAAAAGGATACTATTCTGGATGCACATGATCTAATGATGGGAACATTTTAAAAAGCCTTAAAGCAACAGAGACTTTTGCTCTCCTGGAGGCCTCAATGTAGAAGTAATTTGTGATGAGTTCCACAGCTGAGAGGAAATAAATTCTGCCATTTGAGCATGGAAGGGGACCAGAGGCCTCAGCTGAGACTACAGCCTCAGCCCACTCCTCGATTACAGCCTTATAAATCCTGAGCAGAGAACCCAGCTAAGCCATGCCCAAACTGAGAGAAGCTGTAGAAACTGAGAGATAATAAATGTAGGTTGCTTTATAACTCTATGTTTGAGCAATTTATTACACAGTACTAGAAAATGAAGGCAGGTATCTTCAAGGCAAGACTGATACTCACCTTACCACGATTACAACAGATTATTTTGTACCCGATGATAGAGAGGGACACAGCAATGCAGAACTCCAGCACACTTAAAATGAGCACCATACCATCCATACCCTAAGAACAAATTCATAACAAAGGAACATGAGGAATAGAGATGATGAGTTCAAATCATTGACCACTGATTACAATACTAAAAGAGAAGAACCATTGGCCAGAGGTCAGAAAAACTGACTCCTAATTGCAGACATACACTTATTAGTTCTGAGCCTGCTGAATGTCATTTATCCTCTCACTTTTTCACCAATAAAATTATCATTTTTTCCCTGTCCTCTACTTTCAGTGCTATTGTAGATATAGAATATGAAATGCTATAAAAGGGGGGAAAGGATCATAAAGATAATTATCAACTTAGTTCTTTCAAAACTAGGAATTCCATATAGTTGACACAATAATATGATCTCATATCTTAGTAATTGTAGGTGGAGTGATAATTTTAGGCAGAATAACAATAAGCCAAAGAAGTCCACATCCTAGTCCCCAGAACCAGTGAATATTTCAAGTTACAGGGAAAAGGAGAATTAAGTTTGTAGATGGAACTAAGGTTAATAGCTGACCATGAGATGGAGGGGTTTTATGGATTACGCAGTGAGCACAAAATAACTACAGAACACTTATAAGTGGAAGCAGGAGCTGGAAACCTAAGGGAAGTAAATTATTTTAGCAAAGTCACTGAAGGGGTGATTTTGGAGTGAATATATGGCGCTCAAGATTCTCCTAGGATTTACTAGGAATTAAGAAAAGGTAATGCGATTGATCTGCTTAAGAAGTTAGGAAGAATGCTGAGTTCCAAATTTGGGTTTGGAAAGGAGACAATAAGAGAAAGAATTAAGCAGCACAGTGAAAGACTGGAAGCTCAAATGGAGAGGAGACAACAGAAAACTCAGTGGTGTTGAGAATGGCCAATAGACTTTTTAATAATAAAGATTTCATTGTATTTTAGTCTGCTATGGGTACAGCAATATCTCTTCCTCCACGCACTTACCCAAAACTTCAAGAAGTTTCACTACCTACAAAATCTTGTGTAAGTGCTAATTTGGAGAATAAAGCAACTAGGATGCTATCTAGATGAGGGCAAGGGGCACAGAAAAGTAGTAAAATTCAGAACAGAGATTGAGAATTTGCCAAGAGCTGGACATTGAAGCAGAAAGTGCTTAATCTTGCAAGAACATCCAGAGATGGGAGGTATACTGGGTTTTTCACCATTTGTAATATAACGTTCAAGGCAATTTCCTTTATTATTAGAGAACCAGGCAACTGTATCAGGCTCCATCAGGACTCCCTGGAAGATACAGAGACTGACATCTGGGCTCCATTTTTAGAGTGGATAACAGGACATACTTACCAGTGTTTTGAAATTAAACAGGAAGAATTGAGCAAAATGCTTAGCACACTAGTTGTTACAGAGTGGATGTTCTACTACTATGAGCTTTCTTCCCACTTTCCCTTATCACATTTAGAGAAGGAACAAAGAGAGAGATGAGACATGGGCCTGACTCCTACATAAAAGATTGCCCTATTTCTCAATCAATTCTAACTTCCCAAAGTGATTCATCAATTAGATGACACTGATTGTTACTTTTGCCAGAGCCCGGGCTCCTGTGACTTGCTTCCACCACAGTATCCCATGAAAAGAGGAAGCACTAACCAGTAAAGCAGATACAAGCATGGAACAATTCTCCGAGTTCTGATGATAGTTACACAAAGGGTAAGTAACTGAGAAAACGATTATGCTGCTCAAAGTGACTAAGATCCCTGATGCAGCAAAGATAGAGCTGGTAATGTTCAGCCCTAGGCTACCTTGGACCTAGAAAGGAAGGAAAATCAATTAATCCAACAACATTCTCTGATACGTCTCCATCAATAACTTTACATTCACAACTCTTTGTCCAACCATCTTCTCTGTCTTGATTATAGCAATAGTCTCCTAACTTGTCTCTTTTGTTATAGTAATTGCAACTCCAATCTCCTGCCAAACCACAAATATCGTACTATTATTCCTACATTACAGCCTTCAGACGACTCCCATGGGCGTGTGAGCTCAACTCCAATCTCCTTAGCAGGGCTTTCAATACCCTTTACCCTTTAGCTGGACAGTCCTGTCTGTGTCCATCTCCCATCACGTTCTGTTTCAGGTGACTGACTTCTTATTTTCTCACTGTTTCTTGCCTCTCATGACTACATGCCTTTTGCATATTATCTCCCTTTGTTCTCTCTATTCCTTTTCCTGTATTCTCTTCTCTCAGTGAAGTTATAGAGGCTTTTATAAGAACTAAAATTCCTCAAGAAAGTATGAGAGGCGTAGTGTGGCTGTAGCACGAGGTAGATTTTAATGGTTATGTTTCTATCTGGAGGAGATGCTAGAGAGACAGATTGAGGTCAGATTTGGAAAAGCAATATTGATCACCTCCATAATTTGATATTTATCCTTTGAGTGAAGATAACTAAAAAATGTTCTTTATCTAGGAAAATCATTTATTGAGATCTGGGCTTTTGCCTTTTATTGGCTTTGGGAAAGACATATTGGCATGAAAGCTTTGTTTTAAATTTGCTTCTCCTTATTTAACAGCTTTATTCTGAATTTATTTAATTGAAAACTGAATCAAAATCCTTTCTGTATATAATTGGAATACATATTTTCATCAATAAGTCAATAAATATGATGCTACATCAACACTTGGTGCTACTGTCATGGGAGGCTGGATCTCAAGCTGTAGGGTTTGTTTAACCGATCCTTTGGATGTATCTTCTCATGACTTCTCTGTATTTTCATAAAGATTCTCCCAGCAAGTACTTTCCCAAATGTTCATTCTCATGTCAATAATTCTCTTATCTGACAATTTTTTATTCCAATTTTTGAGAGACCAATCCCACCAGGTAAAACTTACAATTTCTTCTGATTTTTAAAAAGTAAAATTTGTTTTCTATTCTGGAAGAATACATACATGATTAATCTTTCTTCTTTTGGAGCAAAAACTAGGAAGCATTACTCACCAGACCTCTTGTAGTTCTGGTTCCTGCTGCAATTGACAAGGACCCTGATATAAGAAACTAATAACAAGAAGAAAAATACAGGTAAAAAACTTTAAACAAATATGTAAAGGGATCACTTGCTAAAACTTATCCTCAAAAGTCACAATTATGTTAAACAGAACAATTATATTAGAAGAAACACAAAAATTTGTAAATAACGGTAGCCTTTTCCCAGAAACAACAGAGAAATTTTACTAGATGGATTCACAGGAGAATTTATCAACCCTTTCAGAAAATGTCTAACAGTGATGGCATTTAAACTGTTTAAGGGGATTGAAACATACAGAAAGCTTCTCAATTCCTGATATGAAGTAATCCTAATATGAGGCCAAATTTAACAAGATTAATATCTTATTATTAATATATAATTAAAACCTAATGATTATTTTCTTTTAAAATGACTATTAAAAGTTGTAAATAAAATAGTAGCAAAGAAAAATTTTAAATTCTATATTAGATGATATTTCTAATATACTGATTCACTTGACTCCATCAATTGGGTAATTATTTTCCATTTAGCTCAGATGATTGGAGTGAAGTCGCTGGGACTCCCTGCCTTAAGCTGTTTAACTGTTTGAGTTTCTAGGTTTGCTTTCCCTATTTGATTTCAGAAGTTTCAAAAAATCTATCTTCATACCAAAAAAGACTGATCTAATGAAGTAGCTTGATAAATTTTTTCAACAAATTTATGAATACCAAGACAGATGATTAATGTAAACTAAGTCTCTTCTGAAAAAAAATAGCAGGTCGAATCACCCATCATGTAATATAACGTGAATCAACAACAAGTGGGTATTTCTCCAAATGTCTAGTTTTTTTAGTATTGAAATGCTTTTATAATTTATGAAATTAATGAATTTAAGGAGAAAACTCAGATGCTAATTGCTATTCATGTTTACAATGTGGATAAGACAGTTAATAGCATTTGATGTTCTTATTGACTTAAACATTATTTATAAAATATGAAGAGTTGCAATTTCTATAATATGATAGAACATCTGTCTCAATCTTAAGGTTGTTATGTTTAATGGGGAAACACTGGGGTCATCTCATAAAATCAAATCAAGATAAAGATGTAGACTCTTATGTAATACTATTCTTAGTATATTCACCAAAATGGTTATATGAGAAAAATATTTGAAGCAAATGGTTATAATTACTTCTTTCTACATATAAATATGTTATACTGCAAAAATCCAAGATTATCAACTAAAAACTGCTATACACTCTAAGAAAATTCACTAAGGCACAAGGGAACATCATTATATACAGAAATTATATATATATATGCTATAAACATGTGTTTGTGTGTTTGAATATAGGAATTAATAAGAGAAATTCATTTACCATAGCAAAAAATTTATAGTTTCTGAGACAAAACGCTTAACAAAGAATATGAAAGGTACGTATAAATAAAACTTTACAATATTCCAAAAGTACACAAAAGAAAACTTGAACAGATAGACTAATGTAAGGATAATTTTATGGGATTGTGATAAAGGACATTTATCTCTACTGGAGACTAGAGGGCCAAATAGAAGAGAAATGTGTGAGTGGTTCTTGGTGTTATTCTTGTACTGCATAAGGGAGAAAAGGAGGCACTTCAAAGGTGAAGTTTTGAGATAAGGTTGAAAGCATAACTGATGGTAGCAGGAAAAAATATTCCCCCAGTTAAGCAAAGGCTCATCTAGTGGGACGCCTACAAGAGTCTGAGCAATGTCTCAATTGACAAACACAGCTCCTGCAGTTCCTGGTAATCTACTGAACATGTGTAAAGGTGTAAATTATGAAAACTGGTTTCCAAAGTGGTCTTGAAAAGGAAACGGAAAGGGAAGCAGAAACCCCAAGTGGTTAGATGCATGAAATACTGGAATTACACTGACCCTATTTGAGCTCTAATTCCCCTACCAAATAAGTGTGTGATCTTGGGCGATTTACTTAATCTCTCTAAACCCTAATTTCTTCATCCATAAAATGAGGACAATGATAAATCCTTTCTCAGAAGTTTGGGATGATTGTTTGAAATGGAATTGCACATATAAAGCACTTAGCAGAGTGCCTAGAGCACAGTAAGAATTTAATAAAAGCTACTACTGACATGAATATGATCAGATATATAAAGCATTGCACAACTGCCCAGAAGGAGACTAGCATTTGCTGTTCTTCAAAGCTTGCAACAGGCATGGGGGCGCACAAAGCCAGCTCATTATAGACTTTAATCTCTAAACTGTCTCATTTTCAACTTTGTAGATAAAGGGAAACTTGGCAGACTTGAATAGATTCCCTGAGTCTAACACACATCCAGTTCATAGATGTATTTTCCTCTTGTCAGTAGATAAACCTTGATACTTTATGCTTCATTTACACTCTCAATTTGCAGAGAAACTCTCTTGCAATTTTTTCTGGGGGGAAATTTTAAACTTTCTTAAATTTTAATTTAATTTATAGTTATTAATATTGAAATTATGAGATAAAATGTATCTAATGGAATGGTATTTGCAAAGATTTGAGACTTGACTGTAAATTGCTTGCATACAAGCCATGTATCCTCTCCTCTCTTGCTGACAAAATTCTCATTTTTTTCAGACTCCATGAGCTTCAGTGAACGCTTGCCAACCATAGAGGTGAATCTTGAGTAGCCCAAGCTAATAATGGCAAATACATGACCTTTGCCCATAGCTGGCTTAGGAATATAAAGCATTTATGCATTATAGAACGTTTATGAACAAGAAGATGTGCCAATGAGTCTGATATGCTATGCCAGCAGTCCTCAATGAGGTAACTCCTGAAAAACCAACCCTATAAATGACTAACTACCAGGCTTCTTCTTGTGGAGTAATCAATGCTTTCAATTTTTTAACCATTCTGGTTTAGATTTTTTTGCTACATGGTGTTGTAATATACCCTGATACATTAATTATTTAGTCTGCCTAGCTTTCTTTGAGTTTTATGTTATTATTCACATTTATGAGAAAATTGAGTCAAAAGAGGTTGGAGATCTTTCTCAAAGTTATAGACCTACAAGAGAGGGTTAGGATATGATTCCAAAGCTCCAGGAGATTAACAACTATGTTATATTGTCTCCAACTATGTCAGACGGTATTCTGCTCACCATCACCGACCCCCAAATTGTGTACCCTGAGTACACTGTTAAAGGACGATCATAAATTCCATTAAATGACACCACAGCAGTAATCATTATTATTCCCAAGCTGAAGTTCACCAGGGCAATCAGAATCTGGACAACCTAGAAATGATGAAGAAAGTAAAAATTGATTACCTACCACAAAATTTGCTGCCAAGATACCCCCTTTCCAACCACTAAGTTACCCTTATTCTCTATCTTTTGAAATAGTCAGATGATCTTGATGATATTGTCCTGTCACTTTTCTTACATACAAAGTACTGTGTAAATATTAAGTTACTAAAATTATCTCTTGGTATATCTATCCCAATTGCCTCATTAATTTCAAGATAAAAAAGATGGTACCAGGACCTTCCCAGAGGTGCTTTATGATACCTACCTATTATGCTACTCCTACCACCACTGTTGATCTCCTTCGCACATGCTCAGACAGGAGTGATCCAGAAATTAGGAAGCAAATGTTCTAGCAAGAGAAGTAATCTAAGGAAGGAGAGTATGTACAGCAGAAGACAAAGAGAAGAGAAATATGCCATTTTCCTGGGGTCTGGGGCCTGGGGCCTGAGGACATGAGTGAGTACATGGTCCAAAATAGAGAAATTGGAGTACATTAACCCATGGAGTTCGAAAGGATCCACAGCATCATAATGACTTTGTACCATTGGCTTAAATCTTGGGCTAAAGATAATCCTCTATATTTACTGTCCTTCCACCTGCACTAAGCTGTCTTTCTTTACATCATCCATTTCTTTTAGACACATCCACCTGTGACTCCAGACAGAAATGCACAGAGCACAGAAGAAGGCTAAGAAAACTCCCCAGAGAGAGATAGTAAAAAATATGGGGCCATCAGCTATCAGGAAGTTCTGTAGATGGAACACGAGCTGCTGCACATATGTCCTTTTCTTTTGTTGCTCTTCCGTGGTGAAGTTAAATATAGTTGTCACGGATGACCCACAACCCTACAGTAGATCTGAAGTCACTATATTTTAAATACAACTAAATCAGATGCAGGAAGTAATAAAATATTGTATCATTTTTCAAGTGATAGGCTCTGCACACCAAATACTGATATTCCTAGGGCCTGCTGATGTATTATGAGGCTAGTGAGACAGAGTATTTGATGTTAGATCTGATCCCTGGTGATTCTACAACAGGATTGGTCTTCTCCCAGATCCGCTGCTGACTTACCCCGAGGACTTTGGGTTCCCCCTTCAAGAACTTCTCTGGCATCCCTAGCCATTGGTACTCGTTTTGAGAAGCATGAGGTCCTGGCTGGTAAAAACCAGCACCAGCCCCTGGTGTCGTCTGTTGCATTCCTTGCATGGTTGTCGTGGCAGCAGAAAAGATGCTATAGTAAGAAATGTAATTTAGGAAGAGGTCATGAAAATGATAGAACAACATCGGGTCTACATGCGCTTCCTCTATTACAACATCTATTAGGACATTTTTACATAATGTAATTATTCATAGACTAGCCAGGAAAGTAGAACAAGGAGAGAAGGCGAGAGACACAGAGAGAGAGAGGGAGGGAGAGAGACAGACAGAGAAAGAGAGAGAGAGAGAGACAGAGAGAGAGAGAGAAATACCCTGTGACATCAATATGTTAGAAAGTATGGAAGAGAGGGAAATGTGGATAGAATTGAGGCAAATATGCTGGGCCCCTCAAATTAGGGAAATGTCATCAAGTTCATATATCACATCTGCACTCTGATTTTATCTCTATCCCTATGTCTGCATATTCCCTTGATTACAATCATTTCCTCTTTGAGAGTCAAGTTTTTCAACAGTAATAACACATGGAATCACCTGCAGTCCAATTTCCTGCGTTTTGTAGTCTTCCTTTTCTAATCAGAGCAGAATGACATTCTCAGAGCTGGAAAATTTTCCCAGGTTCATCTTGACTAAATACAATTTATGTAATCTTGGCTTTTACCCCATAAATTTTGGACTTTGGAGGTGGAATTTATGATTCTGAAGTATATCCCTTGCACCAAGAATTTGTCTGTTGTCCCATTAAAATGTTTTAAATTAATGTTTAAATTGATAATTAATTAAAACTGACTTGCTAATGCACAGCAAGGACGTAAAATTATCTTTCTGAGACTCAAAGCACAAACACAATACTCTACTGCCACTTTCTCTCCTCAATATAGTAACCTCAATCAGGTTACGTGGAGATAGGTTTAAGTCACATGATTTTTTTTTTTTTTCATTGAGGAAGATTAGCCCTGAGCTAATTGCTGCCAATCCTCCTCTTTTTGCTGAGGAAGACTGGCCCTGAGCTAACATCCATGCCCCTCTTCCTCTCCTTTTTTACATGTGGGACGCCTACCACAGCATGGCTTTGCCAAGCGGTACCAAGTCCGCATCCAGGATCCGAACGGCCAACACCAGGCCACTGAAGCGGAATGTGTGAAATTAACTGCTGCACCACCGGGCAGCCCCCATGTGAATATTTTTATCTGCTCTTTTGAATCCATGTTCAGATGTTGCATGGCTCTCTTCCATAAATTTTGAGGGAAGTGAAACTTGGTAAGACTCTGCCAAAGCCAATCAATTCTGATACCATTTACGCTTCATTGGTATTGATAAATGTCTCAAGGTTGGAGATGTGTGTACTTTGATTAATTCAGATTTCTATGGAAAGGATTATTAACCTGTATTTATATTCAGTTTGCCAAAGGAACTACATTATTAGTTAACTAGCAATAAAACTGACGGAGATCCAAAAAAGAGTCTATTTTAAAGATAGATAGAAAAAAAAGTCCAAAATCAAAATACAAGATTAATCATTTAAAACATTATTTTAATTTTAGTTACATATGCATTCTAAGTTCTGAAAAGTACAAAAGAGCAAATCATAAAAGAATGAGTAAAATAAAAATTAAGAAAATGATAAGAAAAATATAATTAAAAATTCATAAGCAATACATAAGGTGAAGGAGACTAAAATAGTTGAGATCAAGAAGTAAACAAGAGAATGTAACCAAAAATTCAATATTTCTTTTTCTGTTCTAAAAAATTTCTAAAATCAACACAGAGAAAGAAATTTGGAAGTGCATTTTGAAACTAGGAAATAACTAAAATCCCCATAAGTTAGATGAAATGATTGTCGAAAACAACCAAGATTGTGTGAGGATGAATTTAGGGGAAAAGTAGAGACATCATCAGAAAAAACAGGACACTACTGCCGCAGATGTTCAGAATACACTTCTCAAAGATGAGAGACTCACTGAGGTATAAAACATATATTCTTGTTTATAATCCTGAGAATATATGCACCAGTTGATAGCAGTAGTTTCTCTGGGCAAGTATAGTTCTGGGAAGTAAAAGGCATGAATAAAAGAGAAATCACATCAAAAAGCCACTTTTGTAGATGGCCATCTGTCTCTGACTAAGTCTTAGGCTGGAGTCCACAAAGAAGGAAGAAAGCATTCTTGGCCTGAGTCTCCAAGAAATCCCACAGATTAGGATCACCTGAATATATCATCACAACCAAAGATCATAAGATGCACTAAAGCCAGTCTGTGAGATTTAACCAGGAGAAACAGCAAGTGTGTCAGATGTTAGCATAATCAAATACACAGTATGTAATAAATATGGACAAAGTATTTTAAAAAATGGAATCAAAAAAGCGAGAAAGCATGGATAAAGTGCAAAAACTGACATGACACATTTAAAACATGTCATGAAAAAAGATAACGTTGACATTAAAAAAAATTTTGACCAAAGTGTTAAACAGCAAGGAACAACTGAAAGGAGAATTAGTGAACTGGAAGGTAAATCTGAAGAAATCACCCAGAAGCCATATAGAGAGAAAAGGAAATGGTCATAAAAGAATACAGGTTAAAAGATTAGAAATAAAGAGTAAAAGTTCGAGAATATGTATAATTAGAGTACTAGAAAGAGAAAATATTAACCAGAGGATGGGCAAAATTGGCAACGTTTGGCATGGTAATATATCTGTACGTTTTCTTTAACTGATGAAATACTTAAACCCACAGACACAGGTCACATAACATACACCAAGGAGTACCTTTATCAGATCTATATTGAAACACATTGTAGTGAATTTACAAGATAGCAAAGAACAAAGATGATCTTCAAAGTCGTAGAAAAGAAAAGTCAGATCACACACAAAGGAACAGCAATTAGACTGACAACAATCCAGAAAACCACAGAAAAATATTTTTCAAACAACTATAGACTTAGAATTTGTTCTGCACCAAAACTGCGCTTTAAGATCAAGGGTACAATAAAGACATTTTCAGATAAGTAAACACCTGACAGAGTTTACCAGCACAGACATTTACTAAATAAAACTTCTAAATGATGTGCTTCGAAAGTAAGGCATATAAAACCCAGAGGGATGTTCCACCATACAAGAAGGAACGGTGAGCAAAGAAACTGGTAAACATGCATGTACACACATAGTTTGCAAAAATTAAGAACAATATCTAACTTGTTAGGTTAAACATAAGGACAAAATATAAAATACTGGACCCTCCAAAAGCAAAATTTGGGATTGGAATGTCAAGGGTTGGTCTTTTAATGTCCTTGTGCTCTTTGGGTGATGGGTGAAGGAAGTAACATTAGATTTCGAGTAAGAATGAAAAACATCGAGTTACCACTCAGCATACGGAGCGGGTTGTTTAATTTTTCAGTAAAGAGAGGAAAATGTTATGACAAAACAAGTGAATGATAATTAAAATAATAAATGCAATCCATCAACTAAAAAAGCAGAAAAGGAGATGAAATGAGCAGAAAAATAAGTGAGACAAGCAGTAAGCAAAAATATGGTAGAGAGCAAGGCACCTCCAGAATTGCCGAGCGAGGGCATCTGAGAATCCTCTCCTCTTTAAAAGCAATGAGAACACTGCAAAAATTATCAAAATCAACTTTTTCAGAACTCTGGACACTAACCAAGACCTTGCTTCAATCCTGGGAGCATTTATTCAAAGAAAATGGCCGAATCTCAGTAAAAATATTGAGCATGGTCATTTTGTTTGTAGTAAAATATTCATAGCCTAGAATTCACCATTTTAACCATTTTTAAGCCTGCAGTTTTGTACTGTGGTTTTAAGCACATTTACATTTTGGTGCAAAAATTAGCATCTCCATCTCCAAAACTTTTTCAACTTTCTCAGCTGAAACTGTAGTCGTTAAATACTAACTCCACGTGTCCACCTTCCCCCAGCCCTGCGGCCACCACCATTCTACTTTCCATTTCTATGAATTTAACTACTCCAGGAACCTCACGTAAGTGAAATCATAAAATATTTGTTCTTTTGTGACTGACATTTCCCTTAACAAAATGTCTTCAAAGTTCACCTATGTTGTAGACGCACATCAAAATTTCTTTTCTTTTTAAGGCTGAATAATAATCCATTGCAGGTATAAACCACATTTTGTTTATCCAATCATCAGCCAATGTACACTTAGGTTGCATCCACCTTTTGACTCTTGTGAATGATATTGCTGTGTAAATGGATATACAATTATCTGTTCAAGTCCCTGCTTTCACTGTTTTAGGGTGTATATCCAGAAGTGAAATTGTTGGATCATATTACCATAAGGTAATTGTAAGATTAATTTTCTTAGAAATCAACATACTGTTTTCCACAGTTGTGACACTATTTTACTCCCCACCAGCAATGCACAAGGGTTACAATTTCTCCACATCCTTGCCAAACTTGTTACATTCTGGGGTTTTTTTGTTGTTTTGGGGGCTTGTTCTGACAATAGCCTTCCTAATGGGTGTGAAGTTGTATCTTACTGTGGTTTTGAGTTGCAGTTTCCTAGTGACTAGTGATGTTGAACGTCTTTTCATATGATTCTTGGCCATTTGTATATCTTCTGTGGAGAAATGTCTATTCAAGTTTTCTTCAATTTTTAATCAGTTTTTTTTGTTTTGTTTTGTTTTTTTGTTGTTGAGTTCTTTATATGCTCTGGATATCAATTCCTTATCAGATATACCATTTGCAAATATTTTCTCCATTCCATTGGTTGCCTTTTCACCCTGTTGATATTCTCCTTTTATGAACAAAAGTTTTTAGTTTTCATGAAGTCCTATTTATCTGTTTTTTTGTTGTCATTGCTTCTACTTGTGGTGTCAAATCCAAAAAAATCATTGCCAAATTTAATGTCATCAAAATTTCAATCTATGTTTTTTTCTAAGAGTTTTATAATTTAGCTTTTAGAATTGGGTCTTTGATCTATTCTGAATTGATTTTTGTACTTATATGGTGTAAGGTAAGGGTCCAACGTCAGTTTTTTGCATACAGATATCCAGTTTTCCCAACACTATGTGTTGAAAAGACTGTCCTTTCCCTGTTTAAAGATCTTAGCACCCTGGTTGAATATCATTTGACCATATATGTGAGAGTTTATTTCTGTGCTATTTCATTCCATCATCTGCACATCTATTTTTATGCTAGTATTACAATTTTTTGATTACCATGGACTTGTGGTTAGTTTTTAAATCAGGAAGTGTGAGATCTCCAACTTTGTTTTTATTTCTCAAGATCGCTTTGCCTATTCAAACTCCCTTGAAATTCCATTTGAACTTTAGGATTGATTTTTCTATTCCTTGAAAAAACTATATCACTCAAATTTTGATAGATATTTTATTGAATCTATTCAATACTTGCATGTTAATAATATTAAGTCTTCCCGTCCCTGAACACAGGATGTCTTTCCATTTCTTTGTGTCATCTTCAATTGCTTTCAGGAATGTTTTGTAGTTGTCAGTGTGAAAGTCTCACCTCAATAGTTAAGTTTACGCCTAAACATTTTTTTTTTTTGCTGCCAGTATAAATGAAATTATTTTCTTAATTTCCTTTTCATTGTTCATTGTTAGTGTATAGAAAAGCAACTTATTTTTGTGTGTTGATTTCATATCCTACAACTTAACTGAATTTTCCTCCACCTACCGTCTTTTTGTGTATGGAATCTTTGGTGTTTACAAAATAGAAGTGCATGTCATCTGTGAACAGAGATAATTTTACTTCTTTCTTTCCAATTTGGAAGCCTTTTATTTCTTTTTGTTGCCTAACTGCTCTGACCAGGACTTCCATTTTTATGTTGACTAGAAGTAGCAAAGGCAGGCATCCTTGTCTTGCTCTTGAGCCTAGAGGAAAAGCTTTCATCCTTTCACTATTGGGTATGAGGTGGACTGTGGGTTTTTTCATAGATAGCCTTTATTATGTTGAGGGAGTTTCCTTCTATTGCTAGTGTTCTGAATGTTTTTATCATAAAAGAATGTTGAATTTTGTCCATTGCTTTTTCTACGTCACGCGAGATGATCACGTATTATTGTTTATGTCATTCTGTTAATGCAGTATATTATATTGATCCATTTTCAAATGTTGGACTGCACTTGCATTCTAGGTATAAGTCTGACTTGGTCATGAAATATAATCTTCTTAATGTGCTGTTGAATTTTGTTTGCTAGTACTTTGTTGAGGATATTTGTATCAATAATCAAAAGGGATAGTGGTCTGTAGTTTTCTTTTCCTGTAATGTCTTTATCTGGCTTTGGTATCAGGGTAATGCTGACATCATAGAATGACTTAGGAGGCGTTTGGTCCTCTTGAATTTTTTGTAAGAGTTTGATAAAGATTGATGTTAATTCGTCTTTAAATATCTAGTAGATTTCACCAATGAAGCTACCTCATCCTTGAGTTTTCATTTTTGGGAAGTTTTAAATTATTCATTCAATCTCTTTACTAGTTATAGGGCCCTCCCCATTTTCTATTTATTTTTGATTCAGTCTAGGCAGATTGTATGTTTCTAGAAATTTATCCATTTCATTTACATTATCTGATTTTTTGGAGTATAATTGCTCATGATACTCTTATAGTCACTTTATTTTTTCTGTAAAATTTGTAAGAATGTCCTCTCTTCTGTTTCTAATTTTAGTTATTTGGCTCTTCTATCTTTTTGTCTTAGTTAATCTAACTAAAGTTGTGTCAATATTGTTGATATTTTGAAGAAGCTACTCTTGGTTTCATTGATTTTCTCCACTGTTTTTTTCTTTTTTGAGCTTTGTCATCTTTTTACTTGTTCTAATCCCATTCCTCTCTCCCAACTCTGTGCTTTGTGGTATCTCTGAAAACCAGAAGCCTTAGAACCACGGAAGTTGTAAAAACCAGTAGCTTAACAGGCTATGGAGGGGTTAGAACAGGGTTGTAAATCCCAGAAAGCTCCATCACCAGAGTATTATGAGTATTTGATCTGTTTGGCAACTACCTAGAAGAGCCACACTCGTAGATATTGTCTTTATTTGATGTGACTAAGAGTTCATTCAGTGAAGGAAACCCTAACTCCAAGGTGTTTGTCAAAAACAATCATTAGAAACTGTTTAATTCACACCTTCCTGGGCAGTGATAGCTGTTCAGGCAAAGAAAAGCTGAATTAAAAAAAATTAAAAGAAAAAGACAAGAAGGAGGTACATGCAGGGAGCTTTGAAAAATTCCTAATGTATCCATGGAAATCTAGAAAGTCATGCACATGTGGAGGGTTGTGTCTATGCCCAAGAAAGAGCTGAGAAGTCCCTGATTCCTCAACTATAGCTGATCTTAAGAATCTATGCAAGTAAGAAGGAAAGGCTAAGACAGAGTTGTAAACTCTGAAGTTGCCTCAGTGCATACACACAAAAAGCCTAACAGAAAAGAAGAGGAGACTTACTATTTTAGGGCTCTTAAGGACAACTGTTAAATCATTAGTTGACCATTAAACTAATCAAGCAGAAAGTTCAATGTCCACAGATTACAAAAAATACAGACTTCACAGAACCAAGGAGTCACTAAACAAACAAACAAAAAATAGCAACAAAAAAACAAAAAAACAGACAACAGCCACAACACTAATGAATGCTTGGGATGGAGTAGTCTTTTAAAAGATCAACAGAATTGGAAATCCTTTAGCTGGGTTGAACAGGAAAAAGTGCAAGAAGAAATTACTAAAACCAGGAATGAAAAAGGGAACATGATTACCAACTTGACAGAAATTTTAAAAAATTAAAAGGGAATACTAGGAAAAACTGTATGCTATTAAATTAGATAACTTAGATGAAATAGTCAAATTCCTATAGAGGCACTAACTAGTGAAACTGAATCAAGAAGTAATACAAAAGCTACAAAGATCTATAACAAGAAATTAAATTAGTAATTTAAAAGATTCCCACAATGAAAAGCCCAAGCCCATATGGTTTCACTGGTGAAATCTATTAGGCATTTTTTAAAATATTAATAACTCCTTCAAAAACTCTTTGAAAAACGAGAAGAAGAAGGTCACTTCCCAACTGATTGTGAAAGAATGTAAAAGAACAAACTTAGACCCTTCTTCACACCAAACAAAAAAATTAACTCAAAATGGGTGAAAGATCGTAATATAAGAGCTAAAAATATGAAAGTATTAGAAGAAAACATAGGAGTTAGTTTTTGTGAACGTGGGTTAGGCAATGGTTTCTGAACTATAAAAATAAAAGCCTCAAGCAACTAAGAAAAAACAGATAAATCAGACTTCTTCAAAATTAGAAATTTTCCTACTTCAAAGGGTCCCATGAAGAAAGTGAAAAGAAAACTCACAGAATGGGAGAAGATATTTGCAAATCCTATATGTGATATAGGACTTGGATCCAGTATATACAAAGAACTCCTACAATTCAAATATGAAAGAGAAAAATAATCCAAGTTAAAAATGGACAAAGAATTTAAATAGACATTTCTCCAAAGAAAATAGACAAATGGCTGATAAGTGCATGAAGAAATGCTGAATATCATTTATCGTGAAAGAAATGTAAACCAAAATCACAAGGAGATACCACTTCACACCAACTCAGAAGGAAAAAATAAAGACAGTAACAGCTGTTGGTTAGAATGTGGAGAAATTGGAATCCTCAAACATTGGTGTTGAGATTGAAAATTGGAGCAGTCACTTTGGAAAACAGTTTGTTTTCCAAATGTAATAGGGAGACTTACCATATGACCCAACTATTCCACTTGCAGGTATATAACAAAGAGATACGAAAACATAAGTCCACCCAAAATTTGCATACACATTTTGTTAGCAGTGTTATCTCTAATAGCCAAAAGAGAGAAAACCTCCAAATGTTCTTCCATTCACCAGACTAGTATAGTGGATCTTATTAAGCAAAGAGGCTTTGGAATTACACTATCTTGGTTTGAATTCCAGTTCTGCCATTCTTTGCTCAAGTTACTTACTATTGTGTTTCTATAACTCTCTACTGTAAATAACAGTGCCTATCTCTTGTGGGAAGTTAATAACAAGATAATGCATTTAAATCACTGCATTTCACATGATGAATACTAAACACATATTAACTATTATTATTGTTGTTTCTACTCTTATTTATCCATTTTTGGATAATTTATGTTTAATGTATAAAACATAAACTTCCTCTAATACTTGCTGCCACTCAAGGACATGCTAGAGAGGAACTTTATTCCTGACATCCCCAGCTCCCACTTGCTCCTGTCACAGGGCTCCTGGAGAGGCAGAGGAGAGGGGCTTATATGATTAGTTAGAGCATGTTATTCATTGTGCCATTTGGTCATGGGTTGGGTCTTCCTCTCTTTTGCAGATTATTTCAGAGTGTTACAATTAGTTCCTAATACAGAATGGCAAAAGCTAAAGGTAACAAGAATCATGAGAGCGTTATGGGATTCCAAGAGTTTTCTTAATGGAAGGCCCGAAAATTAGACCAGGTTTCCATGTTAAGAAACTTGATAGGTCGTCTTTGGAAAGCCCAACAATTAGCTCAGGTTTCCATGTTAAAAAAACTTGGTAGGTCGTCATTGACACCTTCTCTTACCCACCCTCGATCTCCAAATCAATCATGTTCTTCCAACCCTACACAATTATTTCAAATCTGAGTTTTTCTCCTACATCCTCAGACCAAGATATCATCCAATTTTTATCAGGAATTTTCTCAAAGCCTCTTAATGTTCTCCTGTGTCCACTTGTGAGCATGTATGTCCAGCTCATTCTCCACTTTGTAGGCAGAATGATCGCGTTAAAGTGCAAAAAGAATTCTGTCACCCTCCTCTCTAAAATCCTCCCTTGGCACCCCGGGGCCCTCACTGTAAAGTTAAAATGGGTAATGTCGTTGAAGGAGCAGCTCTGCTCCCTCAGCCCACACCCGTTGTCCTAATCTTACCTTGAATCTCTCTCTTTTGATTTTTGAAGCCACAAATACACTTGACTTATTTTAATACTTCCAGAGCAGTAATTTCATTCCTATATGGCGGCATTTGCACATGTTGAACCCCTTGTCAAGAATGTTCTGCACCTCCCACAGACACCCTGCAACAACTACAACCCCTCCTCCCCCATAAACACACCAGCCCAGGATTTGATCTCCTCACACACTGACAGTGCTTCACAGTCTCTGCCTTCTCTCAGTACAACTCCCCACCTCCTCCATTCCCCACACATGGCTTACTCAATCTATGGTGGTAAGGAAGAGTTTAAGAAATCTTAGTTATTTCTCTCTTACAGCATAGAGACCAAAAGTGTTGTAAAGGTAAGTACCAATAATTCTTAATCCAGCTAAAAGTGTACCTGAGCTTACTTCTCTTTAATGCAAAGGAAACTCTGCATTGATCTCTCAGACACACCTACAGACTGAGGATTTAGGAAATGTAGGCTCAGTCTTATCAAACATCTCTGATGGTTTTCCCTCTATACTTAATAAGACTGTGAGCTTCCACAGAGCAGACACTGTATTAAAATAATGCTTTCAAATGATTCTTCTGTTCTCTCCATAGTTCAGTGGTAACACACGTCAGGTCTTGGCCACTCAGGTATGGTGCTCTGTCTTTCTAAAACCCCTCACTATAAGTTCATATAACAGCTCCTACCTTCATACCATAGAAATCCATGTGTTAAGGAAAAAAGTGTGTGTTTATTCTCCAGGGCTTAACTTTCCCATATTCAAATACCAAGGAATCCAAAAGAACAGAGAATATTGGATAGAGATGAGGGACATTTCTTCCAGTTTGGGGAGGACTTTGAATCTAGTCTTGTCCAGTCATCTGTGACATGCATTTGGCTATTGACAACTATAGTGTCTTTTTTGTAGTTGTTCCCATTACAGATGTAGAGAAGCTTAGAAACCTCCCCTCTCTTCTTCTACTGCCTTCAATCTCCTTGTGGATCAGCACCAACATCAATCTTTTGTTTCCTTATCTTTATGTCACCATTCCCCTCATGGGTCACAGTTGCCAAGGAGGGACCATGAGGAGGGTGGTCTAAAGGGGCCACATCTCCTTCCTAGTCAAACCTATAAGATAGAATAGACGCGCATAAGGAGGCCTGAACTTGGGTGGTTTGGTGGAGGATGATGATGGTAATGTAGAGATGGTTACCTGAGCAGGGAAAGACCTCAACTAGGATTCAACAAGTCTGGGTTCTACTCCCTGCTGTTTTACTGCCTAGTGTGACTTTGGATATGTTATTTGCCTTCTCTAGATTTTCTTTAACCCCATGCAAGGAAAGCATGCATTGGGAACAATTGCCTTCGTCCTTCTTTGTGGTCCCAAGAATACTAAGAAACTACAAAGTCTCTTTTATTCACCCACTTCCTCATGAGCATCTTGAGCTTATGCCTTGGGTGTCACATGAATGGTGTCAAAGACAGTTGTAGAACTAGGTCAGGTCACAGCCTATCTCAGGGCCTACGTAAGACTGGGGACCCCACATTTGCCCTACAAAATTTACACCAAATTCTGCATGTGGTAGATATTTTCTTAAATGTTAAATTAAAAATAGTAAGTCAGAGACAGAGAATAAAGACCTTGCAGGAAAGGGCATCAAGAGTACATGAAATAATAAGTGAAAAGTATAAAATATTGCTTTCAGTTTCCTGATATCCTGAGGATTTAGAGAACAAAAGTAACTAAAACAACCTTATCGAGCGTCAGCTGTTGGGAGCCTGTCCTTACCCCCATCCTCTGCAGCAAAGATTGTTCCTCCAAACACCAAACATATATCTAAAGGTGCACTCAACCCACCCCAACCTGGAATACCAGCTTGTGCCATGGGAGGTGACCTCATCCTCTCTCATTCCACTTCCTGGGATCTTAGAACAAGTGGATGTAGAAACCATAAGCCCTAAAGCCTAGGAAGGCATGTCCTTGGACCTACCTTTCTTCAAGCCAGCAACGTCTGCAGGTGTCTTATAAGTGCCAGAAATTCTGGGCAAGTGCCTTCAGTCTAGGTACAATAACTTGTCCCCACTCCACACCTGTGCATTCCTCTTCTGGCAATTTGTCTGAATGCCAAAGGTGGTGCTGAATATTTCTGAGTCGCACCACTAGTTCCTTTTTTACATCGGAAGTACTAACTGAGCCTGTGTCCCTAATATGGGTGTGGAAGTCTGTTGTGACATTTGCTAACAGTCAGTGACTGCCTCATACAGTCTTTTATAGGAAAATAATAGTGGCTATTACCACTGTTAGTGGTTTATTAGTGTATGTAGTGTATATCAGTGGAGATCAGTGGTTGAGGATTTACTGGATGTCAAACTCTCCTCAAAGATCTTTATACACACAAACTAATTTAATGGCATTTAAAAATCATTTGAAAAGCCACTTTTGACAATTTCACACATTCTCCTTGTCTCCCTGGAGAACTGTGTTGTTATATTATACATAACTTAAATGTATTGTTTATATGAAATTCCACCATTAGAGATGAATGTCTGTAAAATGTCAACAAGTTGCTTGCATAACAATAATTAATATGGTACTTTCCTAAATCAAAGAGGAAGCTGGTATCATAGAAAAAGCCTGGTCTTTGACTAAGACAAACCCAATACCAATCATTTATTACATGACTTTGTTGTCTCTCTAAACATAAGATTCCTCATTCATAATATAAAATCAATATTTACTTTATAGGGAGGAGGAAAGTAAAGTGGTGTTCAGTTCTCATTCATTCAACATTCTCTTAGAGAAAAATTCCCATTAGCCAAGCAGTATGCTATGTGCTGCAGATAAAATGATGAAAAATGATAGAGTTCCTGACCTCAATGAGCTTAAAGATCATGGGGCAGCCAGACAAGTAAACATACCATCGAAATCCAGGATAATCAGTTCTCTGCAAGTTAAAGAAGAGTGTTCTAACAGAGCTTATAGGGAACTCAATTCAACCTTGGTGATGCAGAAAAGACTTCCTGGAGAAGGGGACATCTAACTGGAAACTTGTTGAATGAGTAGGAGATAGATAAATGAAAGGAGAGTTAGACAAAAGAAAGTAAGGGGTTTCCAGACAGAGTCAATAGAATAAAGAAAAGCCATCTCTGTTTACAAGCATCCTTTTAAAATTAAAGCACAAATCTTCCAGTCATTATGGAACCAGACTTCCTCTTCCACTCAGCATAATTAGAAAACTGGGGAAAGATTTTAAACAACGCTTGAGGACATTGGACAGTGGTCAATGCAGGGTTTTACACATTGAGGAAATGGCAACAAATATACAAATAACAACTGTTCTGATTTTCTGCATGAAGGATCTTTCCAGACCATGGTCAAGGAGATGGATTCCTGTGGCTCTTCTTGTACTGAGGAGAAAGAAATCAGAGTTTGAAGGAGCTGAGGCAGCAAGAATTAGTGAGTAGAGAACCATAAAATAGGTAGCCATTGTAGAGACAGAGCTCCTGAAATCTGAAAGAGACTCCTTTTAAATTTATTGTCAAATAGTACACATTTACAGGCTGACATTCCAGAAGTCCTATCAAAGAATAACCAGGTTCATTTACCTGCCACACAGGAGGGCCAATAACTGGAACGCCTGGCTAGTGGCAAGGAAAGAGGTTGATTATCAAAAGGCAGCCAGACGAGGAGATGCAAGTTAAAACTCAGATGCTCCTCCTTGAAGGGGAAAAGGAAAAGGCTTTCATCTGGGGTTTGGGGCAGAGGAAGGGGACATGGGGCTTTGGGGCTGAAGTTCTAAGAATCCTCTGCACAGGCAGGACTGTCTTTCATATTCCTACATGGATCACATGTGCAAATTTGGGAGGGGGCGTTCTCTGTGTTGCATGCAGTGGATTTTTAGTCTGTGATGTCTAAAATTGACAACTGGTCATTTTAGCATCTCAATGCTCCTATGTGATGCTTAGTCAGGTGGGGCAGGGGCAGTCAGCAAGCTGCTCTCTTATCAGCGGTTCTCCAGCTCTTCTGCAAAGCAAGCCCCGAAACTTTGGTTAGGTTCTCCAGCTCTTCTGCAAAGCAAGCCCCGAAACTTGGGTTACTGTGTTTCCCACGTTAACCTTCTGGGTACAAGGCAGAGTTTCACCCTAATAAAGGGAAATTGTAACTCCTTCATCCTCACTTTCATTATGCCTTGACAATACATCTAAACTAGCCAAGGGTCATAACAAGTTTAACAAGTTTATAGCCTCCCTATAAAGGCTTTAAAAAGTCTCAAACTGGATTTAACTGCCTGCCAGAAACAAAGTGCAACACTCTTTGAAAAAAATTTGAGCAATCAACCACAAAAATAACAATATCCAGCATCCAATCAAAAATTATTATTCATGCCAAGAAGCAGAAAAATGACAATAACCAGGAGAAAAATCAATCAAT
This sequence comes from Equus przewalskii, assembly GCF_037783145.1. Lineage (NCBI taxonomy): Eukaryota > Metazoa > Chordata > Mammalia > Perissodactyla > Equidae > Equus > Equus przewalskii. Next base: position 21,565,497 of record NC_091841.1, read on the forward strand.
TAAAACAGACCTCTAAGTTACTGAGAAGTTTAAAAGGACATGATGTGAAATGCAGGCAGTCTTCTTTAAAAGTTAGAATCATAACATCTTGCTCTAATAGCCTAGATGTTTGTAGGAACTTTTTATAGCTAAAAACTTACCAGTCTTAGGCTGCTTATATAAACTACAACTTTCTCAGAGAGAACTTTCCTGGTTACTCTTTCTAATGTCCCATACTCCCCCAGCACTACCACCAACCATTCTAGCTCATTACCGTACACATAACTTTCCATGTAGCTTCTAACAATATATGAAAATATTTTGACTGGTTACTTATATGTTCAATTATGTCCTGCCCTGTTGGTTTAACCTATATGAGAGGAAGGACGTCATCCCTCTTGCTCACCACTAGATTCTCATATGCTTAAAACAATACCTGCCCATCATAGGCATTTTATAAATACGTGTTGAAAAAAATGATAATGAATTGATATTATATGTATACAAATGAATACACATGTGCATATACTCAAGTATGTGTGTAAATTAAAACCCTTACAGTTCAGTATGTGCCAGCTGGAGTAGTTGATGCTCTACCTATATTGTATCAAGTATTTATCACGTGTCTATCAGCCTGGTGATATTATCACAAAATTAATGAAGAGAAACATGAAGTACAGAGAAATTTCGCAGCATGTCCATGGTCACACAGGTAACAATCGAGAGAAATGGAGTTATTGAGATGAAAACCCAGGGTTGCTGATTATAAAACCCACATTCTTCACTACTATACTATATTTCCTGATATCAACAGTCTCTTTCCGCCATATCATATCTGAATGGGAAGTAGGCAGTACCTGGACTTATTATTTCTAATTTTATTTAATTTATTTTTGCTCTATAATAAGTCAAATGTATTTAATGAACATTCAGTAAATACCATGTGTGTGCTCAATCATATATGGCACCGGATACAAATTTGATTAGGATGTAACCCTGCCCTGTAGGAAAGAGAAGGAGAGAGAAAGGCAAGAGAAGGAAGGTGAAAAGAAAGAGAGAGAAAATATAAGTTGAATTTGACCATGATGTGATTTTTACTCCACGTGTATTTATACTCAAATAATGGTTTGTGCACATACAAGTACTGACTGTGCCAGTCAAAGGTATTTTCTATGGGAGAAGCCTAGCAGGAAAAGGACACAGAGGGAAGAGCCATACATCTCAAATTTCTACCAGTAAAAACGCCTTGCATTCCCAAAGGCAGGAAACGAAAGTCAAACAAGTGGGAAGAGTATTGGCCAGGGAAGCAGAAATACATAGTCTGTATGGAGGCGTCACTTCAACAATATCTTTTTGCCTTTTTTTCCACCAAATCTTATTTACCACCTTCATGTCTTTTTACAAAATCCTGAAGATGGATGAAAAATTTCAAGGGCTATTGACTCATAAAACGCATGATATATTTATTTAACTTCTGCTATTGTGCATAAAGAATGATGAAATGTGTTGTGGAGTTCTTGGGGGAAAATGAGAATATAGTTCCGAATTTTATGTATATATATATATTAATATAAAGAGTTGGATTCTGGTGCTTTCGCAAGTGGTGTTCTTGCATAACTGTCAAGAAGAGTGCGTGTTGGAGGAGATCCAGGAAGAGATAGAGGCTTGGGCATTATATGGCCCAAAGCCACTGCTTTTCTTTTTCCTGTTGTTTTTTATTTTAGGAAGATTAGCCCTGAGCTTACATCTGCTGCCCATCCTCCTCTTTTTGCTGAGGAAGACTGGCCCTGAGCTAACATCTGTGCCATCTTCCCCTACTTTATAAGTGGGACGCCTACCACAGCATGGCATGCCAAGCAGTGCCATGCCCGCACCCCGGATCCGAACCCATGAACCGTGGGCTGCCAAAGCGGAATGTGTACGCTTAACCACTGTGCCACTGGGCCGGTCCCACCATTGCTTTTCTTGATTCACACTTCCTAATTCTATAAGCAGTGGAATTAGCAGGAGCAACATTTCCCAGCTATATAACTAATCCAGGAGCAGAAGGAGACACAGTGCTAGATATTATGATATGAACGTTACTAAGGAGTTTGCTCCCTGGTTCAAATGCTTCACTTAATGAAATTACAAAATCACTGGGAATTGCTGAGAAACTAGCTATTAGGGTCTCATAATTGAAGAGTCCACCAATAAAGTTAATGTGATTTAGTCAATCTCTTTTCTATGGGCAAGGGCTCTGGGGGTGGGGTATGTGGTGTAGCATGGGAGCCCCAAAAGAGAGTAAAGAGGCACCAAATGGGGGAGAAGAGCACCATAAAAATAATCTCATCAAACTATTATTGTTTTATGATTTGTTTTTGGCCTTTGTTTGACAATGTCTTTGGGTAATGAAACTAATGACCATTGCCCGGCCTGTACTACCCATTTTCTCACCCTGGAATGCTCAACTGTTGGAAAATATCCTTGTTCTATTCTTCCTAGTGCCTCTGGATCTCTTCTCTCCTCCCATTTTCCAAGCCTTTCCAGTTGCCGTTTTGTTCTGCTCAGCAGCCGGGAGTATCTGCTGCAGGTCTCAGGGTAAGAGAATGGGCAGGTATGCGCACACTGACAGAGAAGTGTGAAACCCTGCCTTTCTTCAACAGCCAGGGAAGGCTGGAATTATAGGATAATGCAGTAACATCAAGCACTCCTCGTGGACCTTTCCATTGCGAAGTGTTCTCTGATCTGGACTAGGAGAGAAGGCCCTCTGAGGGGTTAAAGATGATGAAAAATACTTTTCTTTATCCATTGTGATAGTCAGAATTCTAAGATGACACCAAGTCACACATGCCCAAGTGTGATTCCCTCTCCTGCAGTATGGGTGGGACCTGTGTTTATGATGGGATATCACGCTGTCAGTAGGCTGCTAATCAGTTGACTTTCAGTTTATCCAAAAGGAAATTATTCTGGATGGACTTAGTCCAATCATGTGAGCCATTTAAAGGTGGCTGAAATCACCAAAGACTTTTGCTCTCCCTTAGGCCTCAATGTAGAAACAAGTTTTCACGAGTTCCACAGCTGAGAGGAAATAAATTCGGCCATATGAGCATGGAAGAGGACCAGAGGCCTTAGCTGAGATCACAGCCTCAGCCAAGTCCTTAATTACAGCCTTATAAACCCTGAGCAGAGAACCCAGCTAAGCTGTGCCCAGACTCTTGACACATGGAAACTCAGAGATAATAAATGTGTGTCGTTTTATGTCTCTACGTTTGTGTAATCCATTGCACAGCAATAGAAAATGAATGCAGGTATCTTCAAGGGAAGCCTGATGCTCACCCTATCACGATTACAACAGGTTACATTACTTCCAAAGACAGTCATAGGAATGCAGAACTCCAGCACACTTAAAATGTGCATCATACCATCCATACCCTAAGAACAAATTCATAACAAGGGAACATGGAGAACAGAGATGAGAAACCCAAAAGAACGACCACTGATTACAATACCAAAAGACACGAACCATTGGTCAGAGGTCAGAAAAACTGGCTCCTAATTGCAGCCATACTCTTATCTAGTTCATAGCCTGTTGAATGTCACTTATCCTGTTATTTTCATCACTACTGAAATGAGCATTTTCCCCCACCCTCTACTTTCCAATGCTATTGTAGATACAGAATGTGAAATACTGTAAAATGGGGGAAGAGATTATCAAGATAATAATCAACTTAGTTCTTTCAGACACTACAGATTCCTTACAGTTGGCACAATAATATGACCTCATATCTTAGTAATTGAAGGCAGACTAATAATTGTAGGCAGGATAATAATAATTTTATGTTGTCTTAAGTTATTAAATTTGTAGTAATTTGTTACAGCAACAATAAGAAACAAATGAAACAATGAACACCAAGTTAGTTGGTCTTGAATCCCTCTTACAGAATTGACTTTAGGTCTAATCTTTAGCCAAAAATGGTCAGATTTTAGAAACTTTGGCAAGTACTCTTATTCCTAAAAACTTGAATTAGATGCCTGCATTGATTCCTGGGATTCTTTGGTCTAAATATTCTTCCTTTTTTCTCCACAGATAGGAATGGTGCTTCTTCTGTGGAAGAGCCAATAGATCAAGAGCCCAGGACATGAGTGACACTGACTCAAGTGAACCTTGAGAATATTTGCATTCATCGTTTCTTTATCTATTTACTCATGTCTTCAACATATTCAGCAGCCTATATGTTTCAGAAATTGTAGGTATAGATGACAGAGCAGCAAACAAAACAGTTAATTTCCCTAACCTCAGGGATTTTTCCATCTAGTGAGGTAGAACAGGAGTTAACAAACTTTCTATCAGGGGCCTGCTGGAATATACTTCAGGTGTGGCAGGACATTTGATCACTAACCATCAACTCTGCTGCAGCACAAAAGCAGCCATGGACAAAACGTAAACAAATGGATGTGGCTATGTTCCAATAAATCTTTATTTACAAAAAACAAGTGTCAGGCTCATTCCCAGGAATAAGTAGAAAAATACATGTAATATATATAATTTGAGCCATATGAAATCGCTGTATTTTTAGATCAAGTACAGTTGATCATTGGCAATTTCATCTGCTTCTCCTAATGATTCCATGCAGTGTGCACTCTACCTTTCTTACAAAGAACTCACCTTTTTCTAACCTCTTTTTAAAATTATAGTTAAAAGTAAGCCCTTGGTCCTTTGTCAATCTCTAACTGCTTTCCAATATTTCTACTTTTCTCCCAGGAGGACTGGAGCTTCCTAAAGGTAAAGACTGGTCTCCTTCTTATGTCTCCCACTATGCCCAACCCAGGACTGAGCATAAAGTATAGGCTCATAGACCTGTTTACTAACTGTGCAGGTATCCAGGTAGGAATAAATTGGATGCATCAGATCCCAAGAAGCCGTTATGGATGTGCTCTGCTATAAGGACAGGCAGAAAAAGTGTTTAGTAAGAACTGGTGACAGCCTCTGGGAGATGGTGATTGAGATGAAGGCAGGACTGGCTACATCACCTACAGGGCCTCTTGTTAAAACAGTATTAAGAATTTAAGGCAGCAACAGCAGAGCAGTAAACCAAAGACAGAAAACTTCTGTCTACAAAGCCCTGTGTGACCACACAAGTCCCATGCCCAGCAGCCAGCCCTATGAAGCTGTTACATCGTAGATTTTGTCCCTATCATTGTGCCCTTAAAGTCTATGAGTGGAGAGAATTTCCGACACTGAAAGTAAGATTCCTCTTCAGCATAAATACATGGCAAACATTAAATAATAGGTGGATTAGAAGCAGGAAGTTCCAGGATCTAATCTTGCTTTTGTCAATTTCTAACTGCGTGATCTTGGAAAAAGCTCTAAAGTTCTTGGAAGAAATTTTCTTTTTATCTTGAAGGGGTGGTAATAAACAAAATTTCTTACTGTAAGAACAGTTAGAAATCTCAAGGGGAGTAAATGATTTCAGCAAAAACACTGAAGGGGTTATTTTGGCGTGAATATATAGCACTTGAGACTCACCTAGGATTAGGTAGGAATGAAGACAAGTTAATGCAATTTACCTGCATGAGAAGTTAGAAAGAATGCTGAGTTTCCAAATTTGGGTTTGGAAAGGAGACAATGAGAGAAAGAACTGAGCAGCACAGTGAAAGGCTAGAAGCTCATATGGAGGGGAGGTAACAGAAAACTCCATGGTGTTGAGAATGACTAGTAGACTTTTTAGTAATAAAGATTCCATTGCATTTTAGTCTGCTACGGGTGCAGCAATAACTCTTCCTTCCCGCACTTATCCAAAACTTCTAGATGTTTCACCACCTACAAAATCTTGTGTAAGTGGTAATTTGGAGAATAAAGCAATTAAGCTAATATTTGGATGAGGACAAGTGCTAGAGAAAGATAGTGAAATATGAAACAGAGATTGAGAGTTTTCCAAGAGCTGGATGTTGAGGCCAAAAGTGCTTAATCTTGTAAGAACATCCAGAGGTGTTGGGAGGGATACTGGGTTATTCGCCATTTGTAGGCTAATGATCAAGAGAATTTTCCTTTATTATTAGAGAACCAGGCAACTGCTTCGGGCTCCAACAGAACGCCGTGGGACGTAGAGAGACTGACATCCAGCTCTAGTTTTAGAGTAGGTAACAGTACAAACTTACAGGTATTTTGAAATTAAACAGGAAAAATTATGCAAAATTCTTAGCACACTGACCATTACAGAGTCTGTGTCCCATAGCTACGAGGGCTTTCTTCCTACTTCTCCTCATCACATTTAGAGAAGGAACAAAGAGAAAGATGAGATGAGATGTGGTCCTGACTCCTAAATGAAAGATTGCCCTATGTCTCAATAACTTTTAACTTTCCAAAGTGATTCACCAATTAGGGAATACTGATTGCTATTTTTGCCAGAGCCCAGGCTCCTGTTACTTGCTTCCACCACAGTATCCCATGAAAAAAGGAAGCACTAACCATTAAAATATGTATGAGCTTGTAATAATTCTCCAACCCCTCTCTATAGTTCCAGTTATAGTAACTGTCTGAAAGAATAATCATGCTGATCATAGTGATTATGATCCCTGATGCAGCAAAGACAGAGCTGGTGATGTTCACTCCTAGGCTACCTTGGACCTAGAAAGGAAGGAAAAGCGATTAAACAATCCAACAACACCCCCAGATATGTCTCCATCAATCACTTTACACCCACCACTTCTTGTCCAACCCATTTCATCTTCTCTGTCTTGATTAGTGCAATAGTCTCCCAACTTGTCTCTTTCCTTATAGAAGCTTCAACTCTAATCTCCTGCCAAAACACAAATATGATCTAGTTATTCCCACGCTTAAATCCTTCAGATGACTCCCATGGGACAATGAGATTAATTCCAATCTCCTTAGCAAGGCTTTCAATATCCTTTACGCTTTAGTCGGATAGTTCTGTCTGTGTCCATCTCCTACTATGTTCTCTGTCAGGTGCCTAACTTCTCATTATTTTCTAAATGCCACTTGCCTCTCATGCCTTTATGCCTGTTGCGTATTGTCTCACTTTGCTGTGTATTCCTTTTCTTATATTCTCTTCTCTCAGTGAAGTTTTGAGGCTTTTTGCAAGAGCTAAAATTCCTGAAGAAAGTGTGAAAAGTTTAGAGTGGCTGTAGCACAAGGTAGATTTTAATGGTTATAACTGGAGGACATGCTAGGGAGATGGATTGAGGTCAGATTTGGAAAAGCCATAGTGACCATCTCTATAGTTTGATATTTATCCTTTGAGTGAAGAAAATACAAATATGGCTTTAGCTAGAAAAACTTTTATTGAGATCTGGGCTTTTGCCTTTTCTTGGCTTTGGGAAAGACATTTGGCATGAAAGCTGTGTTTTAAATTTGCTTCTTCTTTTTTAACAGCCTTATTATGAATTTCTTTCATTGAAAACTGAATCAAAATCCTTTCTGTGTACAATTGGAGTACATATTTTCATCAATAAGTCAATAAATATGACACCACACCAACACTTGTTGCCACAGTCATGGGGGCTGGATCTCAGGTTGTAGGGTTTGTATGACCGATACATTGGACGTACCTTCTCAGGACTTCTCTGTATTTTCATAAAGATTCTCCCAGGAAGTACCTTCCCAACGACTGTTCATCCTCATGTCAGTAATTCTATTGTCAGACAATTTTGTATTACAATTTTTGAAAGATCAGTTCAACTAGGTAAAACTTACCATCTCCCCTAACTTTTTAAGAATAGGAAAAATTTGTTTCCTATTCTGTCAGAACATATTCTTAGTTAATCTTTCTTTTGGAACCAAAAAAGAGGAAATATTAAGATAACCAGACCTCTTGTAGTTCTAGTTCCTGCTTCAACTGACAAGGAACCTGAAGTAAGAAACTAATAATAAAAAGAAAAATACAGATAAAAATCTTTAAACAAACATGTGAAGTCATGACTTACTAAAACTTGTCCCAAAATATGATAAGTATGTTAAACAGACCAACGGTATTAGAAGAAACACAGAAGTTTGTAAATAAATATACCCTTTTCTCAGAAACAAAAAAGAAATTCTACCAGATGAATTCACAGGAGAATTTATTGAGCCTCAGAGAGTGTCTAACTGTGATGGTATTTAAACTGTTTGAGGGGATTGAAACATAAAGACAGCTTCTCATTTCCTGATATGAAGTAACTCTAATATGGTATCAAAATTTACTAAGGTTTCACAAAAGAAAAAAACCTAAGGATTACTTTCATTTAAAATGACTATTAAAAGTTGTACATAAAATTGTAGCAAAGAAAATTTTAAAATTCTATATAGATGATGATTAGTTTGTACTACTTCATTTGATTCCATCTTTTGGGTAATTATTTTACATTTAGATCAAATGACTGGAGTGAAGTCAGTTGGACTCCCTGCCTTAAACTATTTAACGGTTTGAGTTTCTGAGTTTGCTTTCCGTATTTGATTTCAGAAGTTTCAAAACTTCTGTCTTAATACCCAAAAAGCCTGATCTAATGAACCACCTTGATAAATTTCCTCAACAAATTTCTAATCACCAAGACACAGAGATGATTAACATAAACTAAGTCTCCTCAGGAAAAAAAACAGCAGGGAGAATCGTCCATATTATATGAAATAAAACATGAACATGTGGATATTTCTTCAAATGTCTACATTTTTTAATATTGAAATATTCTTATAATTTATGAAATTAATGGATTCAGGGAGAAAACTCATATGCTAACTGCTATTCATGTTTACAATCTTGATAAGACATTTAATAGACTTCTACATTATTATTGACAAAAATTATCTATAAAATGTAAAGAGTTGCATGGTAAACATCAGTCACAGTCTAAAAGTCTTTATCATGTTTAATGGGGAAACACTAAGACTGCCTCATTAAAGTGAAAATCCAGATAAACATATAAGACTATTATGTGTTACTATTCCTAGTATGTTAACCAAAATGGTTATATAAGAAAAATACATGAAGAAAATGGTTGAAATTACTGTTATTTAAATATGAATATGTTATACTGCAAAAATCCAAGATTATCAACTATAAACTACTATACGCTCTAAGCAAATTCAGTAAGCCACATGGGAACAACATTATGTACAGAAATGATAGGTACATACAATAAATAGGTGTGTGTTTGTGTGCTTGAAGATAAGATTTAATAAGAGAATTTCATTTACCATAGCAAAAAATTTATAAAGTTCTGATAGAAAAACACTTAACAAGGAATGTGAAAGATATATAGAAATAAAACTTTACAGTGTTCCAAAAGTACACAAAAGAAAACTTGAATAAATAGACTAATGTGGGGATAATTTTATATAATTCCAATAAAGGACATTTAGCTCTGCTGGAGACTAAAGGGCCAAATAGTAGAGAGATTTGTGACTGGTTCTTGGTTTCGGTTCTTGTCTACATAAGGGAGAGAAGGAGGCACATCACAGATGAGGTTTCTGAAAGAAGGTTGAAAGAATACCTGAAGGTAGCAGGAAAAAGTGTCCCCCCAGTTAACAAAGGTTCCTCTAGTGAGATACCTACAAGAGTCTGAGCGATGCCTCAATTGACAAACACAGCTCGTGCAGTTCCTGGTAATCTACTGAACATGTGTAAAGGTATAAATTACAAAACCTGGTTTCCAATGTGGTCTTGAAAAAGAAATGAAAGGGGAAGCAGAAAACTAGAGTGGTCAGATGTATGAAATCCTGGAATTGGACTGGCCCTATTTGAGCCCTGATTGCCATACCATAAAATTGTGTGCTCTTGGGCAAGTTACTTAATCTAAGCTGCAATTTCTTCATCCTTAAAATGAGGGCAATGATAAATCCTTTCTCAGAAGTTTGGGATGATTGTTTGAAATGGAATTGCACGTACAAAGCACTTAGCAGAGTGCCTAGATCATAGTTAGAGTTTAATAAAAGCTACTACTGACATCAGTGTGATCAGATACATGAAGCATTGCACAACTGCCCGGAAAGAAAATAGCATTTGCTGTTGTTCAAAGCTTGCGTTTTTCCTACAAACAGGCAAGGAGGCACAAAAACTCAGCTCATTGTAGACTTTAAGCTCTGAACATCTCATTCTCAACTTTGTACACAAATGTAAACTCTGCAGAGATGAAGAGGTTCCCTGATTCTAATACACCCAGTTTATAATGTATTTTCCTCTTGCCAGTAGGTAAAACTTGCTGCTTTATTTTCTATTTACACTCAATTTACAGTGAAATTCTCTTGCATTTTGTCGTGGGGTGAAATTTTTACTCTTTCTTAAATTTTAATTCAATTTTAATAATAGTTATTGTAATTAAACTTATGAGAAAAAATGTATGCAATAGCAGTTGCATTTGCTAGGCTAACAGTTTGCTAAGATTTGATAGTTGACTATAAAATCCTGCATACCAGCCGTGTCTCCTCTTCTTCCTTGCTAACAAAATCCTCATGTTGTTCAGTCTCCCATGAGCTTCAGTGAACCCTTCCCAGCCACAGACATGAATCTTGAGTAGTTCAAGCCAATACTGGCAAATCCATGACCTTTGCCCATATTTGGCTTGGGAATATAAAACATGTATGCACTACATAACATTTATGAACAAGGAGATGTGCCAACAAGTCTGCTATGGTCTTCCAGTAGTCCTCATTGAGGTAATTTCTGAGTTAATGAACCTTGGAAATGTCTAGCTCTGGGCTTCTTGTTGTAAAATAATCCAATACTTTCAATGTTTAATCCAGTCTGGTTTGGAGTTGTTTCTACATGCTGCTGTAATATATCCTAACTGATACACATTAAATATTTAATCTTAGCTTTCTATGAGTTTTACATTGTCATTCCTACTTTAAATATGAGAAAATTAAATCAAAAACAGGTTAGAGAGGGGCTGGCCCAGTGGCACAGCAGTTAAGTTCGCACGATCTGCTTCAGTGGCCCGGGGTTTGCTGGTTCGGATCCCGGCTACAGACCTATGCACCGCTTGTCAAGCCATGCTGTGGCAGGTGTCCCACACATAAAGTAGAGGAAGATGGGCACAGATGTTAGCTCAGGGCCAGTCTTCCTCAGCATAAAAAGGAGGATTGGGGGCAGATGTTAGCTCAGGGCTAATCTTCCTGAAAAAAAACCCACCATAAAAACAGGTTAGAGATCTTTCTGAAAGTTATGGAACTACAAGACAGAGCTGGGATATGATTACAAAGCTCAGGATATTAACAACTATGTTATGTTGTCTCCAGCTGCATCAGATGGTATTCTTCTCACCATCACCGACCCTCAAACTGTCTACCCCGTGTACACTGATATGGGACAGTCATAATAACCTCCATGAAATGTCAGCGTGACGCTAATCACTATTATCCCCGAGGCCAAGTTCATCAGGCAATCAGGATCTGCACAACCTAGGAATGATGAAGGAAGTAAAAATGGACTACCTACCACAAAATGGCACCCAAGCCACCCCCTTTCCAACCACTAAGTTACCCTCCTTCTCTATCTTTTGAAATAGTCAGACGGTCTTCTTGATATTGTCCTGTCACTTTTCTTTCATATAAAGTACTGTGGATATATTAATTTACTAAAATTATCTCTTGGTCTATCCCAATTGCCTCATTGATTTCAACATAAAGAAGAGTGTACCAGGACCTACCCAGAGGTGCTTTATGATACCTACCTATGATGCTACTCTTACCACAACTGTTGCTCTTCTTCACACATGCTCAAATAGATGTGATCCAGAAATTAGGAAGCAAATATTCTAGTAAGGAGGAGTAATCTAAGGAAGGAGAGTATGTACAGGGGAAGACAAAGAGAAGAGCAATATGCCCTTTTCTTGGGGTCTGGGGCTTGAGTACATGAGTGAGTACAGGGGTGTAAAATAGAGAAGTTGGGGTACATTACCCCGTGGCACTCGAAAGGATCCAAAGTGTCATCATGACTTTGTCCCATTGGTTTAAAGCTTGGGCTAGAGATAAACCTCTGTATTCACTGTCCTCCCACCTGCACTCACCTATCTTTCTTTAAACCATCATTTCTTTTAGTCACATCCTCCTGAGACTCCAGACAGAAATGCACAGAAGATAGAAGAAGGCTAAGAAAATTACTGAGAGAGAGATAGTAGCAATATGGGGCCATCAGCTATTAGGAGGGTCTGCGGATGGGACACCAGCTGGGGCACATGTGTCCTTTTCTTTTGTTGCTTTCCATGCTAAGGTTAAATATATTTATCTTGGATGACCCACAACCTTAGAGTAGACCTGAATTCACTACGTTTTAAGTACAGCTTAATCAGAAGCATGATATAATAGAATATTGTGTCATTTTTGAAATGATAAGGCCTGAACACAAAATACTGATCTTCCTAGGTCTGGCTGATGTATTACGTGGTAGTGGGACAGCGGGTCTTAGATCTCATCCATGTGATTCTACAACATGATTGGTCTTCTCCAAGGTCCGTAGCTGACTTACCCCGAGGACTTTGGGTTTACCCTTCAAGAACTTCTCTGGCATCCCTTTCCACAGATATGTATTTAGAGAAGCATGATCTCCCGGCTGGTATACAACAGGGCCACCCGTTGTTGTGGTCTCTTCCTTTCCTTGCATGGTTGTCATTGCAGCAGAAAAGGTGCTACAATAAGAAATATAATTTAGGATGAGGTTCTGGAAATGATAGATCAACCTCTGGTCTACATGCCCTTCCTCTATTATAACAGCTATTAGGAAATCTTTGCAAAATGTCATCATTTCAAAATCCAGCCAGGAAAGTAGAACCAGGAGAGAGAGAGAGAGAAAGAGAGAAAGAGAAATGCCATGTGACATAAAGATGCTATAAAGTATTGGAAAGATAGAAATATGGATGGAATTGAGGGAAATATGCAGTGCCCCACCAATTAGGGAAATGTCCTCAAGTTCATAAGTCAAGTCTACACTCCAGATTTTATCTCTATCCCTATTATTGCATATTCCCTTGATTACAGTCATTTCTCCTTTGAAAGAAAACTTGTTCTTTTTAAGTCTTTTTCCATTTGGTATTTAACAGGGAAAGATTTGCTCTGAGTTAACATCTGTTGCCAACCTTCCTCTTTTCTTCCCCTCTCCACAAAGCCTCAGTATATAGTTGTACATCCTAGTTGTAAGTAGTTCTAGTTCTGCTATGTGAGCAGCTGCCACAGCATGGCAACTGACAGATGGGTGGTGTGGTTACCCAAATGGGAAGCAAACCCGGGCAGCTGAAGTGGTGAGAGCCAAATTTAACCACTAGACCATCAGGGCTGGCTCAAAAGATAACTTTTGTAATAGTAATAAATTTCACAGAATCATCTACATTCAAATTTCCAGCATTTTGCAGTCTACCTTTTCTAACCAGAGCACAGTGACATGCTCGGAGCTGGAAACCTTCTCCAGGTTCATCTTTACTAAATACAATTTGTGTAATCCTGGATTCTACCCTATAAACACTGGACTTTGGGATGGAATTTATGATTCTGAGTCATATCCTTAGCACCAAGAATTTAATCTCTTGTCCCATTAAAATGTTTTAAATCCTGACTTGCCAATGAATAGCAAGGACACATAAAATTATCTTTCTGAGACTGAAAGCACAAACATAATGCTCTTATGCCATTTTCTCTCCCCAATATAGTAACCCAATCAGGTTATGTGGGGATAGGTTTAAGTCACATGAACATTTCATCTACTCATTTGAATACAAATTAAGATGTCACGTGGCTCACATCTGAATAGAAAGAAAATTGCAGAAAGTATTTTTCAAATGCTATAGACCTAGAATTTGTTCTGCACCAAAACTGTACTTCAAGATCAAAGGTAAAGAGGCTGGCCCCATGGCCAAGTGGTTAAGTTTGTGCACTCTGCTTTAGTGTCCCAATGTTCACTGATTCATATCCTGGGCACAGACCTACATGCCACACATCAAGCCATGCTGTGGTAGCATCCCACATAGAAGAACTAGAATGACTTGAAACTAGGATATATAACTATGTGCTGAGGCTTTGGGGAGAAAAATAAAAGAGGAAGATTGGCAACAGATGGTAGCTCAAGGCTAATCTTAAAAAAAACAATCAAGGGTAAAATAAAGACATTTTAAGATAAGTAAACACGTGATAGAGTTTACTAGCACAAACATTTACTAAACAGAACTTCTAAACAATGTGCTTCAAAAGTAAGGCATGGGGCTGGCCTGTGGCCTAATGGTTAAGTTTGACATGCTCGGTTTGGTGGCCCAGATTCTGTTACTGGGTGTGGACGTACACCACTCATTGGTAGCCCTAAGGTGGTGGCAATCCACATACAAAATAGAGGAAGATTGGCACAGATGTTAGCTCAGGGTGAATCTTCCTCAGGAAGAAAATAATAATAATAAGGCATATAAAACCCAGAAGGAGGGCTGGCCAGGTGGTGCAGTGGCTAAGTTTGCACATCCCGCCACTTGGCGGCCCGGGGTTCACCAGTTCGGATCCTAGATGTGGACATGGCACCGCTTGGCAAAGCCATTCTGTGGTAGGTGTCCCACATATAAAGTAGAGGAAAATGGGCATGGATGTTAGCTCAGGGCCAGTCTTCCTCAGCAAAAAGAGGAGGATTGGCAGTAGTTAGCTCAGGGCTAATCTTCCTCCAAAAAAAAAAAAACACAAAACCCAGAAGGATGTTGCATGTTACAAGAAGGAATGGTGAGCCAAGCAACTGGTAAACATGCATGTGTACACAATTTGTACAAAATAAGAACAACAGTATCTAATTTATTAGGTTAAGCATGGGGACAAAATATAAAATACTAGATCCACAAAAAGCAAAATTTCACATTAGAATGATGAGAATTTGTCTTGTACTGTCCTTGTGCTCTTTGGGAGATGGGTGAAGAGAGTAACTTTAGATTTCAAGTAAGAATGAAGAAAATCAACAGTTATCAATAAAGATAAGAAGTGGGTTGTGTAATTTTTTAGTGGAGAGGAAAATATTATGAGAAAACAAATGACTGATAATTGAAAAAATAAATGTAGGGGCCAACCTGGCATAGTGGTTCAGATCCTGATCTGGGCCTACACGCAAGTCATCAAGCCATGCTGTGGTGGCACCCCAAAAGCAAAATGGAGGAAGATTGGCACAGATTATAGCTCAGGGCCAATCTTCCTCACAGAAAAATAAATAAGCTCTTTGAGAAAGGAGAAGAGGGAAGACACTTCCTAATTCATTGTAAAAAAATATAAAAGAACAAAGTTACACCCTTCCTCACACTAAAAAAAAACCCCCAAAACTCAAAATGGGTCAAAGCCCTAAATACAAGCACTAAAAATAAAAACTATTAGAAGAAAAGATAGGAGTTAGTCTTTGTGAACTTGAGTTAAGCAATGGTTCCTTAGCTATAAAAACAAAAGCTCAAGTAACTAAAAAGAAAGATAAATTAAATTTCTTCAAATTTAGAAAATTTTCTACTGCAAAGGTCACCATGAAGAAAGTGGAAAGAAAACTTACCAAATGGGAGAAGATATTTGTACATCTTATATCTGATAAGGGACTTGTATCCAAAATACATAAAGAACCCTTAAAATTCAATTATAAAATAAAAACCAAACTTAAAAACGGCCAAAGAATTTGAATAGGTATTTCTCAAAGGAAAATATGCAAATGACTGATAAGCATGAAAAATGTCAACATCATTTGTCATTAAAGAAATATAAATCAAAACCACAATGAGATAGCACTTCACACCTACTAGGTTGGAAAAAATAAAAACAGACCATAACAAGTGGTGGTGAGAATGTGGGGAAATTGGAACCATCAAACATTGATGTTGAGGTTGAAAATTGGAGCAGCTACTTTGGAAAATGGTTCGGGAGTACCTCAAAATGTAAACGGGAGACTTACCACATGACCCAACCATTCCACTCCCAGGTATATACCCCAGAAACAAAAATGTATGTCCATGCAAAAACTTGTATACACATTTTATTAGCAGTATTATCCTGAATGGCCAAAAGATGGAAACACACCAAATGTCCATGAACTGATGAGTTGAGAAATGTGCAAACAAAATAGTTCTTCCACTCACCAGACTAGTAGAGTGGATCTTCTTAGGCAAAGAGGCTCTAGAATTATACCACCTAGATTTAAATTCCAGCTCTGCCACTCTTTACTCAAGTTGCTTAATCTTGTGTTTTTATAAGTCTATACTATACTAATAGTGCCTACCTACTGTGGGGATTTAATGATGAGATGGTGCATTTAAACCAGTGCATGAATACTAAATACATAGTAACTAGTACTAGGAACCCCTGCATTGATCTCTCAGACATGCCTTCAGACTGAGGATTCAGGAAATTTAGGTTCAGTCTTATCAAACATCACTTATGGTTCTCCCTCCGTGTTTCATAAGGCTGTGAGTTCCCCCAGAGCAGACAAAATATTAAAATAATGCTTTCAAATGACTCTTATGTTCTTTCCATTGTTCTGTGGTAATACATGTCATGTCTTGGTCTCTCAGACCTGGTGCTCTGTTTTTCTAAAAATCCTGGCTATAAGTTCATATAACTGCTCCTACCTGCATATCATAGAAATCCATGTGTTAATTACCTCCAGAATGTAAATTCCCGAAGGACGAAAATTTGTGTTTATCCTCCAGGGCTTCAGTTTTCTATATTCATATTTCAAGGAGACCAAAACAACAGAGAATATTGGATAGAGATGAGGGACATTTCTTCCAGATTGTGGAAGACGCTGAATCCTAGTCTTGTCACATCATCTGTCACATACATTGGGACTGACAACTACAGTGTCTTTTTTTTATTGTTGTTCCTGTTACAGATGTGGAGAAATCTATAAAACTCCCTTCTGCTTCTACTGGCTCCAATTTCCTTGTGGATCAGCACCAACGTTAATCTTTTGTTTCATTATTTTTATGTCACCATCCCCCTCATGGGTCACAATTGCCAGGAATACCAAGGATGGTCTGACGGGGCTGCATCTCCTTCCTTGTCAAACTTATGAAATACAATAGAGGCCCCAAATGAGGCCTGAACTTGGATGGTTTAAAGAAGGATGGTGATTTCAACGTAGAGAATGGTGACTTGGGCAGGGAAAGGGCTGGTAATAGGAATCAAGAAGTCTGGGTTCTATTCCTAGCTCTTTTAGCAACTAGTATGACTCTGGATAAGTTATTTCCTTTTTCTGGGTTTCATTTACTTCATCCAAGTAAAGAATGCATTGGGCAAAATTGCCTTCAAGCTTCTTGCTGATCCCAAGAATGCTAGAAATCTACAAAGTCTCTTTCATTAGCAAACTTCCTATGAGCAGCCTCACTTTATGCCTTGAGTTCTCATGAATGATGCCAAAGATAATTGGGGAACCAGGTCAGGCCCCAGACTATCCCAGGGCCTGCATAAGACTGGGGACCGCATCTTTGCCCTACAACATCTCCAACAATTTCTGCATGTGGCGGATATTTTTCTTAAATGTTGAATATAAAACTAACATGTCAGAGACAGAGAATAAGACCATGGAAGAAGGAGAATGAAGACTATATGAAGTAATTAGTCAAAAGTGTAAAATATTGCTCTCGGTTTTCTCATAGCCTGGGGGGTTAGAGAACAAAAGTAACTAAAACAAGCTAATCCAGCATCATCTGTCAGGTGCCTGTCCTTATCTCCATCTTCTGCAGCAAAGATTGGCTCCTTGAACCTCCCAAACATACATTTAAAGTTGCACTCGACCCACCCCAACCTGGAATATCACCTTGTACCATGGGAGGTGACCTCCTCTTCTCTCCCTCTCCCAGTGATCTTAGAACCAATGGATGAGGAAACCATCAACCTAAAAACCTTTAAGCCGGCAACACGTGCGTGTGTCTTATGAGTGCCAGAGACTCTGGGCAAGTGCCTTCAGTCCAGATACAACCACTTGCCCCTGCTCCATGCCTCACTCAGTTTTAATCTGCCTTCCTCCTCTCCTGGCACTTTTCTAAACCCCAAAGGCAGTGCTAAATATGTCTCACATGCACAGTTACTTCCTTTTTCATGTTGGAAGTGCTGCCTGAGTCTGTGTTCCTAATATGTGTGCAGATGTCTACTGTAAAATATACTGAACAAGTAGTGACTGCCTAATAGAGTCTTTTACAGGAAAATAATGGTGGTTACTACCACTATTAATGGTATGTCGGGTACATAGTGAATATCAGTGGAAATCAGTGGTTGAGGATTTCCTCTATTTCGGACTCTGCTCAAAGATCTTTATATGCACAAACTAATGTAATGGCATTTAAAATCGTTTGAGAAGCTTTTCACAATTTCAAAAGTTCCCCTTGTCTCCCTAGAGAACTGAGTCTTGCCATGCTATACACAACTTTCATGTATTGTTTATATGAAACCCCACAATTAGAGATGAATGTCTGTAAAATGTCAAAAGGTTGATTGGATACCAGTGATTAATTTGGCACTTTCCATATAAATGAGGAAGCTAGTGTTACAGAAAGAGTCTGCACTTTGACTAAGACAAGCCCAATGTTTATTAAAACCATTTTAATTAATACCCATTTATTGCATGACTTTATTATTTCTCTGAACCTAAGATTCTCCACTTGTAATATAAAAGCAATATTTACTTTATATGGAGGAGGAAAGCAAAGCTGTGTTCAGTTCTTTTTCATTTAACATTCTATTAGAAAAAAATTGCTATGAGCCAAGCAGTGTGCTATGTGCTGCAGACAAAATGGGGAAAAATGATAGAGATCCTGCCCTCAATGAGCTTATAGATTATGGAGCATACAGAGCATTGTAATTCAGGATAATCAGTTCTCTGCAAGGTAAAGAAGAGTATTCTAAGAGAGATTATAGGAGGATCAATTAATCCTACAGTGGTGATGCAGAGGAAACTTCCTGCAGAAGGGGACATTTAGCTGGAGACTTGTGGAACAAGGAGGAGACAGACAAATGAAATGAGAGTTAGACAAAGGAGAGTAAGGGATTTCCAAATCGAGTCAACAGAATGAGGAAAAGCCATCCTTGTTTATAAGCATCCTTTTAAAATTAAAGCACAATTCTCCCAGTCATACTGGAACCAGGTTTACTTTCCCATTCTGCACAATTATAAAAGTGGAGAAAAATTTAAATAGTACTTGCAGACATTGGACAGTAGTCAATGCAGGGCTTTCCACATTGAGAAAATGGAAACAAATGTGAATATAACAGTTGCTTTGATTTTCTGCTTGAAGGAACTTGCTAGATCATGGTCAAGAAGATGGACTTCAGCAGATATTATTGCACTGAGAAGATAGAAATCAGAGGTTGAAGGAGCTGAGGCAGCTAGAATTAGTGAGTAGAGAAGCATAAAGTAGGTAGTTATGGGGAGACAAAGTTCCTGAAATCCGGAAGAGAGTCCTTTTAAATTTATCATCAAATAGTATACATTTACAGGCTGAAATTCCAAAAGTCCAACCATAGAATACCCAAGTAGTTAGATAGGTCCAAGCTGAATGATTATTAGAACTCACACAGAGGTGGGAAACATTCAAGTTCCAAGCAGCTGGAACGCAGAGTCTTCCATGAACACTCGGGGTGTTGGATAAAGACTTCCAGGAAAGTTATTGTTACTGAACACAAGCACAGGTTTGTTTGCCTGCCACAGAGGAAGACCAATAACTGGAAGGCCAGGCTTGTGACAAGGAAAAAGATTTATTATTGAAAGGTAGCCAGTCAAGGAGACGGGAATTAAAACTCAGATCCACCTCCATGAAGGGAAAAAGGTAAATGTTTTCAGCTGGGGTTTTAGGCCGAAAGGAAACCATTGGAAGATTTTGCCCAGTTATTGCCCTACTTGAATAGTTGTATTTTAATTTCTTTATATGTTTAGAACTTCAGGGATTGGCCCAACCCTAGATGTTGATCCATCTCCAGGTATACCTTGACTTAGAGACACAACTGACATTGTTAGGAACTGACCTCTTACTAGATACCTCTCAGTTCTGCTCTCATCAGTAAGCATTTGTCTCTGATAGGTTTGATCCCTGCCCTAATACCAGTTCCCATACATTGAACCCAGCATATAGGGGGTTAAAACCAAAAGCACCCATTGCTTTTCCCTGCTTCTTTAGTTACAACCATATGTAAATATCTGTTTCTTTAACCTTTGACTCCCTGATCTTTACTACCAAGAAGTTACAAGTTATTAAAACCAGGTGGCCTCACGCTGGGCTCACACTAAAGTTTTGGCTAATCACAGCTCCTTGAAGTTTATGACAGGGAAACTCATGTCCAGAGAATATCAAGGAATTGAAGCTTCCCAGAGCCCAACTCCTTGGCTCCCTGGCATGGAATGCACCATCCAGCATTGAGGCAGAAAACCAAGGAAGCCGTCTATGGATTCCCTTATCTCCTCCTCCTCTCTGCAAGCAGCCTCGCAAGACAAAACACAGGCTGCTTGGAAACTGCTGACCAGCAAGGCCACTTGCTCCCCCTCCCTTAGCTAAAACCCCAAGTAAAAACCCTTGCTTGTAGCTTTTTGAAGAGTTTGGTATTGTCGCGTTAGATACCCATTCCCCTTTTTCAGTGCTGTGTAATAAAAAATTCCTACTTTCTTCCACTACACCTGGTACCAGAGACTGGCTTGCTGTGATGGGTGACTAAACTCACTTCAGGTTCGATATCAGGTTCAAAGAGTATCATGAAGGCTGCTAATATCACCAGATTTACATTGTCACAGTTCAACATCCTCACAAGCCCAAAAGGAAAGAGAAAATAAGTAGACTCTCTTTCCTCTCTTTCCTGCTGAGAATAGCTTTCATTGGAAATGTCAGTCATTGGTACAACTGGTTTTTCTTAGTTCACAAGGCTAAGTGGTACAAGAACTAGTTACTGTAATTGGGTTGAAGTAATTCTGCCATTGCTCCAATCAAGGAGAATTAAGGGGTAGAGTCAGCATAATTTGGGAGTATGGGAATGGTGATTTCTTAGAGGAAATTCAAGCCACGACTGCTGGAACAAATGGGAATAAATTTTGTGTACCAAAACCTGCAAAATATAAATGAAGTATTTGAGGAAAAAAGTACTAAGCGAGGAAGGGAAAATGGGCAAAGGACCTGATAGACATTTCTCCAAAGAAGACATAAAAGTGGTGAACAGATATATGAAAAGTTGCTCAACATCACTAATCATCAGAGACATGCAAATCAAAACCATGACATATCATCTCATACCTGTTAGAGTGGCTATTATCAAAAAGACAAGAGATAATAAGTATTGACAAGAATGTGGTGAAAAGAGAACATTTATAAACTGTTATTTGGAATATAAATTGGTACAGCCATAATGGAAAAGAGTATGTGGGTTCCTCAAAAAATTAAAAAGAGAACTGCCATATGATCCAGCAATCCCACTTCTGGGTATATATTCAAGGGGAATGAAATTACTAACTAAAAGAAATATCTGTATTTCCATTTCATTGTGTCAGTATTCACAATAGCCAATATATAGAAACAACCTAAGTGTCCATTGATGGATAAATGGATGAAGAAAATGTGATATATACACACAGAAATATTTTGAGCCTTAAAAAAGAAGGAAATCCTACCATTCACAACTACATGGTTGAAACTGGGGAACATTATGCTAAGTCAAATAAGCCAGACACTGAAAGACAAATACTGCAATATCTTACTAACGTGTGGCATCTAAATAAGTCAAACTCATAAAACAGAGAGTACAATGGTGGTTGCCAGGGGCTGGGATGTTAGGGAAATGGGGAGATGTTGGTCAGAGTGTACGAAGTTTCAACAAATAGGGATCAATAAGTTCTGGAGATTTAATGTACATCACGGTTACTACAGTTAATAATATTGTATTGTATACTTTGCTAAAAGAGTTTAAGTCTTCTCACTAAAAAAAATAAAAGATAACTATGTGAGGTAATGGATATGTGGTAAACATTTCACAATGTATACCTACATGCAAACATCAGGTTGTACATCTTAAATATGTACAATTTTTATTGTTCTATTATACCTCAATAAAGCTGGAAAAATTGACTTTTTAAGAAAGGATAAAATGTCTATAAAAGTGCAATGATTGTTTTTCTCCTATTATAATGAAACTATCACTTCCTCAGAAAGAACTTTCCTGGGTATTGTTTCTAATGTCCCACACTCCCCCACCACTACCAACAGCCATTCTCTAGCCCTTTAAATTGCATATAGCTTCCATGTGGCCTCTAAGAATATATGAAAAGGTTGACTGATTGTTAATATGTTCAATTACGTCCTTCTCTATGAGTTCAACCTACACGAGAGGAAGGACATCGTCTCTCTTGTTCACCACTATATTCTCATATCCCTAAACCAATACCTGTCCATCATGGGCATTTTATAGATATGTATTGAATAAAATGATAATGAATTAGTATTATACATATACAAATGAATACACATGTGCATATATTCATGTACGTGTCTTAAGGCTCAGTATGTGCCAGTTGGAGTAGTGGTTGCTCTACCTGTGTTGTATCAAGTAATTATCATGGGTCTACCAGCCACATGATATTATCACTATTTTACTGTACAGAAATATGAAGTACAGAGAAATTTTGTGGCATGTCTATGGTTACACAGATAACAATTGAGAGAAATGGAAATTTTGAGATGAAAACCCAGGGTTTCCTGATTTAAAAACCTACATTCTTCTCTAGTATACTCTACTTCCTGATATCAATACTTAGTCTCTTTCCAGCATGTCACCTCTCAATGAGAAGTAGGCAGTACATGAAATTATTGTTTCTAATTTTATTTAATTTATTTTTTCTCTCTAATAAATCAAATGTATTGAATGGACATTCAGTAAATACCATATATTGCACAATCACATAAATGGCCATGGATACAAATTAGATTAAGATATAACCCTGCCCTGTAGGAGAGAGGATGAGAGACCAAGGAAGAAAGGGAAGGTCGAGAGAGAGAGAGAAAATATAAGCTGAATCTGATCCATGATATGATTTTTGCTTTATGTGTATTTACACTCAAATAATGGTTTGTGCACATACGAGTATTGACTGGGCTATTCAAAGGTATTTTCTATGGGAGAAGGAAAGCAGGAAAAGGAAAGAGAGGGAAAAGCCATACATCTCAACTTTCTGAAGGTAAAAATACCTTGCATTCCCAAAGGCAGGAAAGAAAGTCAAACAAGTGGGAGGAGTATTGGCCAAGGAAGCAAAAACATGCAGTCTGCCATGGAGGCCCCATTTCAATAATAACTTTTTGCCCTTGTTCTGCCAAATCTTATTTACTACCTTCATGTCATTTTATAAAAGCCGTGGAGGTTGATGAAAAACTTTCAAGAGCTATTAACTCATTGAAGTCATGATGCATTTATTTAACTTCTGCTATTATTGATAAAGAGCCAGCAAAATGGATTGTTAACTTCTTAGGGGAAAATGAGAACATAGCTCTGAATTTATATATATATATATATATATATATATATATATATATATATATATATATATGTATATGTATATATAAAAATTACAATCAGAGTTGGATTCTGGTTCTTTCCCAAGTGGGGTTCTTGCATAATTGTCAAGATAGATTTGCTGGAACATTTTCCTGCTGATACATTGGTGGCATCAAATCTCCTATAACTGGTACAGGAGATACTGTTTCTGCCATATGAGGATTTGATGGCACCGGGAACACAACCTGTGAAAGCAATCAGAATGCCATACGTGAGTGAAGCAAATAACCTAAGGGTTTCCCTTTCTTGCCCACACAATGTCATCATTATCAGAGTCTACCATTTCTTCTCTGAATGCAGTCTCAACATCAGTTTGGTGGGGTTTCTCAGGCATTCTTTAGATCAGGCCATATCTAGAATATACACTCAGTGATAGCTCTTAGTATGAGATACTGATAGCTGTTGCTGTGGTGTTGCAGGGATGGATCTCACATGTGGATGGTGGTGCCCAACCAGTTGGGTAAACCGAGGTATCGTGGAAAATATAGACCTCTTCTATGAAACTTTGTTGTGCATGCTGATGGCAACAGCCTACTGAAATCATTGATTTGCTGGACCTGAATAAACCATTGCAAAAACTACACTGACCCAAAATAGCAAGAATTGTTAGGAAACTAAGGAAAATGCCTGTGCTTCTTCTAGAAACTCAATGTGAAATGGAGTGTGTGTGTGTGTGTGTGTGTGTGAGTGAGGAAGATCTATCCAGGAAGAGATAGAGACTTAAACATTATGCCCCAAGGCTGTTTCTTTTCTTGATTCACACTTCCCAACACTGTAGACAGTAGAATTAGGGGAGCACATATCTTAGCTCTGTAACTACTCTAGGAGCAGAAGGGAACACTGGCCTTGATATTCTGATAGGAACGTTACCAATGAGTTTGTTCCCTTGTTCAGATGCTTCACTTAATGAAAAAAATACTCCACTTAATAAAATTACAAAATCACTGGGAAATGCTGAGAAACTCTAGCTTCTAGGGTCTTATAATGCAAGAGACCACTAATAAAGTTAATGTAATTTAGTCAATTTCTCTTCTGTGCTCAAGGGTGGAGGGGGGTGGGGGATGTGGTGCAGCATGGGAGCACCCAAAGAAAGTAAAGAGGCACAAAATGGAGGAGAAAGGCACCAGAAAAATAATGTTATGAGACTATTATTGTCTTATTACTGGGTTTTGGCATTTGTCTGACCTGGGCCTTTGGGTAAAGAAACTAATGAGGATCTGTTGGGCTTTTAATATTCATTTCTCACCCTGGAACGCTCAATTTTTGGAAGATATCCTTATTTTATTCTTCCTAAAGCCTCTTGGACTCTTGTGTCCTCCCATTTCCCAATCCTCTCCAGGTGTCATCCTTTCTGCTCAGCAGTCAAGAAGATCTGCTGCAGGTCTCAGGGTGAGAGAATCGGCTTGTGTGCATACACTGACAGAGAAGTGTGAAACCCTGACTTCTTCATCAGCCCAGGGAAGGCTGTAATTGGGGCAATGGATTAGAATCTGGCACTGTCTACAGACCTCTTCATTGTTAAGTATCTTGATGTGGAGTAAGAGTTGAGGCCCTTTGAGGGATAAAGACGAAGAAAAATAGCTTTTCTTTCTCCATTGTAGTAGGCAGAATTCTAAAATGACACCTGGTCACCCATGCCCCTGTATGATTCTCTTCCTTAGAGTATTTGTGGGACCTGTGTATATGATGGGATATCAATCCTGTGAGTTAGGTTACTAATCAGTTGACCTTGGGCTCATCCAAAAGGACATTATTCTGGAGAGACTTGATCTAATCATGTGAACTCTTTAAAAGAGGCTTCAAGTGCCAAAGACTTTTGCTCTCCTTTAGGCCTCAACGTAGACGTTGTCGTGAGTTCCACAGACGAGAGGAAATAAATTCTGCCATGTGAGCATGGAAGAGGACCAGAGGCCTCAGCTGAGATCACAGCCCCAGCCAACTTCTTGATTACAGCCTTAGAAACCCTGAGCAGAGAACCCAGCTAAGCTGTGCCTAGACTCTTACCCGTGGAAATTGAGAGAGAATAAATGTGTATTGTTTCTTGCCTCTACCTTTGCGTAATCTATTACATAGAATAGAAAGTGAATGCAGGTATCTTCAAGGGAAACCCACTACTCACCCGACCAGGATTACAACAGGTTATTTTGCATCCAAACACAGAGAGGAACATCGCAATGCAGAACTCCAGCACACTTAAAATGAGCACCACCCCATCCATACCCTAAGAAAAATATTCATAACAAGAAAACGTGAGGAATAAAGATGACAAGTCCAAATCATTGACCACAGATTACAATACCAAAAGAGATGCAGCATGAGGCAGAGGTCAGAAAAACTGGCTCCTAATTGCAGCCATACACTTATGTAATTCTTAGCCTTCTGAATGTCACTTCTCCTCCTAATTTTTTCACTAATAAAATAATCATTTTTCCCCATCCTCTGCTTTCCAGTGTTACTATAGATACAGAATGTGAAAATGCTATTAAGCGGGGGAGAGATCGTCAAGATAATAATCAACTTAGTTCTTTCAAACACTAGGAATTCCATACAGCTGACACAATAATGTGACCTCATATCTTAGTAAATGAGGCAGAGTAATAAGTTTAGGCAGGAAGATAATAGAGCAATGAGATCCACATCCTGCTCCCTAGAATCTGTGAATATGTCAAGTTACATGGCAAAGGAGAATTAAGTTTGCAGATGGAATCAAGGTTAATAGATGACCACGAGATGAAGGGGTTATCTTGGATTGTTTGTTAAGCCCAAAATAATTATGGAAGTCTTATAAGTGGAAGCAGGAGGTAAAAGAGTCAAAGTCCATGAGAGACTTGAAGATGTTGCACTGCTTGCTTTGAAGATGGAGGATGGCACAACAGGGGCAGGAATGTAGGCAGCCTCGAGAAACCACAAAAGTCAGAGAAACTGATTTTCCCTTACGGCCTCTAGAGAGGAAGACAGCCCTAACAACTCTTTGTTTTAGCCCAGTGAGACTCTTTCAAACTTTTGACCTTCAGAACTGTCAAACAATAAATTTATGTTGTCTTAAATCACTAGGTTTGCAGTAACTTGTTAAAGCAACAACAAGAAACTAATACAACAAGGAATACCAAGTTAGTTGGTCTTTAATCCATTTCCACAGAGAATAGACTTTAGGTCTAATTTTTAGCCAAAACACATGGTCAGATTTGAGAAATACTGGGCAGTACTCTTATTGCTAAATATCTGAATTGGATGCCTGAATTGATGCTTAGGATTCTTTGGTCTAAATATTCTCTTTTTCTCTCTGTGGATAGGGATAGTACCTCTGCTGTGGAAGAGCCAGTAGATCAAGAGCCCAGGACATGAGTGACACTGATTCAAGTGAACCTTGAGAATACTTGCATTCATTGTTTCTTAATCTATTTACTCACCTCTTCAAGCTATTCGGTAGCCTTTATGTTTCAGGAATTGTAGCCACTAATGATAGGGCATCAAACAAAACAGAGAGTTTCCCTAACCGCAAGTATTTTTCCATCTAGTAGGGTAGACCAGGAGTTAACACAATTTCCATCAGGGTCCAGCTAGCATATATTTTTGGTTTTGCAGGCCATATGGTCGCAAATACTCAACTCTGCTGTTACAGTACAAAAGCAGCCATGGACAATATGTAAACAGATGAGTGTGGCTTTGTTCAATTAAACTTTATTTACAAAAACAGGTGTCAGGCTAGATTTCCAACAAAAAATAGAAAAAATACATATAATATATATGCTTTGAGCTAGATGAAACTACTATATTTCTAGATCAAGTAGACTTGATCATTGGCAACTTCATTTGGTTCTGCCTAATGATTCCAAGTAGTGTGCACTGTCTATATTTCCTACAAAGAGCTCACCTCTTTCTAACTCTTTTTATATTTAAGTAAGTACAAAAGTAAGCCCTTGGGCCTTGTCAACTTCTAACTGCTTTCCTATATTTCTATCTTTTCTTCTCAGAAACACTGGAGCTTCCTGAAGGTGGGGGCCTGGTCTCCTTCTTACGTCTTCCAGAGTGTCAACTCTGGGGCTGGGCATAAAGTGTGGGCACATAGACCTCTGGACTGACTGTGCAAGTGCCCAGGTAGAAATAGACCTGATGCTCCAGATCCGAGGAAGCCCTTATGGATGCACTCTGCTATAAGGGCAGGCGGAAAAAATGCTCACAGAATAGGAATTTGTGATGGTCTTTGGGAGAAGGTGATTGAGATGAAGGCAGGACTGGCTACAGCATTTACAGGCCCTCTCGTGAAAAGGTATTAAGAACTTCAAGACAGCAACAGCACAGCAGTAAACCAAGTGTAGACCTCTTCTATCTACAAAGCCCTGAGTGACCTTACAGGTCCCGTGCCCACAATACCAGCCCTATGAGGATGGTCAATTGTAGATTGTGTCCCTGTCATTGTGCCCTTAAAGTCTATGAGTGGAGAGAACTTCCAAAAGTGGATGTCAGATTCTTCTTAAGCATAACTACATGAAAAATATTAAATAATAGGAGTATTAGAGGCAGGAAGTTACAGAATCTGATCTTACTTTTGCCAATATCTAACTGAGAGAACTTGAAAAAAGTTTTACATTCTCTGAAGAAACTCTCTTCTGATTTTGAGTGAGTGGTAATAAATAAAATTTTTGCTGTAAAAAGTGATAGAAATCTCAAGGGGAGTAGATTATTTTAGCAAAGACACTGAAGGGGTTATTTTTGGGTGAATATATAACAATCAAGACTCACCTAGGATTAGCCAGGAATGAAGAAAAGTTCGTGCAACTGATCTGCATAAGAAATTAGGGAGAATGCTGTTTCTAAATTTAGGTGAGGAAAGAAGACAATGAGAGCAAGAACTAAGCAGCACAGTGAAAGGGTGGAAGTTCAAATGGAGGGGAGATAACGGAAAACTTAGTGATGTTGAGAATGGCTAATAGACTTTTTAATATTAAAGATTTCATTGCATTTTAGTCTGCTATGGGTGCAGCAATAACTCTTCTTTCCTGCACTTACCCAAAACTTCTAGATGTTTTACCACCTACAAAATCTTGTGTAAGTGGTAAATTGGAAAATAAAGCGATTAGGATAATACCAGGATGAGTGGAAGTGGTACAGAAAAGTAGTAAAACACAGATTAAAGATTTAGAATTTTCTAAGAGCTGGAAGTTGAGGCCAAAGTGCTTAATGTTTCAAGCACATCCAGAGATGTTGGGAGGGGTACTGGGTTAATCGCCACTTGTCAGATAATGTTCAAGACAATTTTCCTTTATTATTAGAGACATATATGCATGATTAGAGACATGATGCAGGCAACGGTATCAGGCTCCATCAGGGCTCCCTGGGACATATAGAGGTTGACATCTGGGCTCCAGTTTTAGAATGGATAACAGGACATACTTACCAGTGTTTTGAAATTAAATGGGAAAACATGCAAAATGCTTAGCACGTTAGTTATTACAGAGTGAGTGTTCTTCAACTATAAGCTTTCTTCCTATTTTTCCTTATTACATTTACAGAAGGAACACAGAGAGAGATGAGATGTGGGCCTGATTCCTAAATAAAAGATCGCCCTATGTCTCAATCACTTCTAACTTTTCAAAGTGATTCATCAATTAGGGAATACTGATGGTTACTTTTGCCAGACCCAGGGCTCCTGTGCCTTGCTTCCACCACAGTATCCCACAAAAAGAGGAAGCACTAACCATTAAAACATTTACAAGCATGGAACAATTCATTGGCTTCTGATTGTTGTGACAGTAATAGTAACGAGATGAAAAAACACTCATGCTGATCACAGTGATTATGATCCCTGATGCAGCTAACACAGAGCTGGTGATGTTTAGTCCTAGGCTACCTTGGACCTAGAAAGGAAGGAAAATCAATTAATCCAGGAACATCTTCCATTATATCTTCATCAATCACTTTACACCCATCACTTCGTGTCCAGCCATCTTTTCCATCTTGATTATTGCAATCATCTCCTAACTTTGTCTCTGTCTTTATGGTAGTTTCAACTCTAATCTCCTGCCAAAACACAAATATCATCCTGTTATTCCCACACTTAAATCCTTCAGATGACTCCCATGGGCACATGAAATCAGCTCCAATCTCCTTAGCTGGGTTTTCAATATCCTTTACACTTTAGCTGGACAGTCCTGTCTGTGTGCATCTCCTACCATGTACTGTTTCAGGTGCCTGACTTATTTTCTAAATTCCACTTGCCTCTCATGCCTCCATGCCTTTTGCGTAGTATCTCCCTTTGCTGTGTATTCCTTTTCCTACGTTCTCTTTCTCAGACAAGTTTTGGTGGCTTTTAATAAGAACTAAAATTCCTCAGGAAAGTATGAGAGGCGTCGTATGGCTGTCACATGAGGTAGATTTTAATGGTTATACCTAGAGGAGATGCTAGGGAGGCAAATAGAGGTCAGATTTGGAAAAGCCATATTGATCATCTCCGTACTTTGATATTCATTATCCTTTGAGTGGAGAAAGCTCCAATGTGGTTTTACCTAGCAGAAACATTTGTTGAGATCTAGGCTTTTGCCTTTTATTGTTTTAAATTTCCTGCTTCTTATTTAACAGCCTTATTGTGAATTTCTTTGGTGGCAAACTGAATCAAAATCCTCTCTGCCTACAGTTGGAATACAAACTTTCATCCAAGACAATAAATATGATGCCACACCAACACTTGGTGCCACTGTCATGAGGGGCTGGATCTCAAGTTGTAGGTTTGTATGACCCATCCATTTGACGGTTCTTTCAGGAATTCTCTGTATTTCCATAAAGATTCTCTCAGCAACTGCCTTCCCAAACTATACCTTCTCATGTCAGTAATTCTATTATCAGCCAATTTTTTATTCCAATTTTTGAAAGACCAATCCAACTAGGTAAAACTTAGAATCTCTTCTGATTTTTAAAAACACACAAAATTTGTTTTCTCTTCTGGCAGAATACCTAGGAGGTTAATCTTTCTTCCTTTGGAACAGAAACCAAGAAATGCTACTCACCACATCTCTTGTAGTTCTAGTTCCTGCTACAATTGACAAGGACCCTGAAATAATAAACTAATAACAAGGAGAAAAATACAGGTAAAAAATGTTATACAAATATTTGAAGGCATAACATACCAAAACTTGTCCCAAAATGTGATAAATATGCTAAACAGACTAATTACATTGGAAGAGACACAAAAGTTTGTAAATAATGGTACCCTTTTCCCCAAAACAACAGAGAAATTGTACCAAATGGAGTCACAGGAGAATTTGTCAAGCCTTTCAGAAAGTGTCTAACTGTGATGGTATTTAATCTGAGGGGATTGAAATATAAAGGAAGATCCTCAGTTCCTAATATGAAGTACCTCTAATATGGTGCCAAAATTTAATAAAGTATTACAAAAGAAAAAACCCTAATGATTGTTTTCATTTTAAACTGACTATTCAAAGTTGTAAAGAAAATTGCAGCAAAGAAAAATTTTAAATTCTATATTAGACGATGATAAGAATATACAATTTCATTTGACACCATCAATTGGGTAATTATTTTCACTTAGGTAAAATGACTGGAGTCAACTCAATTGGTCTCGCTGCCTTAGACTTTCTTAACGGTTTCAGTTTCTGGGTTTGCTTTCCAAATTTAATTTCAGATGTTTCAAAAATTCTATCTTAATACAAAAGATGATTGATCTAATGAAACAGCTTGATAAATTTCTTCAACTGATTTCAAAATACCAAGACATAGAGATGATTAATGTAAACTAAATCTCCTCTGGAAAAAAAGAACAGGGAGAATAATCCGTCGTATTATATGAACTGAATCATAAACATATGGAGTATTTCTTAAAATGTCAAGTTATTTTAATATTGAAATATTATTATAATTTATGAAATTACTATTTAAGGAGAAAACTCACATGCTAATTGCCATTTATGTTTATAGTCTTGATAAGACATTTCATAGCATTCAACATTATTATTGACTTAAACATTATTTATAAAATATGAAGTGTTGCATTTTCCATAACATGATAGAACATCTATCTCAGTCTAAAGTCGTTACCATGTTTAATGGGAAACACTAGGGCCATCTCATAAAGTCAAATCAAGATAAAGATGGAGACTATTATGTATCACTATTCTTAGTATATTAACCAAAATGATTATATAAAAAAATTGAAGCAAATGGTTAAAATTACTGTTAAATATGAATATCTTATACTGAAAACATCCAAGGTTATCAACTAAAAACTACCATAAATAGGAAAATACAGTGAGGCACATGGGAACATAATTATATACAGAAATTATGTATACACATTATAAATATATGTGTGTTTGAATATAGAATTTCATAAGATAATTTCATTTACCATAGCAAAAAATATATAAGGCTTCTGCGAGAAAAAACTTAACAAGGAATGTGAAAGATATATAGAAAGAAAAGATTATGATGTTCTAAAAGTACACAAAATAAAACTTGAACAAATAGACTAATAAGGGGATAATTTTATATAATACTGATACAGGAGATTTAGATCTACTGGAGGGTAAAGAGCCAGATAGAAGAGAAATTTGTGACTCTTTCTTGGTGTTTGTTCTTGTCCACATAAGGGAGAAAAAAAAGACACATCACAGGTGAGATTTCTCAAAGAAGGTTGAAAGAACACCTGAAGGTAGCAGAAAAATAATGTTTCCCCAGTTAACAAAGGCTCCTCTAGTGGGATACCTACAAGAGTCTGAGTGATGCCTCAATTGACAAACACAGCTCGTGCAGTTCCTGGTAATCTACTGATCATGTGTAAAGGTGTAAATTATGAAAACTGGTTTCCAATGTGGTCTTGAAAAAGAAATGAAAGGGGAAGCAGAAAACTAGAGTGGTCAGATGAATGAAATACTGGAAATAGACTGGCTCTATTTGAGCCCTGATTGCCATACCATAAAATTGTGCGATCTTGGGCAAGTTACTTAATCTCTCTAAGTTGCAATTTTTTTTAACCTTAAAATGAGGACAATGATAAATCCTTTCTCAGAAGTTTGGGATGATTTTTTTTGAGATGGAATTGCAAATATAAAGCACTTAGCAGAGTGCCTAGATCATAGTATGAGTTTAATAAAAGCTATTATTGACATCAGTATGATGAGATAAACAAAGCATTGCACAACTGCCCAGAAGGAGAACAGTATTTACTGTTCTTCAGAGCTTGAATTTTTTCTATAAACAGGTGAGGAGGCACATAAAACCAGCTCATTATAGGCTTTAGACTCTAAACGATCTCATTCTCAACTTTGTAGATAAATAGAAATTCTGCAGACTTGAATAGGTTCCCTGATTCTAACACAAACCCAGTTTATACATGCATTTTCCTCTTGTCAGTAGGTAAAACTTGATACTTTATATTCTATTTACACTCTCAATTTGCAGAGAAACTCTGCATTTTGTTCAGGGGGAAATTTTTAATATTTCTTAAATTTTAGTTCAGTTTTAATTATAGTTATTGATATTAAAGTTATGAGAAAAAATTTAGCTAACAGCACTTGCATTTGCTAAGCTAACCTCTTGCTAAGGTCTGATAGTTGACTACAAATGTCCTGCATACCAGCCATGCCCCCTTTTCTTCCTTGCTAACAAAATCCTCATTTTGTTCAGTCTCCCAAGAGCTTCAATGAACCCTTCCCAGCCATAGAGGTGAATCTCGATTAGTCCAAGCAAATAGTGGGAAATTCGTGACCTTTGCCCATAGTTGGCTTGGGAATAGAAAACATTTATGCATTATAAAACATTTATGAACAATGACATGTGCCAACATATCTGATATGATATGCCAGCAGTCCTCAATGAGGTTACCTCAATGAGGTAACTCCTGAATTAACCAACCCTGACTAGCCACCAGGCTTCTTGTTGTGAAATAATCAACGTTTTCAATGTTTAATCCATTACAGATTACAGTTTGGACTTTTTGGTACATGTTGCTGTAATATATCCTACCTGATATACATTAAATATTTAGTCTGCTTAGCTTTCTATGAGTTTTATATTATTATTACCACTTTAAACATGAGAAAATTGAGTCAAAAGAGGTTAGAGATCTTTCTCAAAGTTAAAGAACTACAAGATAGGGTTAGGATATGATTCCAAAACACAGGATATTAACAACTATGTTATACTGTCTCCAACTATATCCAGCGGTATTCTGCTCACCATCACCGATCCCCAAATTGTGTACCCTGAGTACACTGATATGGG
This sequence comes from Equus przewalskii, assembly GCF_037783145.1. NCBI lineage: Eukaryota > Metazoa > Chordata > Mammalia > Perissodactyla > Equidae > Equus > Equus przewalskii. Next base: position 21,599,191 of record NC_091841.1, read on the forward strand.
ACGGTCATAATAAAATTCAGTAAATGAGAGCCAAACACTAATCATTATTATTCCCAAGCCGAGGTTCACCAGGGCAATCACGATCTGCACAACCTAGAAACAAAGAAGAAAGTAAAACCTGATTATCTACCACAAAAACAGAGCCCAAGCCATCCCCTTTCCACCACTAAGTTATCCTTATTCTCTAACATTTGAAATAGTCAGATGGTCTTCTTGATATTTTCTTGTCATTTTTTTCATATAAAGAATTGTGGATATATTAATTTACTAAAACTATGTCTTGGTATATCTATCCCAATTGCCTCAGGAATTTCAAAGTAAAAAAAGGAGCGTACCAGGACCTACCCAGAGGTGTTTTGTGATACCTAGATATAATGCTACTCCTACCAAAACTGTTACTCTCCTTTGCACATGCTCAGAAAGAAGTGATCCAGAAATTAAGAAGCAAATATTCCAGCAAGGAGAAGTAATCTAAGGAAGGAGAGTATGTATAAGGGAAGACAAAGAGAATAGCAATATGCCATTTTCTTGGGGTCTGGGGCCTGAGGATTCAGGGGTCTTGATTCAGGGTCTAAAATAGAGAAGTTGTAACATAGTACCCCTTGGCACTCAAAACGATCCAAGGTGTCTTAATGACTTAGCCTCATTGATTTAAAGCTTGGACTAGAGACAAACCTCTGTATTCACTGTCCTCCCACATTCACTAACCTGTGTTTCTTTAAATGGTCTATTTCCTCTAGGCACATCCACCTGAGACTCCAGACAGCAATGCACAGAGGATAGAAGAAGGCTAAGAAAATTCCCCAAAGAGAAAGTAACAATATGGGTCCATCAACCATCAGGAAGGTCTGTGGCTGGGACACCAGCTAGTGTACATGTGTCCTTTTCTTTTTCCACTCTTCCATGCTGAAGTTAAGTATAGTTATCATGGATGACCCACAACCTCACAGTACATATGAAGTCACTCTATTTTAACTCAACTAAATCAGAAGCAAGATGCAATAAAATGTTGAATCATTTTTCAAATGAAAGGGCCTGAACACCAAATGCTGATGTTCTTAGGGCTGCCTGATGTATTATGAGGCTATTGGGACAGAGTATTTGTTTTATGTTTGATCTATTGTGTTTCTAAAACATGATGTGTCTTCTCTCAGATCCTCAACTGACTTACCCCAAGGACTTTGGGTTCCCCCTTCAAGAACTTCTCTGACATCCCTTTCCACAGATATGGGTTCTGATCAGCAACCTGTCCCAGCTGGTACACATTAGGACCAGCCCCTGGCATGGTCTGTTCCATCCTTTGCATGGTTGTCATGGCAGCAGAAAAGGTGCTACAATAAGAAATGTAATTTAAGATGAGGTCATGGAAATGATAGAACAGCCTCTGGTCTACATGCCCTTCCTCTATTATAACAGCTATTAGAACATCTTCGCAAATGTCATTATTTTGTAGTCTAGCTGAGAAAGTAGAACAAGGAGAGAAAGAGAGAAAGAGAGAGTGATAAATGCCTTGTGACATCAAGATGCTAGAAAGTATTGGAGAGATAGAAATATGGATAAAATTGAGATGAATAGGCTGGGCCCCGCAAATTCGGGAAATGTCTTCCAGTTCATGCATCAAGTCTGCACTCAGATTTTATCTCTATCCATATTAATACATATTCCCTTGAGTATAGCCATTTCCCCTTTGAAAGAAAATTTATAGTAGCAACAAAGTGTACAGAATCACCTGCATTCCAATTTAATGTATTTTGTAGTCTTCCTTTTCTTATCAGAACACTGTGACTCAGAGGGCTCTCAGAGCTGGAAACTTTCTCCATCTTCATCTTTACTAAATACAATTTGTGTAATCTTGGATTATACTCTATAAACTCTGGACTTTGGGGATGGAAATTATGATTCTGAATCAATTCCCTGGCACCAGGAATTTAAATCTCTTGTCCCATTAAAATGCTTTAAATCCTGACTTGTCAATGCAAGGACATAAAAAATTATCTTTCTGAGACTCAAAGCACAACCATGATACTCTTATGCCACTTTTTCTCCCAATACAGTAACCCCAATCAGGTTATGTGGAGATAGGTTAAAGTCACATGAACATTTTTATCTACTCATCTGAGTCCATATTCAGATCTTGCGTGGCTCACTTCCATGAATTTTGTGGGAAGTCAAACTGGTTATGACTCTGCAAAGCCACAATCAATTCTGATACCATTTATGCTTTCATTGGTGCTTGGTAAATTCTCAAGATTAGAGATGTGTGCAATGTTGGTAGCACAAAGTAAAAGAATGTTCTAGCAGCACAAATTTTCTGTGTATTGGAAAAGAATTCAGAATTTCTGGAAAGGATTATTAACCTATGTTTATATTCAGATGGCCAAGGGCACTACATTATTAGTTATCTAGCAATAAAACTGATGAAAATCAGTAAAAAGTGAGTCAGTTTCAAAGATAGATAGAGAAAATGTTCAAATTAAAATAAAATATCAATCATTTAAAATATTAATTTAATTTTGGTTAAATATACATTCTGAGTTCTGGAAAGCAGTAGAATGTAAAGTACTAAATAGTAAATCAGTAAAACTTAAAAAAATAAGAATATAGAAAAGTATAATGAATAATTCATAAGCAATGCAAACGTGAAAGAGACGAAATAGTTAAGATCAAGAAGTAAAGAAGAGGATGTAACCAAAAAAGTCAATGTTTCTTCTACTGTTCTAGAAAATTTCCAATATCAATATGGAGAAAGAAATTTGGAACTCCACTTTGAAACTAGGAAACAACTAAAATCTCCATAACACAGGTGAAATCACTGTGGAAACCACCAAGATTCACAAGGATGAATTCTGGGGAAATGTGGAGAGTGTCAAAGAAACAGGACCCTATGGCCACAGATTTTCAGCGTACACTTCTCAAATACAAGAGGCTCATTGAGGTAGGAAACATATATTATTGTTTATAATCCTGAGAGTGAACGCGCCAGTTGATAGCTGTAACTCTCTGCACAAGTATAGTTCTGAGAAGTAAAGGGCAGGAAGAAAAGAGAAATCACACCAAAAAGCCCATATTGTACAAAGCCATCTGTCTCTGAATAAGTCTTACACTGGAGTTCACAATGAAGGAAGCAGGTATTCTTGGCATAAATCTCCAAGATTCCACAGATTAAGATCATCTGAATATATCATCACAGTCACAGATCACCAAATGCACAAAAACAAAGATACCATGAGATGTATTGAGGAGAAACACCAAATGCATCAGATATTAGCATAATCAAATACAGAATATGTAGTAAATATGGATAAAATATTCAAGTATAAATGGAATCACAAAAGCGAGAAAGCATAGATAAACTGCAAAAAACGACATGACTAATTTCAGGTGTGAATAAAGATGATGTTGATATTTAAACAAAGCTGGTCAAGTGTGAAATAGCAAAGAACAACTGAAAAGAGAATTAGTGAACTGGAAGGTAAATCTGAAGAAATCACCCAGAAGCCATATAGAGAGACAAGGAAATGGTCATAATAGAATACAGGTTAAAAAATTAGAAGTGAAGAATTAAAATTTCTAGAATACGTATAATTAGAGGACTAGAAAGAGAGAAAATAATAAATGGAGGATATGTAAAATTGGCAACATATGGAATGACAACAAACTATATATTTTCTTTAACTGATGAAATACTTAAACCCACAGGTACAGGTCATATAACATACACCAAACTGTATCTTGAACGGATCTATATTGAAACGCAGTATAGTGAATCGAAAGATAGCAAAGAACAAAGATGATCTTCAAAGTAGCAGAAAAGAAAACTCAGGTCACACACAAAGTAATGGCAATTAGAGTGGTAATAATGCAAGCCAGAAAACCACAGAAAACTATGTTTGAAACAACTATAAACCTAGAGTTTGTTCTGCACCCAAACCGTACTTCAAGATCAAAGGTAAAATGAAGACATTTTCAGTTAATAAACACCTGACAGAGTTTACCAGCACAGACATTTGCTGAACAGAACTTCTAAATGATGTGCTTCTAAAGTAAGGCATATGAAACCCAGAAGGATGTTCCACGATAGAAGAAGGAATGATAAGCAAAGAAACTGGTGAACTTGCATGTACACACATTGTTTGTGCAAAATGAGAACAACAATATCTAATGTATTAGGTTAAACAAGAGGACAAAACAAAATACCAGATCCCCAAAAAGCAAAATTTGGGATTGGAATGATGAAAGTTGGCTTCTAAATTCCTTGTGTTCTTTGGGAGATGGGTGAAGGGAGTGACTTCAGATTTCGAGTAAGAATGAAAACAATCAAGAGCTACCAATAAAGAAAGGAAGCAAGTTGTGCAATTTTTCAATAAAGAAAGGAAAATGTTACGAGAAAACAAATGAATGATGATTAAAATAATAAATGTAATCCATAATGCAAAAATGCCAGAAAGGAGACCAAATGAGCAGAAAATAGGTTAGACAAAGAGAAAGCAAAAATAAGGGTAAAGCACCTCCAGAATTGCTGAGCGAGGGCACCTGAAAATCTACTCCTCTGTAAAAGCAATGAGAACACTGGAAAAATTGTCTGCATCAACTTTTCCAGAACTGTGGGCACTAACCAATACCTTGCAACAATCCCAGGAGCTTTTATTTAAAGAAAAGGCTGAGTCCCACTAAATATATTGAGGTTGGTCACTTTTTTTGTGGTATAATATTCACAGTCTACAATTTACCTTTTTTAATTTACATTTTTTAAAAATTTTTATTGAGAGTATGATAGTCTACAACTTTGTGAAATTTCAGTTGTACATTATTATTTCTCAGTTACTTCACCCTTTGTGCCCACCCCCCACCTCCCCTTTTCCCTGGTAGCCACTAATCTGTTCTCTTTGTCTGCATGTTTAACTTCCACATATGAGTGGAGTCATACAGAGATTGTCTTTCTCTATCTGGTTTATTTCACTTCACATAATACCCTCAAGGTCCATCCATGTTGCTGTGAATGGGACGATTTTATTCTTTTTTATGGCTGAGTAGCATTCCATTTTATATATAGACCTTATCTTCTTTATCCAATTATCAGTTGATGGGCACTTAGGTTGTGTGTCAGTGTATAGCCTTAAGCACATTTACATTGTTGCAAAAACACTAGCACTTCCATCTCCAAAAGTTTTTCAACTTCCTCGGCTGAAACCGTATTGATTAAATACTAACTCCATATTTCCACCTCCCCCTAGCCCTGTGGCCACCACCATTCTACTTTCTGTCTCTCTGAATTTAACTATTCTATGAATCTCGTATAAGTGGAATCAGACAATATTTGTTGTTTTGTGACTAGATATTTCACTTTACAAAATGTCTTCAAACTTCACCCCATGTTATAGTCATGTGTCAAAATTTCTTTTCTTTTTAAGGCTGAATATTATTCCATTGTATATCTAAACCACATTTTATTTATCTAGGCATCAGCCAATGGGCACTTGGGTTGCATCCAACTTTGGACTCTTGTGAATGATATTGCTGTGTACACGGGTATACAATTTTCTGTTCAAGTCCCTGCTTTCACTATTTTAGGGTATATATCCAGAAGTAGAATAGCTTGATCAGATTACTGTATGGTAATTCTGAGACTAATTTCTTTTTCAATTATTTTATTTAAATCATAAACGTTGATAACATTGTATAATTTCACCTTGTACGTTATTATTTATCTATTTCAGTATAGACTGCATTGTGCTCACCACCTGTTGCCTAATTTTTATCCATCACCATACGTATGGGCCACCTTACCCCTTTTGCCCACTCCCAGTCCCCTCCCTTCTGGTAACCACTAATCTGTTCTCTTTCTCCATGTGTTTGTTTATCTTCCATATATGAGTGAAATCGTGCAGTATTTTTCTTTCTGGCTTATTTCACTTAACATCATACCCTCAAGATCCATCCACGTTGTTGCAAATGGGATGATTTTGCCTTTTTTATGGCTAAGTAGTATTCCACTGAGTGTATATGTGTATATATATATATGGTATATATATATATATATATATATGTATGTATATGTATATGTATACATATGTATGTATATATGGTATATATATATATATATATATATATACCATGTTAGTTTGCCATTTTAGAGTTGATGGGCATTTGGGTTGCTTCCACATCTTGGCTATTGTGAATAATGCTGCAATGAACATAAGGGTGCATAAATCTCTTTGGATTGTTGACTTCAAGTTCTTTGGATAAATTCCTAGTAGTAGTGGGATAGCTGGATTATATGATTTTAATTTTTTGAGAAATCTCCATACTATTTTCCATAGTGGCTAGATAAGTTTGCATTCCCACCAGCAGTGTATGAGCGTTCCCTTTTGTCCACATCCTCTCCAACATCTGCTATTTCTTGTCTTCATGATAATAGCCATTCTGACAGGTGTAAGGTAATATTTCATTGTAGTTTTGATTTGCATTTTCCTAGTAATTAGTGATGTTGAACATCATTTCATGTGTCTGTTGGCCATCTGTATATCTTCTTTAGAGAAAAGTCTGTTCATATCTTGTGCTCACTGTTTTATTGGATTGCTTTTTTTGTTGTTGAGTTTCATGAGTTCTTTATATACTTTGGAAATTAACCCCTTGTCAGATACATGATTTTCAAATATTTTGTCCCAGTTGGTGGGTTGTCTTTTCATTTTCTCTACGGTTTCCTTTGCCTTGCAGAAGATTTTTAGTCTGATGAAGTCCCATTTGCTAATTTTTTGCTTTGTTTCCCTTGCCTGAGTAGACATGGCATTCGAAAAGACACTGCTAAGGCTGATATCAAAAAGTATACAGCTTATATTTTCTTTCAGGGGTTCTATGGCTTCAGGTCTTAGATTGCAGTCTTTAATCCATTTTGAGTTAATTTTTGTGTATGGTGCAAGATAATGGCCTATTTTCATTCTTCTGCATGTGGCTGTCTAGTGTTCCCAAGACCATTTACTGAAGAGACTTTCCTTTCTCCACAGTATGTTGTTGGCTCCTTTGTCGATGATTAGCTGATCATAGATGTGTCGCTTTATTTCTGGGCTTTCAATTCTGTTCCATTGATCTATGTGTCTGTTTTTCTGCCAGTACCATGCTGTGTTGATTACTATAGGTTTGTAGTATATTTTGAAGTGAGGGATTGTGATGACTCCACCTTTGTTTTTTTTCCTCAGGATTGCTTTGGCTATTTGAAGTCTTTTTTTGCTCCATGTAAATTTTAGGATTCCTTGTTCTATTTCCGTGAACAACGTCATTGGGATTCTGATTGGGATTGCATTGAATCTGTAGCCTGCTTTAGGTAATACGGACATTTTAAGTATGTTTATTCTTCCAATCCATGAGCATGGAATATC